>NC_072735.1:1341973-1686081 GCF_026930045.1 Uloborus diversus
TGCCTGTAGATCTAATGTTTTTTTTTTCTTTTTTTTTTTGAGCAATCAAGATTGCTTATTGTTCACACTTGACTGTTTTGATGTGCTATCATTTTATTTTCCCACCGCCATCCTCCTCACCATCACCGTCGACCTGCTCCTCACGATGCTGATCCTATAGCGAAAACCGTCTCCATGTAGCGTCAATATCCTACACTTACATGCATACATACACACACGTACACACAAACACATACACACACATATACTTACAACTACCCACACATTCATGCCTGCACACAGACACAAACACATATGCCTACACACGCATAAACATAACCCGCCCTCTCACTCACACAACTACCCACACACTCATGCCTGCGCACAGACACAAACACACATGCCTACACACACATACACATACCCCCTACACACAAACACACATACCCTCCACACACAAACACACACGCCTACATACACTCACGCACACTCGTGATTGCGAAAAACGTAATTTGAATTCAAAATGACAAAATTCAAATTATTATTATTTTTTTAATTTTAGAACGCCGACGGTATGCTAACGTGAATGCATTTCTATAATCAAAGGTCTAAATTGTTCACTTACCTGCAGTATTACAATATTCTTTATGTCATAAACAAAGTAAAAGGAGTTCCAATTTAATCCTGATATTTATTTCATTCGTAGCATAAAAATAATTATTAAAACCATGCAAAAAATAAAACAGAAATAACACTTAAGTTGACTCAAGTGGCTCTTTTGAAAATGTGAACCTATTTAAAAGAACTATTTCTCTACGCGGAGGTGTATTTTCTTTCTTTAGGGAGCGAAGATACCAAAAACAACGCGGGTGTTGATGAACAAGGTTATAAATACAAAGTCTTTTCTTTCTTTTGGTTTCAATATTTAATTCTGTCAGCTTATGAAAATATATAGAGTTTAGGAATGACTGAAGCACATTAGTAAAGTTTTTGCGCATTTAAACTCAGCACGGATACATCTCAAAGAACAGATTAAATAAAGAGCAAATATATTTACATTTTCATAAAGTTCCTTTCTTGATTGTCACAGGCAGAGATAAATAAATGTATTAGTCAGATCTTTCAGTGGTAAAGTAAAAATAACTTTGGTTAATAACCATTCGAATTATTGTGAAAACAGAACAGTGAGTTTTAAACTTCTTTCATCATTTATCTAAAACGCAGCTCCGAGTAATGTCAAATAAAACCAAGTAGTATAAAAAGAAAAAAAAAATCTTATTACTCAAATTTTTGACGATTCAATATCAAGAAAACTTCATCCAGTTTCTTCGCGAAGGTTTTTCCATCCTATATTCTTCTTAAATATCTTGCATCAGGAAGAAAAATAATTTTAAAAATCTTCTTGGGGGGGATTCTGGCTCTTCAACTCAACTTTATTTTCATCTGGCACCGTATATTTATCGCTGAATTCTCCTTCTTCGAGGTTAAGGAGCATTCAAGTGCGAAAAATTTTATCCTACATTCTTTCACACTTGACAATGGTATTGATTCTTCCAGAAGCGTGAAGGCAGTCTTAGAAAAGAATGGCAAATCCGTAGAATTTCCAATTTGGAAGGAGGAAAAACAGCAAACAGAAAACTAAAAATTTGTAATGGATTTTTTTTTCGCTTGAAAGTAGATTGTTTATTTTATTCTGTACATAAAACATTTTCATTATCGAATCCATCTGAAGGAGATTTACTAGCAATATTATCGAGTGAATCATTGTATTACTTATTTTCAGTTTTTTGAAAACAATCGCTAAAACATTATTCACATATATGCAGTAGAACCTCCCGTAAAGGACACCTCCGAATAAAGGACACCTCTATTTAAGGGACATTTTTTCCGGTCCCAGTCCCTTTGAATAGGGACCTCCATGTGTTTGCCTCTAATTAAAGGACACTCTGTTTAAGGGACAGTCACAGGGGGAAAACATTTCAAAAAGTTATATAGTTAAAACATTTCAAAAGTAGATTGTTTATTTTATTCTGTACATAAAACATTTTCATTATCGAATCCATCTGAAGGAGATTTACTAGCAATATTATCGAGTGAAACATTGTATTACATATTTTGAGTTTTTTGAAAACAATCGCTAAAACATTAATCACATATATACAGTAGAACCTCCCGTAAAGGACACCTCCGAATAAAGGACACCTCTATTTAAGGGACATTTTTTCCGGTCCCAGTCCCTTTTAATAGGGACCTCCATGTGTTTGCCTCTAATTAAAGGACACTCTGTTTAAGGGACAGTCACAGGGGGAAAACATTTCAAAAAGTTATATAGTTAAAACATTTCAAAAGTAGATTGTTTATTTAATTCTGTACATAAAACATTTTCATTATCGAATCCATCTGAAGGAGATTTACTAGCAATATTATCGAGTGAAACATTGTATTACTTATTTTGAGCTTTTTGAAAACAATCGCTAAAACATTAATCACATATATACAGTAGAACCTCCCGTAAAGGACACCTCCGAATAAAGGACACCTCTATTTAAGGGACATTTTTTCCGGTCCCAGTCCCTTTGAATAGGGACCTCCATGTGTTTGCCTCTAATTAAAGGACACTCTATTTAAGGGACAGTCACAGGGGGAAAACATCCCAGTCCCTTTGAATAGGGACCTCCATGTATTTGCCTCTAATTAAAGGACACTCTATTTAAGGGACAGTCACAGGGGGAAAACATCCCAGTCCCTTTGACTAGGGACCTCCATGTGTTTGCCTCGAATTAAAGGACACTCTATTTAAGGGACAGTCACAGGGGGAAAACATTTCAAAAAGTTATGTACAGGTGCATAAGAAAGTGAATTTACCATAATTCAAGTTTCACTTTACCTCTAAAAAATAACTGAGGAGAGTTAAACATTAAGAGATGTTAAAGAAACAAGTATTTATTGTAAAAGTGTTGCTAAAAGTTACATGCATGATTTGCCTACCCAGATTTTTATTCAAGTAGGCTCAGTGCCAAAGGAGAGGGCACAGAAACTGACTAGCTTTTTATATACAAATTGAAATGTGAACACTAATTGTAATTCTTATTGTCTTGCATTGTAAATGTAAATTACATGACATGAAGCAAATTCATGCATTGAATTACTTCAAAATAATTGCTTTATGCTGCAAAACTTAGGACATACCAAATTTTTGACTTAATTTTAATTAAAGAAATAATAAAACTTTGAGAAATCATTAAGTGTGATGAATTTTATTTAGTTGTGTATGAAAAATGAAAAGTATTTAATATAAAATGTTAAGAGTTCAAGTTCATAAAACAATTATACTGAGTTAACACACTTCATGCATAAACTAGAATACCTCCGAATAAAAGACACCTCTATTTAAGTGACATAATGTCTGGTTCCGTTAGTGTCCACATATATATATATATATATATATATATATATATATATATATATATATATATATATATATATATATATATATATATATATATATATATATATATATATATATATATATATATATATATATATATATATATATATATATATTATGATTATTATTACATTATTAGCAATAGAAAATTTGAAGAAGTAGGAACGAAAATGTGAACCACAAATCCCAAAACACCCTGGTGCCTCATCACGGGGTGGGGTTACTCCCCAAGGGCAGGTAAAACCAAGAGATGTTTCGTGAGTGCTGCAGGCGAAATTGGCTAATAAACGCAGCACTAGTACCACGACAGTACAAGTCTAGCAGAGGGGATACCAGAAATCAAAAATACAAGCTTGACAGAAATGAATCAGAAATATTTTCAAAACAGATTTCAAACTACAAGAAAAAAACCATTGAACTCAATTGAAAAAGGAACAAAAAAAAAGACATTCCAGCTACTCCTTCATCAGCTTAAAAATGAAATTTTCGGTGAAATGCACTGGATTACGGTTCTCAGCTATGGTTGCAACTAAATTTTTAATCGCTATCTCCAGACTTATTTTATTGTTTCATATTTTTTAGTATCAGTAATTTTCGAGATTGTAAGGTTTATCTATATATCTCGTTCCAAACAAGCTTACTCATAAAGAAAAGTCTTTAAACATGAGTTGAGATGTATATGCAATGTTACGACTGTGTCCTTACTTCCTTACTTGTCCTTGAAAAAATTGCATGACTCAGTTATTTTCGCAACGCTGCAAATTTATTTAAACTAATCACAAATGATCTGTACAACTACTAAAACATGCAGTAATAGAACAACTGTCGTAAGAACACCGTAAAGACAACGAACTACACCTAAGGACTTCCAAATACAATAAACGACACAGACAAAATCTCAGTTCAAAGAGCATGAAGACAACAGATCTAAAGAGATCACAGCTGACTGATAACTATGAACTGGTCATTCAAACAACGTTACAGCTCCCTATTTATTATCTTGGTAGAAAATACGGTAATCTTCAAGAAAATTCTGAAGTTTTCTATTTGGTCCAGCGCATCGAAAAATTTAGTGACATTAGAGTTTTTCACCCAATTCGGGGCCAAACTTTACGTCAGCATGTCGATGACTCGCCAATTTTACTTTTATCTCATAGAATTCAATGCTCAAACCTGTTCAAAGCAGGAAAAATCAATTTACTAGTTAAGCTTAAAAAGAAAGGATTATTTGAATGAAAATTTTCGATATAAACCCAAATCTAGTTAGATTACCACAAATAATGCACTTAAGTGAATAAAATAAATACATATTAAAATGATTTGTAAGAGTGTGTATACATGTGCATGTAATATTGACACATAAAAAAAAATACACAAGGTGTCTATAAATGACAAACCCGATTTTAAAAAATCATATTTTTTAAAGTTCTCGACGGAATAAAATAACTAATGCTTAAAATTAAGGAGAAAAGTACCAAGCTTTTTTTGTAACCAACAGGAACTGGAAATTTGGTTATTTCCGCAACTATTCCAGGCCCCACAATGTATGCCCGTAAAAATTTTTAGGTCCAGAGATTTTCTCTTTAGAATCTTGATCTGTAGGTGTTCCAATGTGAGAATATCTTGGGTAGACATGTTGAATCCTGCGCGAAATAATTTTACAGGCCATCAAAGATAGCGGCCATTTTGGTTCACTTGCTCATTACGTTTTTCGCAACGTGCGTACCTATAAATTTATTTTTAGTTTTGAACTGAAATTTTTGGGCCTTAGAAAGTCAATTAATGTAATAGTTATGTCATAAAAACCGCTCTGGCTTTTTCTACAATTTTTACATGAGGTATCTCTAACGTTTTTTGTTTAATATTCTGGTTACTTAAAAGTGTACAAAAATTAATAACTCTTAATGAAACCAAACGATTTTAAAGTGTAAAACCTTTTGTGTAA
This sequence comes from Uloborus diversus, assembly GCF_026930045.1. Lineage (NCBI taxonomy): Eukaryota > Metazoa > Arthropoda > Arachnida > Araneae > Uloboridae > Uloborus > Uloborus diversus. The sequence continues at coordinate 1,347,346 of NC_072735.1, forward strand.
AACAATATTTTTCAAGGTCACCAGCGTAGCCAGCAATATCTTCTGTAGGGGGTTTTTTGGTCAAAAATACCTTCTAAAGGGGGGGTTTTTGAAAAAAAAAACCTTTTGAATGGATTTTTTCGATCAAAAATACCTTCTGAAGGGGATTTTTTGATTGAAAATACCTTCTGAAGGAGATTTTTTGATCAAAAATACCTTATGAAGGGGATTTTTTGATCAAAACAGCTCTTTCATATGCATAAGCTATACTGTATTAAAATTTGCATTCATGTTAAAAACAGTGGCTGTAGGGATTCCCCCCCCCCCCCACGGTCCTCACTGTTCAAGGTTATTTATCGTCTGCTATCAAAGTAATTGTTTTCGAGTAAAAATGTTCCACAGTTCCAAAAACTTTTTGTTTCATGTTTTTCTGTGACAATAACTATTTTAGCAATGGCTGATATTTCTAAACTGAGTTCAGAAAGTTTTGGTAGGCAATTGAAGACATCTTGAAGACAGTTTTAACAAACGAATATGTAGTTTGTCAAAAGGAATCAAGAGAAAAATTATGTTCTTTGACCAAAAACGAGTTCGGGAAGCTGCTGAAATACGCAAAGACGCAATATTGAAAAACGCGGCAATAAAATATAGTGTGTCATTGCAGTACACTAGTGCTATAAGAAATACACGAGAGGAAAAACGCTTAAAAAAATGGTAGAAAAAAATGCACAGACAAGTTATTTTGAAAGTGAAAACAATATTTTAGAAAAATCAGAAAGTACTGAAGGAGGTCCAAATCAAGACGAAGTTTTTGACAGAGTAGCAGATCTTAACAGCGATATGAATGTTTCTCCTGCGAATTCATATGCACATCCAAACTGTATAAGTTCTTATATTCGAAAGTATGAGCGAGAAACCAATACACAGTCTGCGCAACATCTAACCTCAAAATTTGAACTGTTTAAAAAGGCAAATGAAATATTAAAGCCTCTGTTAAATGCTGGGCATGGATTTATTCTTTCAGAAATAAAAGAGTTGATGCTTAATGCTCAATGTAGATGAAAATGCATTGGTTTTTATAAATGAAACAAGACTATTTCTCGTAACAACGTATAATGAAAGGATTCTTTTCTGTGCTTCCAAAAGAAAGAATGACCCTTTGTTGGTTTTTTTTTTAGTCATTTATCTCCAAAAGTACTTGCTGCTGCTTTTAGCTCACAAGAGGCTGTGAAGACTGCAGTAAATCATTGATAATCCTGAGAAAATAATTATAAGATGTTGATTTTAGACTACAAGAGAAGTTCTGCTAAGCGAGTAAAGACGGTTCAGGATGCTCTTGGCTCAATGGATGAGGAAAAAAGTGAAATAATGATTCAATCGCTACGCACAAATATTGAAAGCTTGAAAACAGAGATTGAGTTTTTGTTAAAGGATGTAGTGACAAATCAGAACTGTGCAAGTGTTGGGAAGTATTTCGTTCACTGGTATCACTTGTAAAACACTTGATTATTGCTGATCGCGAAGAAAATTACAAATTATACGTTCAAACTGTTGAATTACTGTTTCCAGTCTTTCGTGTATTTGATTGCATCATTTATCTACTATATGAAACATGGTACGTAGAGAGGATAAGGGCGCTAGAAAATGAGTGTCCCTACCTGTAAGAAAAATTCATTCAAGGTAAATTTGTTGTTAAAATTCAATGCTGTGAAGCCAGAGATGAAATTGGAACAAACGATTCAACGGTCACAGAAAAGTGCCGGAGAAATTGCAGAGCAGACGAGAAAAAGTTTGTTGCCGAGTGGCATTTAGAGTATCATGAAATTTTAATGATACGCAATGTGTTTCGTGGTCTTACTAGTTCTCATTTAATGGATCACTGTGAGAGTGTCCCGCATCCTTATTTTTATAGGCAATCGTAGCCAGTATTTTGATGAAAATGTCAAAAGACTTGTTGATTTTATCCATCAACATGTAAATCCCTATGATATTTCTGAAACAGAGCAACTTTACAGCTTTCTCACTAAACAACTTGTGAATGGTAGTGTCAAGATTCGCCTTCTCAGCATCATGAATCGTTGATCAGAACAGTACCGCCAGTTTAGACTGGATACATTTTGTTTCAAAAATTATCTGATTTACTTTCCAAAGTCAACCTACCATGCTTTGAGGCACACAGTTCTTCATAAAATATCACTTCTAAGCTAATGGGGAAGAATCAACTTTAACAAGGGTACAGAGACATGGAAATAGCGAAAGAAAGGAGAGAATGCATTAAAAATATTTTAGCTCATGATTTGTTTCCAACGAACACATTATGTGATGATCAGGGGCGTGCACAGAAAATTTGGGGCCCGTCACAAATGCCCACAAATGTTTCGGCCGCCCTTCCATATTGTTTAAGCACATATTTCATCCCTAGTTTAAAAAATAATAGGCCCCCTTCAGGCTCAGGCCCGGGCAAACAGGTTTCTCTTATTCCCCCCCCCCCCGTGCACGCCCCTGGCGGTGGTGATTCACCTACCAAGCTAGATTGCAGAAATATCCGTTCCCAGAACATTTTTTATTTAGCAAAGTATCCCCAATAAAAACTGTCCTCGTTATATATTTCATGTCACAAGTCCGCCAAAAAAAGAAAAGTTTTGGCGAAGTTATCATCAATGTTCTGCACGGATTCATTCCTGTATGCTCTTTTCATGAACTTCATCCTGTGTTCGATAGTTATTTGCAGCATGTTGTGAAATAATTCGAAAAGATGAGAAGAGTATCAACTAAGGGCAGAACAAACATTGCTGTAATTGGCAGAAAAACACTAGTACCTATGCAGGTAGAAAAATTCTGGTCTTCAGTATCAAATAAGGAAAATTTACAGTAACTAGCACGCAAGGAAATAGAAGAAATGTCAAAAATGCTACTTTTTCAGCTATTGCTAGTGGTTTAACAGTTAATGAAGAAGCAATCTGCAATACTTTTCATAGGAGATTTGAGACACATCATTGAAGAGCTTAATTAGAATAACTCAAGAGAAGATGCAGATCTACAAATTTTTCCACACATAGACTGGGCTGATAAAAATTGCTCAAAAAGAGTGGCTGCGGCATCAAATGATACAGACGTTCGTCGTAGTGCAATAACATGCAATGCAAAAACAGGTCGTAACCTTTTTTAAAAGTAACTAATCTTGTATTTTTCGTTTATTGTGTTGTTGAAGAAACATGTATGTGATAAACAGGAGTTTAAAATGAGCATTTTGGATTATTTATTAATTTTTGTACCCTTTTTAGTAACCAGAATATTCAACAACAAATGTCGGAGATATCTCCACGTAAAATTGAAGAAACAGCTAGACCGGATTTTATGACATAATTAATACATTAATTGACTTCCTTAACTCCAAAAACTGCAGTTCAAAACTAAAAATAAATTTGTAGGTACGCCCGTTGCGAAAAACGTAATGAGCAAGTGAACCAAAATGGCCGCTATCTTTGATGGCCTGTAAAATTATTTCGCGCAGGATCCAACATGTCTACCCAAGATATTCTCACATTAGAACACCTACAGATCAAGATTCTAAAGAGAAAATCTCTGGACTTAAAAATTTTTACGGGACTACATTGTGGGGCCAGGACTAAACTGCTTGAGGACAGTCCCGATCTTATCTTCCAACAAGATGGAGCATCTGCTCATTGGTCTTTGTCGGTTCGTAGTTACTTAAACAATGTGCTTCTACACAGATGGATAGGCCGTGCGGGTGACGATGATTTAACGTTATTCACATGGCCACCAAGATCTCCAGACTTAACCCCATGCGCTTTCTTTCTATGGGGTTACGTGAAAGACCGTGTTTTTGTACAGCCAATGACGAAAACGCTCCTGACTGAAACAACGCATTTCTGCAGCATTACAGACCATTAACAGAGACACGTTAGAAAATGTGTGGAATGAACTAGATTATCGAATGGACGCATGCCGTGTGACAAGAGGGTCCCATATCGAACATTTATAAGGTAAAAAAAAACTTGGTACTTTTCTACTTAATTTTAAGCATTAATTATTTTATTCCGTCGTGAACTTTTGAAAATAAGATTTTTTAAAATCGGGTCCATCATTTATAGACACCCTGTATATTGACAATTGTTTGTATTTTGAATTAATCGTAGCTAAGTTGTGAATTCGTTGTTAGTAATGGATGCTTTAACTTTCTTTAATACTTCTCAATAGTACCAAAATATATATATATATATATATATATATATATATATATATATTAAATGCTTTATTTTGGAAACAATATTTTTTGTAAGATAAATAAATACCTTTGTGCTGAACAGTAAAGTAAGACAAAACAACGTTAGAAGAAGCACAAATTTGTAAATTACTCATTATTTTTTGCATTGAAAAAGGCGTTCCCTGTAACGCCGAAACACGTGTCTGCTGTAATTTACAAATTTGTGCTTCTTCTAACGTTGTTTTGTCTTACTTTAATATATTTTGTGCTTGTTTGTCCTTAACTTTGATTTTTGCATTTTACGGGATTAAAATGTAGTTCAAAGTAATAATACCAAAACCGAAACAATAATTATTAAATTTAAGTGCTTTTTGTATGACGAAGTAGATTTGTACCAGAAAAAAGTGTTTTGATTAAAATGTCAGGGAGAGGCGTTAAAAATAAAATGCCCCTGGGAACTATTCCCGACAAGAAAATAAGTGCTTGAAAGAACAAGAGAAGAGCTGTCAAACATTTAATGATCTTTCAGAGAAATAAGTTAAAGTACTGGAAAAAAAAGAGGACGTGGTTAAGAAGAAAAACCTTCAACATCTCTTATTTTCTAAAACTAACGTCCAAATTTATACTACTTGATCACGTTTTCACCACGATACTTTAACAGATCTCTAACTAACAAAACATACTTAGAGGTGAAGATATTTTAATAGTATAAATCATATTAATCTATAAAGTTTTGAATGCTCTAGAATATTTATTTTGAGATTAAAAACGTGTGAAACTGTTTTATGCAAACACTGGAAAAGTTTAAACAATTTTTTTGCCGTGCATAGTGTGAGACTTATGTAAATAATAATTTATATAACTTACTTACACCCATGGTGAAACAATAATGGTAAAAAATTATTTCTGCTGTTTTCTAGTGTGCATTTATGAAAATGAAATATTTTACATTAAAAACAATAGTTGAATTAAACTAAAAAACACTTCGAGAGGAACCATTATTTTAATTGATTAAAAACAATACAAATTAAGCACAAAATTTAATATTACTGCATACACGTGTTTTTGGGTACACTAAAAAAAATCCGGAAACGTTTCTGAGTATATCGGTCAGCTGCGGGTTCATGAAATTTTCAAAAACGTTTTTGAGTATTTCCTAATCCTTTTTTCTGTAATTTACAAAAACGTTTCTGAGTATACTGTGCAACTGCGGTTCATGAAATTTTCAAATACCTTTCCGAGTATTTCAAAATTCTCCATGCAATTTTCAAAAACGTTTCCGAGTATTTCAGAATCCTTTTTCTGCGTTTTTTTCTAAAATATAAATCTTAAGTATAATATTGCTTATAATAAAGCTGTTAAACAAGCAATTTTTAAAATCATTCGTGGATTTTTTTTTTTTTTTTTTTGTGAATTTCTAATGACAAATAGCACGATTAAAAGCATAAAATATGTACAGTTATAAATTATTGAAAATTTATGAAATAATATTATAGTTCCATTCCTAATCAAAAAATAAATATAAATTTTCAATTTCTTTGACGTCGGATGAGGGGAGGGAGGTACTTTCTCAAAATGGAATTGTTTGTTAAGCAACCTTAAACCTCAGTTTCTCTCAACATTTTCAAGACAAAATTATCAACTTATTGTATTTTTAATGCAGAACGTAATAACATATCTTGTATGAAACTTGATAGCTTATTTTCGGACAAAATTTGACAGAACTTACCTACCCTTCGCTTTCCAGATTTCGTTCTACCCTAAGTCAATTTTTCTGACGAACAAAGTGTACCGAAAAGTACCAACAGATAAATTGATGAATTTAAAAATGACACCAAATCCTCCTGCTGGAACGATTCAGGTTGATTCTTCTTTTCTTCCCCTTTTCCAGTTTGTCAAAAACATAAATACTTAATCAAAATAGGTTTCTGATTTATTTTTATTCTTATAGCGTGCGCAAAATTCATTATTAATTTTATATATTGGAACACTGAATTCTATTACATGATTATTCCATCTCATATATCAGAGAATCCCCCCTTCCCCTACACCACAAGGGTGATGGTGCACCCATAAAATGCCATGAAGCCCCCCCCCCCCCCCTTAAAAAAAGCAACCACCTGAATATGTCAATGGCGCAGTCTGCGTGGTGAACCCCCCTCGTCTTTTGCCCATATGTACAGTCTGAGTAAAAATTTTAAGTCCAGTCAACTTTTTTGAGAAATTGGACTCATCTTAAACTTTAGGATCAAAAAATGATTTGAGTGATAATTATTTACCTTAAGTGCAAGTTAAAAAGGCAAAAAATTTCGTTTGAATGTATTTCTTTATCAGAAAATATTGCAGATCAATATTTAAACCTGAGCAAAACCTGTAAGGCCACCATAGAAAAAAGCATATAAAGACAAAAATAAAAACATTTATGTGCTTGCGTAGGAGTTATTTGTTCAAATTGCTTCAAATATTCTTGCTTTCAAGGATAAAACTAGTTTTCGACAACGTTCGGGATATATTTTACGCCATTCATCTTTGATATTATATTTCAGCTCTGTTTGATGCAGTTAAATGTCCCTCATCTGCATAAATTCGTCACCCGATAAGTTCTATACCCCCATAAGTTCTATATCGCCATAAGTTATATATCCCCATAAGTTCTATATCCCCATATAGTTCACCCCATCACCCCATTAGTTCTACATCGCCATAAGTTCTATATCCCCATAAGTTCTATATCCCCATAAGTTCTATATCCCCATATAGTTCACCCCATCACCCCATAAGTTCTATACCCCCATAAGTTCTACATCCCCATAAGTTCTATATCCCCATATAGTTCACCCCATCACCCCATAAGTTCTATATCGCCATATAGTTCACCCCATCACCCCATAAGTTCTATAACCCCATATAGTTCACCCCATAAGTTCTATATCCCCATACGTTTCCCCATAAGTTCCCCTAATTCACCCCGTAAGTTCTATATTAGGCTAAGATCTGGGGACTTAGTTGATCATTTCAAAGTTTTAACATTGTTCACTTGGAACCATTTTTTTGTACTGTTACTCGACTGCATAAATGCATTGTTGTACTGATATTTCCAATTTTTTCGAGCAATACAATCAGCATTTGGTAAAAGATTTGGTAAAAGATTGTGAAGACATTTTATATGCTTGTGAATCCATTTTACTTGAAACAAACAAAACGGAGCCCACACCATTATAAGCAAAGCACTCTTAAATCATTTGAGAGCCTCCATCTGATTGGCGCTTGAAGAAAAATTCTTTTTCTTTTCGTAAAGCATGCCAATAGTGCTTCGATCTGTCTCGTTCATCCAAGTTCCACTTCTTTTCGTCAGAAAAATTATTTGCATCCATTGGTTATCCCAGGTTATGATTTCCCGGCTAAAGTTCAAATCCCTATGTTGTGCCTAATCAATACCTGAAGCTTATGCAATTTTGCTGCATAAATAAAACTTCCACACCTAATTGTGATATACATCGCTTTTGACAAACATTTAAACCTATCGTTTAAATAAGGTTGCTGATTGAGTACTTTTCAGGTGATGTAACTTTGCAACCTCTTCCTCTATCACGCGAAGACAAAGCTTTAGTCATTTCCCCGGTGCTCTTTTTAATATAACTGTGTTTCAATTGAAAAAGGGTATTGACTTCGATATTCAATCTTCTGCCTTTTTTTTTCATAATACTACGCCTAATCATCCCCGTTGAAAAAAAAAACTTCAATCTGCCTTCTTTCATGAACATTTAATTCTTTATTTCAATATCTTCACAAAGAGAACCAAAACTTCGATGAAATTAATGAGAAACTACAAGTTGAAATATTTTTACAATCTTGTTAACTGAAGTGATATTTATTCCAGTATAAATACCTGTAGTAAAAAAAAAAAACAGTGTTTTTAAAGCTTTTACTCAAGCTAAAATACTGAATGTGTATACACGAATGTTTTTCTGTAAATTGCATACTTTACAAACCCGGTCTCTTGCATTATTTCTTACCTATGAACATCAATAATTAATAATACAATAGTATTAAAATCCCCTTACTTTTATTTTCTGGTTCTCATTAAAAAAATTACTAGCCTTAAAATTTTTACTCAGGCTGTACATTGCATTTTAATAACATAGTAATTAAAAAATGATCACTTTTAAAACAATGACTGTAGGAGGCAATCTTGAAATAATATTACTTTTTATTTCGGCATGTAAATGAAACTGTTCCATTTTTGTCACTGACTCATTCCCCCTGACTGTCCTACATTAAACTAGTATATCCACAAAGGAATTGTTATTTACGGAGCAACTAATGCTAAGCAATTTTTTAGTGTTAACCACATTTAACAAAATGAATAAGGAGATGAATATAATTTTATAACTATTTTGCTTATTAATAGATAACTGGGATATTTTTTAATGGTATAAATATTTTTAAACGAAGGAATGAATAATAATAAATATAAAAAAATCTGGCACATTTTTCAGGGGTGCCCACCAAGGGGGGGGGGGGGGTCATGGCGCAGACTGCGGCATTTAAATTTTTAGGAGGGTTGTTTTGAGGGGTGTTTATCTCATTTCTGGGAGGGGATCTTGTTTTTCGGGGGAGGGGGTCTCCGTGATATTGAGAGGGGTGCGCCCTTGCCTTTAGGGGGGACATCCCTGCATTTTTTATGAAGCATAATACAATACTAGAAAACATTTGCAATACCATATTTTTAATGAATTGAACAATTAAGTTTTTAGAATCAATGTATGTATATCCAAAACGTTTTCGAGTATTTTGGAATAACTTTTCTGTGATTGCTTTTAAAATTTAAAACCTAACTTTTTTGCATAATTTATCAGTTTGAATTGGTTACACAGCAAATAGTACACAGGTACACTGCGCACATAGGTATGTAGGATAATTTAAAAGTAATTCGATAAACCCAAAAATAGTTACAATTGGAACCCCATCAAATGCATATCAACAAAAAATGTAAATAAATATATTAACAGGTTTTAAAATATTCATTCATACTTACAAGTGAATATTAGCGGAATAAAATCTAAGTACCTCTATTACAACTGGATAAGTAAGCCAAATGGTTTAGTTTTATAAAGTATTATCACGGAAGTTGAAATAAGTCACGCTTGATCACACAATATATGTCTAATCATGGCCGCACTGAGAATTGTAAAGAATCAAAGCGTTATTAACTAACTAAATAGCTGCGGACAACGTCTAAATCAAAGCCAGTCCAAAATGCAAAGTCGTAAAAAGAGTTTCGACACATATTACTACTCTCTAGAAACACTCTCTGAAATAACAAAAAATCCAATGCTAAACAGTTGCTGACTGCAGCAACCATAGATAAGAGGAAAAAATACTTTATCGTTATTTCCAACTCACTGGCGCCCGCGTTGGAAGGACGAAATACGTTTCGAAGCATTGCGTCAACACTTCCGCTTCTAGATTTTTTAAAATAACAAAAAGTTTTTGAATAGATAATAAGTACGCTATTAAATGAAGGATTTTTACTATTTCGGAAACCTTTCCGTTATATCTAAAAAGTTTCCGAATTTTTTTACAGTGTAGCAAGGAACAATGTTTTAACGCAAAAGACGTGGTTTATATAAATGAAAGAATATTCTACAAAAGTCAAATTCTTCTGCCCGATTCATTAGTCACCATTGTTCAAAACTACAAAACACATACATTTCTATTATAATATTTGTTTAAACTATATTTTAATACTTACAAGAGTTGAAAGACTAATGTATTTCTGTAAGTTCTTTAAGACATGGGTGAAAGGATTACATAACTATAAAAGATAGCTATCTGTCAGAAAACTTACATATCAATTATATAATTTACAGCACAATGAAATCATTAGTTTACTTATAAATGAATCAATTGTTTGTGGCATGGGTCTCACGTTTTTCCTTTTAAAACCTGCAAGTATTTTGATAGCAATTAATAATTCACATTAAAATTTTCCGGACAATCTGTAAGAAGTAATAAAATTGCATAGGATTTTAAATCTACACGAACCTATAAAAAATTATTTTCTACTTTTTGGTCCGCTTTAAAAACATGGTAAAAAGAAACATTTTCCTTTTTGTCACTGATTTTTATAGTTTTACTGCATCAAGCTGCATAAGCTGTTTAGCTGCATAATTTAGAGCACAATGAAATCATTAGTTTAATTATAAATAAATCAATTGTTTGTGGTATGGACCTCATGTTTTTCCTTTTAAAATCTACAAGTATTTTGATAGCTTTTAATAATTCACATTCAAATTTTCCGGACAATCTGTAAGAAGTAATGAATCTGCATAGGATTTTAAATCTACACGTAGATTTAAAAAAATATTTTCTACTTTTTAGTGCGTTTTAAAAACATGGTAAAATGAAAACTTTTTCATGTCACTAATTATTATAGTTTGACTGCCATAGAATTGTTACTTTATACAATGTGCTGCACACAAACTATTTCAGCTTTAATTTTACCGCTGAACATTCTTCACTAAGGTTGTGATTAAAATATTTGCATGAGATGAGTACTCTAAGGGAGATCGGGGCACGTTTACGCATTGGGTACGTTCACGCAGTGCCCTTTTTTCAAAACGAGTTATAAATGGAGAGCTAACAGTCATACCATATTGATGCTACTCCTTAGCGAAAATTCTCAGAAGATTTTGAACATCAGTCGAGCTTCTGCTTAGCGTGCGAATAGAAAAATCTGTTTTCTACTGAGCAGAGCAAATTTTTGTTACACGTTTTGAAGCTTATTGTGAATAAATAATATATTGTTAGAAAGGAACAAGTATAATAAAAATAGCAGAATTTTATCCTTTTTTTGGAACTGAAAAGTTATTAATTTTTTTTGCACATTAAAAATAAATCCAAACTTACCGACGAGTCACGTTTACGCATTTTCATCGGGGAACATTTACTGTGTCTCACTACTCAGTCTTATTTCTAAACGGAACCCGGACGCTTTTTTCGCCCTGTACTGTCTCAAACCTTTAGAATTTTCAGGTTATAGAGTTTTGAAAATCACCATTCATTTTTAATTAAGTAACAGATTCGCATCTTATAGCTTACAATCATATAGTGTTGTCTTCATGCCTGTTCAACTTTAACTTTATTCACTATTCAGCCTGTAATACATTTTTATTACTTTAAACATGGTAAGACATTACATTCAAAACTCTAACAGATCCACGTTAGATATCAAAATGATGAAAAGGCTCATCGGTAATCCAAGTATTTCTCCCACTAGGCCTTCCACACCGTCACATATTGACTTCCCCAACCGCACCATTTGAAAAGTAGGACCAAAGCTTAGGAACCAGGAAAGGATTGTGACTTCCTCTTTTTTTTTTCCTAACTGATACTCCGATTAAAGAAGCCCTCAGACAAGAGCAGTTAGAAGCTACGAAGAAAAAAACAAAATGGCAGAACAAAAAAAAAAATGGAGAAATTTCTTTAAAATTTTAAATAATTTCTATTGAAGCAGAAATATAAGACATCAAAGAAAAAACTACGAAACGAAAACCTGCGACAGGGAAAAAGTTAGTACACTCTGTAAAAAGGAGATGAATGAACGATTATGTTTACTAAGTAGAAAATTGTGCTCGCATCTACTGTTTGAAAGCGCACGATCAATCGAAAAAAGGACAATACCGGGTTTTATGTCTTAGTTGTCAAAACGCAGTCCCATGACAAGTATGCGAAAAGAATTCTTTTTTTTTTTTTTTTTTAAAGTAAAATCTAACAATGATGAAGAAGATGACTAAATAGTTTCTGCTTTTAATTAGCAATAAGCCCAATGATTTTAGTTTATCCTAAATGTTCTTTAATTAATTGTTTGTGATTTTCTTATTTTTAAAGTTTTTTAATAGTAATAAAACATTTAAATTTGGTTAGATTTCTACATCACTTACTCATTGGTATCATTTTGATTATGCGTAAACGTGCCCCACTCGATGCGTAAACTTGCCAATGCGTAAACGTGTTCGGGGCAAATTTACGCAACCGACTTAGACTAAATTTTTTTTTTTTTTTTTTTTTTTTTGAGCAATCACGATTGCTTATTGTTCTCACTTGACTGCTTTGATGTCCTTCGATTTTATTTTCCCACCCCCACCCTCTGCAGTATCACCGTCGACCGGCTCCTCATGATGCTGCTCCTATAGCGAAAGCCGTCTCCAGGTTGCATCCATGTCCTACACACACGCGCATACATACACAACTATACACACAGCACGCGCACACACACACACAAACACATACACACACATACACCTACACACACATACACAAACACATACACACAACTACCCACTCATTCATGCCTGCACACAGACACAAACACATATGCCTACATACACATACCCCCCCCCCACACACACACATTCATATACGCAACTACCCACACACTTATGCCAGCACACAGACATTTTTTTTTTCTTTTTTTTTACGGTTAAAAACACAAGCTGAGCAACAACTGAACATACAAATTTTGACTTCATTAACTGCTTCGTAAAACCACAATGTCTAAACTTTCCTAGGTTCAAACACAAAAATTAGAAAATTCATTGAAAACAATCCTCGTAAATGTGTTCCGATATACCCTACTAATTTTGCAAGCTGTACTATATAACTAAGAGCCGTGCGACAAATGCATTTTCCTCTTTAAAAAAAAGTCTAAAGAAACCAAAATATAATGTTGCAAAAATTGAAAAATGAAGAAGTACTATTTTTTATAACTATCGAGAGAAAACCTTCCAGTGTTTGTGTGAAAATTTACGTTGTAAATATTTAATCCAAATTTCTCTTTTGCTTCATCATGTACTTGAAATCTCTTCGTACGCAGCGTTTCCCGCAAATATTTACTATCACGAAAGTCGTTTATCCCTTACGACAACAATACAACAAGTTTCTAATTCTGATTAAAGACTATTTGATCTTGACAGCGGTAGTAATTCTGAGTCTTAGATACTTTTTTATTCTTTCCCTTTTTTCCAACTTATGTTAAAGTGTCTGAGAAATTACTCTTCGAAATTTGACAATATCTGCAAGTAGGCAAAGGTTTGGATAAAATTTGTGTTTAATTATCTTGTGAAAAGCATCCTTACCTTATTGTCGTAAGCTTTTCTTTAGAAGTATTGCAGTCCATGATGTAATACCATTTAAAATTTTTTGACACTAACGCTATGAAGCCATATGGTATACCAACATATATTTAAACACTTATTTCTGCACATTTGCACGGTTTTGAAGTTTTAAATGAAAAAAAAAAACACAGCTCATCACATTCTTAAATACAAACTCTCTGGGATAAAAGGAAACTTTCAACCACTTCTTACCATAAATGTTTGTTACTGGAAAAACCAATAAAAATTATATATTATTTAAATCTGAAAGTGAGATATCACAACCGATTTTGCTTTGTCAAGTCATGGAACTTGAAAAAAAAAAAAAAAAAAAAACATCTGTTCAATATGTTTACAATATTTTGAACACAAAAAGACTCGTGAACTTTTGTGGTTTGAAATTCATCCTTATGTATAAGAATGTGCGGCAAAGTAATAGTTAAGATACGTTACATTTTTTTTAATTGAACAAATTTCTAATTTAATTTGAAAATTACAGTACATATTACAATCTATTTAGAGACAATATAAGAAAACAATATAGTTTACAAGAGAAATTGGGTGGAAATGTTATTTTTATTTTTTGGTAGTAAAATTGTACTTTCAAATGAAAGTGGAAAATTACGGTTTGAATATTTTTCAAATTCATTGTTTTCTTAACGTTTAATTAAAATATTTTCACTAGTTTTTTTTTCCTTAACGGATGAAAAATAAGATTAAATGATTTCAGAGAAAAATAAATAATGAATGCAAAAATATATAAATGACTGACTGAATGATTAAGTGAATGGGTGAAAACATTAGTCAATAATGAATATGAAATGAATGCATAAATAAATGTGTGAAAGCATTATAGTCAATAATGAATATGAAATGATTGAATAAGTAAACGAATAAGATAAATAAATACCTTTGTGCTGAATAGTAAAGTCAGACCAAACAACGTAAGTAGAAGCACAAATTTGTAAATTACAGCAGACACGTGTTTCGGCGTTACAGGGAACGCCTTTTTCAATGCAAAAATAATGAGCTTATGGATGAAAAAGACATCCGACAAAAGCCAAGAGCAGATAAGCAAGCAGCTTAAAAGATAAAAACAGCGGATTAGCCAAACACCAATGACAAAGTTATAAACCGATCAGGAACCAATAGGAATGCAAGCAAAGGTCAGGAGCTTTCGCTTAGGTACGAACCCAGAAAGAAAGAATTCAATTGGACAAGGATTAAGCCGAAGCTTAAACAAAAAGAAAAGAAATTGTCAGTAACCGTGAACCGCAAGAAAGGAAAAGCAGAATGGAAAACCATGAAATAAGATAAACAGAAACAAAAAATATTCGAAAAAAGGAAAAATAAAGATAAATAGAAGAAAATTGGGGGGGGGGGGGTGTCAATCAAGACAAAAAGGCAAAAATAAACAAAGGAAGATAGATAGAAAAAAAAAAGAGGGGGGGGGGGGGAGTGGGGAAAGGACAGTATTAAAGATATGGGAGCCAAATGTTAGAAAAATATGGAACTGCACTAAGATCGTTAACTAAGTTAGAACTGTTCCTCAAAATATGAAAGGATTCCCAAAAGTCAAGATCTGATGAATTGGGGCATTTTTGGATAATCTGAAAAGAGTTAAAATCAAAAGAGTGATTCGAATCCCAACAATGTTGAGCAATACTAGACTTATTTAATTGTTGTTTTTTCACATAATTTTGATGCTCTTTCAAGCGAATTTTTAAAGCACGCCGAGTCTGTCCAATATAGGCAAGTTTACAACTACAATTAATTCTATAAATTCCACAACAATTAAGAGGGTGAATAGGATCTTTAAGAGAAGAGAATGAAAGTTTATTAATAGGAGAGAACACCACCTGGAATTGGAAACGTTTTAGAATCTTAGCAACCTGATAGCTTACAGATGGAAAGAATGGCAAAACAACCAAATTCTTTCTGATGAAGGTTCGGTTAAGAACATTAGTTTGGGATTTATTTGAAAGTTTTTTATAAATGGAATCAATCAAAGTTGGCGGATAGTCTCTATCAATTGCCACAGCTTTAAGATAATTAAGTTCCACTTTAAGAAGTTCCGACGAAGAACAAATATTAATTGCGCGATAAACAAAAGAATTGAAAGCAGAATATTTTTGATTTGGAGGATGAGACGATAGTCTATGAGGAGGTAAAGAGACAGCAAAAGGTTTGCGATAAACAGTAGTTTCAAAACCAATTTCTGTACGAGAAACAAGTACATCAAGAAATGAAATGCAATTATTCCGTTCTTTCTCACAAGAAAACTGAATATGAGGATCAATGGAGTTTAAATTAGATAAAACCTCATCACTCTCAAACTGATTCTGGTTCATTAGAACAAAACAATCATCAACATACCGAACATAAAATTGGAACTGCAGTTTTTGGAACAGCTTAACCTCAAAATAATGCATGTAAATATCACTAAGAATGGGGCTAAGTGGGTTACCCATAGCCAGACCATCTAACATAATATAAAAATTCCCATTAAAAACAAAAGAACATTGTTTAAGACAAGTACGGGTAAGGAAAATTAAATCCTCAATTTCCGTATTGGTGAAATGAAATTCAGAAAGTCTTCTACGAAGGCATAACAATGAACCCTCGACGGGAACGTTCGTAAATAAAGAGTTAACATCAAAAGAAGCCATAAAAGAATTATTTGGAACGAAACTATGAATTTTTTTAACAAACTCAACAGAATTTTTAATGGTAAATAAATTGTGACTCCTAAGGGGAGAAAACACAGAGACTAAATATTTTGCAAGTTTGTACGAAGCCGTACCAATATTGGAAACAATCGGCCTGAAAGGAATACCAGCTTTATGCACCTTAGGTAAAGCATAAAATCTAGCACAATTAGCAATAGATGGAACAACAGAGCGTTTAACATTTGAAGGAATAGACTGAACAGACTTAACAGCAGATGCAATATCTATCTTTATATCTTATAATTAATATCTTTTTTCTATCTATCTTCCTTTGTTTATTTTTGCCTTTTTGTCTTGATTGACACCCCCCCCCCCCAATTTTCTTCTATTTATCTTTATTTTTCCTTTTTTCGAATATTTTTTGTTTCTGTTTATCTTATTTCATGGTTTTCCATTCTGCTTTTCCTTTCTTGCGGTTCACGGTTACTGACAATTTCTTTTCTTTTTGTTTAAGCTTCGGCTTAATCCTTGTCCAATTGAATTCTTTCTTTCTGGGTTCGTACCTAAGCGAAAGCTCCTGACCTTTGCTTGCATTCCTATTGGTTCCTGATCGGTTTATAACTTTGTCATTGGTGTTTGGCTAATCCGCTGTTTTTATCTTTTAAGCTGCTTGCTTATCTGCTCTTGGCTTTTGTCGGATGTCTTTTCATCCATAAGCTCATTATTTTTGCATTGAAAAAGGCGTTCCCTGTAACGCCGAAACACGTGTCTGCCGTAATTTACAAATTTGTGCTTCTACTTACGTTGTTTGGTCTGACTTTAAGTAAACGAATGTTTAAAATTTTATGAGCAATCAAATTAATCGATGATTATGTAAATAAATAATTGAAATAAACGATTTCACTTTTCCCCACATGCACACGTCAGATTTCACTACACAATAAGAACCAACACATGCATAATGTTCACTTAGTCAGTACTGCACTAAACCTCAGTGGGTCTTAAATTATATATAAATTGATATTAACAAGGACTAATACGTAAATGAATGATTAAATCAGTGAATTATTAAATGTGTGAAGAAACGAGTATAAAGCAATACATGAATATGTTAGTGATTTACTAAATGCTAGAATAAGTAAACGATATGATATATTTCACTTTGCCCCTCATTATTTTGTCTCATTGTGCAAAATATTTTTTAAAAAGCTTAATATTAAATAAATAAATACTGCATTGACTATTAGTACTTAATTTGTTTTTAAATGTTAATAGCATGAACTTGAATAATTTTTATAAAAGAAATTATTTATGATGTACCAAACAGTTTTTCAATAGCAGTATCAAACATTAAAAATGGTCAGTTTTATCATGTACCTTGATCTTCTGAGGTAACTTTTTTTTTGACTGAAACTTTCTTTTTTACTTTCTTCTATATCTAATATATAGAAGAAAGTATTAAGTTCGTGCAAATTTCCGAATTTCGAAGGATTCGAACGTTTTGAGGTGTGCTGAGTCCATTTCGACCATTTTGGAAAATGTCTGTGTGTGTGTGTCCTGTGTGTGCCACGTATGTATGTGACCAGTTTTTTGTGGTCGCTCTACAGTAAAAACTACCGCATGAAATAGAAGGAAATTTGGCGCACATAAAGGGTGTCCCAAAATTAACGCAAGATTTGAATTTGCCACAATTTTTGCTGTGAATAGTTAGCAGCCACGAAAAAAGAACAATTTGACAGCTGGGAGTTTAGAGTTAGTAAAAATGGAGTGTTATGCTATTATACAGCCAGCGAAACAATTCAATCACTGCATAAGGAATTTCCTGTTCGTGTACTCGCTCGTTTCGGTGATATGAATTGTACCATAGATCGTGTGATTTTACATCATTAGACTTCTCCCTATGGGGTTATTTGAAGTCAAACGTCTATGTCAGCAATCCCACAACCACATGCGCATTACCTAATTGCGATATCGAGCGCCAATAACAGTAAACTGCTTGACCCGCCCAAACTTTCATTATTTTTCAAATAATTGTTCGATAATGAAAACGCATTATAGAATCGAAAACGCTCCATTTGTAATAACCCTAGACCCTCAGCTGCCAAATTGTTCTTTTTTCAAGATTGCCCACAATTTGTTCCAAAAATGGCGGCAAATTCAAATGTTGCGTTAATTTTGGGACACCCTTTATATGCCCCTATGTGAACTTGTGTCCATTGGTTTTTGACGCGAATTCCTCTAAGGGGGGTGGAGCAATAGGATGTTTTTTGAGTTATGTGTGCTTGTTATTTCCCAGAAAGTAACTTGCGGAATCAAACAAAATTTCGTCCGAATGTTGCCCCTAACAGGAACAGGTGCTGATTCCATTTTTTGGTGTCAATATCTCAAACGGGGGTTGAGCTATTGATAGTTTTTTGTCGTCAACTACGGCTGCTGTATCTCAAGAAATAAGGAACGGAATCAGTCAAAACTTTATCGACAAGTAGCCCTTAGAGGGTATAAAAGCTGACTATATTTTCGCGACGATAGCTGAAAAGGGATTGGCGCAATCGAACGTTCTTATTCTTTCATTGTGAGTGCCGTATCTCAAGAAGTAATGCTACGTTCTGGATGAAAATTGTAATAAATGTGAATCCACATGAAAAGAGGCGTTGGTTCAATTTTGGCGCCAATCGCTCCATGGGGGCTGATTTTTTTTTTTTTTTAATACTTTTATTGGAAAAAATGGCTAAAAAAAGAAAAATCCGGCTACGCATGAGAAGCTATATATCGCTAAAATACCTTTTTTTTTTCTATTAATAAGTGTGAGAAGAGAAAGAAGTTCTTCGTGGTGTTCAGCGTGCTGCCCTAGATTTAAGATATTTGTTTAGGGCTTGCTTATAATCATTCGCACTTTCCTTTGTAAATGTGCTTAAGTACGTAACAGTATACTCGTGAAAACTTCAATTTCTGATAATGAAGACAGATTTGCCCCCCCCCCCCCCATGGTGTGTAAGCGGCAATGCATACGTATGTCGTATTTACATGAACACCCCCGAGTTTTAATCAGTACCGAAGCAGTTAGCGAAGCAGCAGTGAAGCGGCACGGCGCAACCAGGCTTAAAATTTAAAAAATGATACATTGCTGTAAAAAAAATTAAGTTTTGTAACTTGTGATTAGTCGAAGATCAGCTCATTTTTTTGATTGTCAATAATGTTCCTTTTTTTCTGACACCATCCACCTAGAAACTACGATAGTCATTTCATTTGGTTCTTTTTTAAATTTAAGGTTATAATAATTGAAATAAAAAAACGTGCTTTCGGGCAAAGTGGGTATAGGATTTAATCATATATCTTACTACTATTTATATATGCGAAAGTTTGTCTGTATGGATGTATGGATGTTTGTTACTCTTTCACGCAAAAACTACTGAATGGATTTTGATGAAACTTTACAATAATATAGCTTATGCATCAGAACAACACATAGGGTAGTTTTCGTCCCATTATAGGGGGCAAAACCCCCTTAGGGGGGCAATAAAACACAATTTTCGTATAAATTATCTAATATGGGGATGAAAAAATACTTCCACATATTAACATTATATGTCCATCGAAAGCTCTGATTTTTCTTCTGAAGATGGCACCTGTTCGAAATTTCTACGTAGAATAAAAAACGAGTTATGAACTTTTTAGTTCCATGTTCGAAGGCTTTCCTTAACTCAATACAATATTTAGTGTATCATCTCAAGTCCCTGTCGATAACGACTATTGTTGTATTGTTGATTATCTTTGCTTTTCGTGACTGTTCAAGGCTTTTCTCAAGTCAAATCTTGAAGTAAGATTTTTGCACAAGATTGGCAAATAATACATAGATTTGGCTGATTTTTTTTTCATTTTAATGCAACTTTGAGGCAATTAATGGTTTTTTTTTTATTTATTTGTATTGACTAGGTATTTAATCGATCAGCTGGAATCTAGCCAAACTTTTTTTGTGGAACCATTTTAATAGCTAAGGCATTTGGCATTTTTTTCAACTGTCGCTGTTTTTGAAGCTAAAGACTACGCAATACTGTTTCTCGGTTTTCACCATGTAACCAAATATCGCCATTTCTTTAATACTTCTTTCTTTAAATTTGTTAACACGTAAAATAGAGATAAGAATAATTCGCCAACTAATTCGCAAATTCATAAACAGCGCAAAAACTTCCATTACTTTGTCTTTGCACACAATTTCAAACAATTGCCAAATTTTTACTGTTTATTGGAAACATTTCGGGTAGCATCATTGTTGACCCTATTTTGGGACGATTTCTACGGTAAGCAGTTACACATTATACAATAATTTAGATTGCCGGTGTGGCGCTGGATATTATGTATTTGATGGAGATCGGGATTATAAGGGAACTGTTTCACTTTATTTAAGAATAGTTGACCTCACTCGAATTGGATTTTTTGGGAATTACCCAAACTGACTTCTTTACAACTCCTGAACGTTTTCGTGATTTATTTTTTGTGATTTTTGGGTTTCTTCTCAGTTTTGCCAACATTTCATTTACTCCCTTTCTCCTTAATTTTCAGTTTTAATCATAGCTTTTGATACATTTAGGGGGCAGGCAATTTGAAATGTCGGCGAAACTAGAGACAAACAATGTTTTGGTAACTATTTGACCTCTGCCTGTAATGGCCATTAACTTGAATCAATTGAAAACTAGTATGTTGTGGCCATCACGAAACTTTCTTCTATATTTTTCTTTTTTTTTTTCTGATCCCTCCCCATGCTTGACGAGGAAGCAATATTCCCAACAAAAACGAAATTACACATGCAAAAACTTGACGACCATCCCAATGTCTGAATTATTGCAAAAAGCAAAGCAAAGAGCGAAAATTGAAAGTTATTTTAAAAGCCTTGCTTGAATTAATTACAAATATTTTATTTGTTAACAAACATAAGATGGCAACAGAAAAAAATTTTAAATCATTGAGATAATATTTCCGATCATTTCCATACAATTAAAATCACGAGAAATACGCAGACGACAATCTAT
The DNA here is from genome assembly GCF_026930045.1 of Uloborus diversus. Lineage (NCBI taxonomy): Eukaryota > Metazoa > Arthropoda > Arachnida > Araneae > Uloboridae > Uloborus > Uloborus diversus. The sequence continues at coordinate 1,368,407 of NC_072735.1, forward strand.
TACGATTTATCTTTCTTATTGTTGCATTAATAAAGCTATTTTTATTCGCAAAAAAAAAAAAAAATCAACACCTCTTGGAGCGATTGGCGTCAAAATTGAACCAAAGCCTGTTTACATATGGATTCACATATATTCCAAATTTCAACCAGAACGTAATATTACTTCTTGAGATAGGGCACTCACAATGGAAAAAAAAGAACGGGCGATTGCGCTACCCCCTTTTTAGCTGTTGACACCAAAATAAAATCAGCTCTTATACCCACTAAGGGCTACTTGCCGATAAATTTTTCTTTCATTCCGTTCATTATTTCTTGAGATACAGCAGTCACAATTGACGACAAAAAAACGTTCTATAGCTCATCCCCCGTTTGAGTTATTGACACCAAAATTGAGCCAGCACCTGTTCCTGTTAATGGCAACATATGGACCAAATTTTGTTTGATTCCGCCAGTTACTTCCTGAGGAATAGCAAGCACGCGTAACTCAAAAAACGTCCCATTGCTCCACCCCCCTTGGAGGAATTCGCGCCAAAAACCAATGGGCACAAGTTCACATACGGGCACATATGTGTACCAAATTTCGTTCGATTTCATGCGGTAGTTTTTGCTGTAGAGTGGCCACAAAAAACTGGTCACACACAGACGTGACACACATACATACACACATACATACATACACACACACAGACAGACAGACATTTTCCAAAAATAGTCGAAATGAACTCAGCACACCTCAAAACGTTCGAATCCGTCAAAATTCGAAATTCGAAAATTTGCACGAATCCAATACTTCCTTCTATATATTAGATATAGAAGAAAGTAAAAAACTACATCAACGTGAGCGAAGCCGCGGGTAAAAGCTAGTTTATTTATCATTTCTTGACTCGTGTGCTGACTTAGATTTTCTATTTCATTAGGATAAGTATAACTTTAAAAAGTTATTTTTTAGGAAGGCATTTAATTTGTCTATTAATTTAATTAGTTATTTCTTTATGTTTTATAAACAAATATGCTGACTTTGAATTGGAAAAGGACATTTTTTTAATCTTTTTTATAATGGCAGGTAGCAAGTCAATTATTTTAATCATTTATAACTTCATATTTGATTGAAAAATGTACCAAATCACAATTAGTTAAGCTTACCCGCTTTTGGCTCCCAGGCAGGGCAAAGCGGGTTTTTGAAATGTTTGTAAAGTTTGATAATAAATAAATATTGGGTTTGAAATAATGCAAAAATCACTTTTTATTTTGAAGTTCAAGAATCCTGCTAGGAAACAAAACCAAAATTGTTGCGATATCCAAAAATTTAAATTTTCGACCGTTCTTCGAAAACCTACCCGCTTTGGGCCATCCTCCCCTGACTAATTTGTCCCGAACCGATGAAAAAAAGTGTTTTACAGAGATTACAGAAATTTGCAGATTTTCCCTAAAAAGGTGTAAAAGAAATCCGATTGCAAGCAAAAGGGCAGTTGCACAACTAGACGTACTAAGAGTCTACATACCAGATTTCAAATTTCCAGGGCATACCGTTTTTTAATTATGCGTACATACGCACATACGTACACACAGTCTTCACGAGAAAACTCGAGGAAATTTACTCGGGGGTCGTTACAATGGATATTTTGGGCGCGCATACGTTCTTAGGTACGTGTTAACGTGCAGTCAAGCCGAAAAAACAACTCAACATTCCTTCGGGGGGTGAGTAAAATGAAAATTTAGGCGATTTTGGGGGCGATTTTTTTTTTTTTTTTTTTTTTTGCGAAAACAATACTTCCTTCACTATGTAAAAGGAAGTAAAAAGAAAAAAAAGTTGGCATAAATTAAATTATTTAAACTATTTCCTAACGGCATGGGTAGATGTTAAAGGATAGTTTAATTTTTAGAAATTCTTTAAATGAGAAAAGGGGATGCATAGCAGTGGAAAACTTCTAAGAACACATCGTGGTGTATTGCAGTAAAATATTAATGTGAACATCATTTTTTTGTGTGAATGATTCCTTTAATATATATCTACTCAATTTAAAAATGCAAAACTTGAAAAGTGAAACATTTTTCTTTCAGATGTCACAATTTTTATTTGCGTTGGTAAAAAAAATCATAGTTATTGCATATTTTATGCTTTTTCAGTGTATATTTCAAAGATGTTTTAATGCCCTTAATCCAGGCTCTGCTTATGACTTAGTCTATTTAAAAATTAGAATTTTATATTAAGAATTTTTTTCTCCTTAATAACGATTCAAACGTAATGCATCGAGATTGAGTTTGGAAAAGAAAGGTTCCTCATAACATAAAGAAACGTGACTGGACTTGGTACAAAAGGTAATCAATTTCTCTTGGAAGCGTTTCGTTTCTTTTTTTATCATTGTGAGATTCCGGATAAAATAAGGTTGCATAAGAACTATAAATGCTACTAAGTTATCAGTATACCGGCAATGCAGTCCTCACATAAATAACTTTTGTTAAATGCTTTATTAATACTATTCATATCATTTTTATGAAGCAGAAAATTGTTCTCAGTTATTACTGTCAGGACATTTTCCTTCTGTACAGCAACCAATACTGGGCACGAAATTTGCAAACGTTAAAGCAGTTCAAAGTATACGGGTATTTTTGTATTTATATGAATTGAATTTTTTTATTTGAAAAGGGAACAATTCTCACTTTTTATTTATTATTTTGGGTGGCATAATCAATCAAAAAGGGATTTAATCACTTACACTATTATTTCAATTACCTATAAAAATTAAATAGTATAGGTTACGACCGGTAGCGTTTTCCAAACTTTTATAAGTCATTTTTTTTCTTCATTAAAGAACTTAGGGGAGGCTAGGGATACTTTATCCCTAGGGATACATGATCCCATAGCCAAAAATGTACCAAAATCATTAAGTAGATTCGAAACCTGACAATTACATTAAAATTATACTTGTACATAAAAACTGGCAACATTTTGTTTTTTTCAGCTATTGTTTTAGCGCAAGAAATGATCGTCTGAATGTGACAAGGTAAACTTTTTTTTAGGAAAGCTTTCCGAAGTTTACATTATCCGTTAAATATAACTATAAATAAATTCCGAAGCGTAATGCTAAAGTATAGACAGTGTTGAATAATTGAGGCATATTTCTAGTAAATTGCCACTGATTGTTAATAATAGAACAAGTATGATTGTAAAAATCGCTTATTAGGGATACTTGATCCCTTCATTTTGAGGGATACATGATCCCAGGGATCAAGTATCCATATAATAACAAGAGGACCCGACAGACGTTGTTCTGTTTAAACTTTGTAAATTGAAAAGTTAAAAAAATTCAATAAACGATCAAGTGTTTGAACCGTTTTGTTGAAAAAAAATAAGCAAAATGGAAATTATTTAAGTTCTTGGTGTCAGAATGCGTATATATATTACAACTTGATTTATTTAGTTCCCACTGAGCAGTTGTTTTATCAACTATTTTTTCTCGCGTACTTGAAAGATCTTCATTGATAGTATGGTTTGTTCCTTCAGCCATACTCAAAGTATAAAAATCATCCTCAGATATTAAGGATAAAAAATTAACTACCCATCCAGAAAAAACGGGAAATCCCGCTGCAACGTCCCCCATATGAAAAAGAATAAAACAATCGAATGGATATTGTTTAAAACAATGATAAATGTAAAAACGGTTCCCTGAATAAGCGAAAATCACTCTCTCCCCTCTCGATGTAAAATAAACACGTTCTTCAACTAAAATGACTAAACACTCGTTAAAAATCAAAAACAATTCTTTGCAAGTTGAAATATTTCACCAAATGAACAAAAAATACAATAAATTACATTAACAGCAGTAAACAAATAATCACGCAACTCTACTGTTATGGCCAATCTCGCCAAGCCACCACGTTCCTGTAATCCAGTCGATCAGTCTTCAACCGATTAGCGGTCCATCTTGTGAACGAAAACTTCATATATTTGCCTAATTTGTTATTTCCACCAAAGATAAAAATCTTCCACTGCACTGATCTTGTGTGTACAGAACTACCCTGTCGGGTATAACTTTGATATACACCCCCAAAAATTACGCGCCAAATCTGGCATTTCCTACGGACTTTTTAGGGTTGCTTTTCTTATTTTGGTGTTGCCAATTTAGGTTTTTTCAGCTTTTAGGTTTTTGCTGTTGCCAAATTTAGTATTTTCTTATATTTTGCACAATTTTTTGAGTTTTTTTTTTAAAGTTTTGTGATAACAATTTTTGTGGCAACAAAGTTTTATGTCAACAAAAACAAAAAAAGTCGCCAAATTTCTGATTTGGGGGGGTATATCAAAGTAGTTCCCCCTGTCGTAATTTATCTGGACGAAAATAAAATTTGTTTCGTCTTCAAATTCCACCATCTTTTCCTTTAATAACGTACTGATTAGTTTAATAATCCTTAAAGTATTCTTGCCATTGGTGCCAAAACTCAGATGGATTTGAACCGAGAAACAAATGTTGTTTTGTACGGTACTATCCGATCATTTGGCAAGGAAAGCCTAAAGCACCAATCCGGTCACATGGTTTAACCAAAGATAATTACGACGAAAAATACGCGTTTTGCGTGAACCTAGTGAAAGAAACCCGATTTCTTCCTGCACTTTACTTCAAAATTTATATCACGGGACGTTTTCAAGAAATGAAAAAAAAAAGAAGGCTTCACTCTCTCTCTCTTTCTCTCTCTACGTTTTATCTCTTCTCAATTAACATATCACAGTAGGAAATTTCATTACAAAAAGCAGAGCTGGCTTTTTTATTGTCCTTTGGCAACGGGTTTATTTATTTCAATTCTCGCTTAACAATAGGTTAAAATAAATATTAATCATCTGGGAGATATAACCATCCAATGTTTAAATTAATTAATTAACTGAAACGTTTCCAATTCGGTCCATCGCGCTTCGAAACCATGCTTGCCACAACTTTATTACACACAAAAAATTTGATCAAAATCGGTCCAGTCGTTTAAAAGCCTTATGGTGACAAACGTCCGCACAGAAGATTTTTATATATTAAGATATAAACACAGTGAAAACAATATAAATGATGTTTACTTAGTTGAAATTAACTTTAAGCATTCAATACCATGTTACCATAATAAAATGTATCATAGTTTGAGTGATATATTTAAACAAGCACTACTGTAAATATGCTAAACAAATGAAATATCAGTTCGCACTTGTAACCCACGTAACACCTCAAACATCTAAACATAAACTCACTCTACTGATAAATTATGTTCTGATCAGCCAAATGAGCTTGAACAAGTTGAAATAGATGTCAAATCTTTGCTTGAAAGAAAAAATGAATGATTATAGTTAGATTTACAACAAAAACGTGAGTTGCCCATTATGTTGACCCATTAGCGGATAGAATGCAAAGTTGGATTTCTAGAGTTTGAAATAAGTTTTCTGAAGCGAAAAGGTAATATGTTTAATCTATCTATTTTTCATGAAAAATTGACAAAATGTGTTAAGCTGCACACAGTCAGTTGGGTTGAGCGGAACTTTAAGAACTACAACAAAAGAATTGTTTGCATTTAACTTTTCAGCTTTTGAAATCATATAAACTAAGATTTCTTTTTTATGAGTAAATTGATACTTACATTTTTCTTCCCTCTTTTAAAAAATTAATTCAAATGAAGAAACTCATAATTTTATTATTGCAAGATAAGAAGCAAGTAAGATGATTTTCTTGCTTGTCATCCTATTTTTTTTTTTTTATTTGTTGTAATTTTAGCTTCATTACGCTACTTTAAAAAAAAAATTGTTAGTTTTATTTATAAAATATAGTATTTTGTTCTCAACTGTATTGGATAATATGTAACTGACCAAAAGCATCATAAGTTCATGAAAGTTGTGTACATTTTTTTTTTAAATATCTAGTTAAATTTGGAACTATGTTATTTTGTGTTCACATTATTATAATCTAATTAAGAAAATTATAAATTGTGTTTTTTTTAAGAAACATTATATAGAAAACTAAAATTCATAAATAAATTGTCGATCTAATGAAAAGCCTATGTATTTTCTCAGTGGGATCAAGTATCCCTCGTGAAGGGATGGTGTATCCCTTGATGTGAGGATATATGATCCCTTTATGACATTTTTGAAAAAAAAAAATTTTTACCAAAGCTATCTGTCTCATTTCAACTAAAAAAGTACTGTCAGATAGAAGAAAAAACTACCTTTGTTCATGTCTTTATTTTAAAAAAAACTGTTAATTTGCAGCAGAGAAAAAAAAATTGAAAACTAAAGTGGGGATCAAGAATCCACAGTCTCCACTATAATGTCAAAATAAATCATTCAGTTACGCTCTGGAAAAGCTATATTTTTACTCTTTGACCTATAACATTCAAGTGTCATATCCTATCATACTTCTCAGTCTGCGAGAGAACAATGCTTCATATTGGATGAAAATTTAAAATTTGATTCGAAACTGACCACATTGGTCAACTTTGCTACTTCACAGAACACTGTTATAGATATTCATGGCTTATGTTTTTAAATTAAATATTGGGCATAAAATTTACAAGTAATATGAGTAGCTTTAAAACTGTTCCAACTGCAGTAGTATATATGTCTCGATACCAATTAATTCCCTTAAGGGGTTACAGTACCTCAAAAATGATGAAACGATAAAAAAAAAAAAAAATATCGCTTATTTCAAAACTAACAAGAAGTTCCGTCTAGAACTATACGAGCCTACTTTCCCGTATACCCTTACTACTTTCTAGTACCTGATCAATATTCTCAAAAATAGCTAAAATCGCAAATTGTTTCAAACATATTTTTTCTAATTTCTAGGAATAAAGTATTCCTTACACATCTAAAAAAATTAGATGTGGAAAAAAAAAGCAGCACCTTTTAAACAAAGCAGCTAATGCACTTTTTTCCCTTAAAAAATTTCTTTAACAGCTTTCAAAACGAAAAAAAAAAAATTAAAATTAATAAGCTTATTAAAATAAATACATCATATCAAAAAAAAAATCGTTTCTTTTCCCCTGTTGCCAAAAATAATTTTTTAAATGAATTAATGCACTTACCAAAATAAATAAAAACAATAAAATGTCAACTTAAAGAATAACTTTTCATTGTCAAAAAAAAAAAAAAAAACTCGTCTGCGCAAATCGTTATGTAGAAACATAAATGACTTCGAGTTTATTCGCCGAAAACTGAATACCTAAATTAAAACTTTAGCGTGAAAATAAAAACAAATCATATCAACAATAATTATTTCACAGTTAAAACCATAGCTGCGGAGTCGGAGTTGGAGTCGATCTCATTTCGGGATAAAGGAGTCGGAGACGAATATCCAAGAATCGGAGTCAGTCATTTGTCCTCCGTGTATAAATTTTTGCCAAAGCTACGAAGTCGGAGTCGAAGTCGGGGAGTCGGAGTCCGATTAATTGTCGGGCACAGGAGTCGGAGTCGGAGTCAGGTGCCTCTAAACTCTCGGAGTCGGAGTTTGGCGTCAAGAGCTATTTCCAACAAAATTTGGTTGAAATAAATCCGCCTTCAAGTACGGAATCTACATTGACTTTCAGTTTCCCCGTAGGCGATAATGTTAAGTTTTTTTGAACTGTTCAAAATTGAACAAAAAATAGTTAAAATCAATAAGTGAAATATGGGAATGAGGTGTTCTCGCCGAGATCTTTCGAACAAAAAAAAGTTTGTTCGAATCGGACTATTCATTCAAAAGTTATTAGGGGGGGACAGACAGACAGACCGACAGACCGACGGACCGACAGACAGATCGACAGACATTTTTCCCCATCTCAATACCCTACTTTCCAATTTTTAATTTTTCGATATTTATTTAATTATTTTATTTATTTTTGATTTTTTTTTTTTTTTTTTGTTTTTCGCGACATTTTTAAGATGCATTAAGCCTTCCTTCATGCTTTTTTCTTCCTTTTTCTGACTTTTACTGGGAAAGTAGGCTAAAAAACTATTCTGAACACAGGAGAAAAGTTTCATTGCTTTAGTTCAAATATTTAAAAAGTTACGAGTGGTTTTAGGCCGTGCTCGCTATGTGTTCTTATGCAAAAGAAAAACTTTAAATTGCTTTTTCTCGATGATGTTTTTTTGTGTTTTCATGTCATTAGAATCCCTAAGGATTTTTTTCTATTAAAGATAAAGCTTTAGAGTAATACTTTTTGCAATTGGGATAACATATTTGACAAAACTGTGCATTGGATAAGCATTTTATAAATTACTCAAATGTTTAGAGCATGCTAAACCTTTAAAAATCAATTTAAAAAAAAACTTTGATTTTTTACATAATTAATCACAGAAATTTTTCTAATAAACTCATAAGCAAATGAATGCACAGATTTTTTAGAGATGATTATACTGATCGTTTAGCAAAAAAACTTTTTTTAAATTACTGCAAAAATAAAAAACCATAGGGATTTTAAAAAATTGAAATGTTCCTCAATTTTTTGAATTTAAAAAAAAAAATAGACAATATTTTTAAGTTTTGAAAATAAGTTATTGATTAACAAATAAGTATGCATGTTATAGTTTCAAATAAATATAAAAATTACTTAAATTTAAAAAAATGTTTGAAAGGTACTTTGACCCCTTAAGATCAATATTTCTCTTCCTTTATCTTAAACATTCACCTTAAAGATGTTCATACCTAACTTTTAAGTCTGCGAGAGAACGAAGCTTCTTATTCGGTGGAAATATCGAGTTAGATTGTTTGCATGCAAACTTTGGCAACTTTACTACGTAATTGAGACTGAACGATATTCACAGGCATTGTTATATAGATATTTAATGTATGTTTTCCAAATATCTGGTAGAAAATATACGGGTAAAATAATTAGTTTTGAAACTGTTCACAGTCACACATAAATAAAAGAACAAACACAAAAAATAATATAAGCGTACCTTTAAAAATCAATAAATTCAATTGGTTTTAAACTGGCCTCCTTTTGCAGTGATACAGAGGTGAAACTGCTTATTGAAAGTTTTAGCCAAGGGCCGCAAGTAAAGGGTGTCCCAAAATTAACGCAAGATTTGAATTTGCCACCATTTTTTCCATAAATTGTTGGCAGCCATGAAAAAAGAACAATTTGACAGTTGAGAGTTTAGGGTTAGTAAAAATGGGGTGTTATTGTACCATACAGCTAGAGAGAGAGTGAAACATTTCAACTACTGCATAAGGCATTTCCTGGTCGCGTACTCTCTCATTTCGGTGATCAGAATTGGCACCCTATATCGTGTGATTTAACATTTTTAAATTTCTTCTTATGAGGTTATTTGAATTCAAAGGTCTATGTCAACAAGCCCACAACCACCCGTGCATTACCGTGTTGCGATACCGAGGGCCAATAACAGCAACTGCTTGACCAGCCTCAACTTTCATTATTTTTGAAACAATTGTTCAATAATGAAAGCGCGTTATTGTATCGTATAACGCTCCATTTTTGATTACCCTAAACTCTCAGCTGTCAAATTGTTCTTTTTTCAGGGTTGCCTACCATTTATTGAAAAATGGCGGGAAATTCAAATCTTGCATTAATTTTTGGACACCCTTTATTTTACCTTTAAGGGGTCACAGTACCTTTTGAACATTTTTTTAAATTTATGAATAGTGTGTTTTTTTTTTTTTTTTTTTGAAACCATAACATACACACTCATTTCGCAACCCATAATTTATTTTCAAAATTTTAAAATATTGCCCACATTTTTTAAAAATTCAAAAAATTTAGGAAAATTTCCATTTTTTGAAATTCCTAAGGCTTTTTTGTTTTTGGACTTAATTAAAAAAAGATTTTTGCTAAGCAGTCACAATATTCATCACTTCATCTCTAAAAATCTGCACATTCATTTGTTTATACATGTATTGGAACATTGTGATTAATTATGTAAAAAATCGTAATTTTTTCAAAAAAAAAATTGTTTTTGAAAGTATAACATGCTCTAAACATTTGAGTGAATTATAAAATGCTCATCCAATGCACAGTTTTGTTAAATATATTATCCTGACTGCAAAAAGTATTACTTTAAATCTGTATTTTTAATAGAAAAAAATCTTTAGGGATTCTAATGACATGAAAACACACACACACACACACAAAAAAAAAAAAAAAAAACGATCACCGAGAAAAAGCAATTTAAAATTTTTCTTTTGCATAAGAACACATAGCGAGCATGACCTAAAATACTCATAACGTTTTAAGTATTTGAACGAAAGCGATGAAATTTTTTCCCTGTGTTTGGAATAATTTGTAGTTTTGAAATAAGCAATAAAATGTTTTTTGATCGTTTGATCATTTTTGAGGTACTGTGACCCCTTAATCAATCCTATCCCCTCCAAAACAATTGGCTCAGAGAGACCAAACTTTTGTGTAGTTCAGAGTAGACCTTTGACTCTAAAATAGGCCATACAGTGCAATAAATGTGATTGAGATCTAGCGATTAGATCTTCCACTCTACAAATGATATCAAGTCAAAAAATAATGCGCCTTGCACCACTCTTGTCGTTTTGGCCGTATGAACTGGTGTGGAGTCAAATTGAAATGTCCAATCTACATTGCTATGCTGATGTGCCCTTAGGTCCAGAGAAGTACAGCAGCTTCTAAAATGCCCTTCTGGTACACTTTTTGATTCATTTTACGGCCCTCATCCACAAAAACCCAGAGATTTTTTGTCGCTTGTGCTGATTCCCTCATAGACCAAGCATGACATCGGATTTTGGCGATATTTAACATTTTCTTAGGTGCTTGGGATGTCTACAGTCCAAATCCTATCGTTATCGGGGCTATGAGTTGGTTGAACGGTAAATCAGTGAAAGGTATCTCTTCCAGCGCGGAATTGCGGCCCGTCCCGCAAAATCCTGTCGTTATCGGGGTTATGAGTCGGTTGAACGGTAAATCAGTAAAAGGTATCTCTTCCAGCGCGGAATTGCGGCCCGTCCCGCAAAATCCTGTCGTTATCGGGGTTATGAGTTGGTTGAACGGTAAATCAGTGAAAGGTATCTCTTCCAGCGCGGAGTTGCGGCCCGTCCCGCAAAATCCTGTCGTTATCGGGGTTATGAGTTGGTTGAACGGTAAATCAGTGAAAGGTATCTCTTCCAGCGCGGAATTGCGGCCCGTCCCGCAAAACCCTGTCGTTATCGGGGTTATGAGTTGGTTGAACGGTAAATCAGTGAAAAGTATCTCTTCCAGCGCGGAATTGCGGCCCGTCCCGCAAAATTCTGTCGTTATCGGGGTTATGAATTGGTTGAACGGTAAATCAGTGAAAGGTATCTCTTCAGGCGCGGAATTGCGGCCCGTCCCGCAAAATCTTGTCGTTATCGGGGTTATGAGTTGGTTGAACGGTAAATCAGTGAAAGGTATCTCTTACAGCGCGGACTTGCACCCGTCCCAAACGTTTCTGACATCTTTGGAGTAATACGAATTTGTTTTCTTCAGCAAAACGATGAACTTTTTGTAATTCATAAAGCCACTGTCTGAACTCTGTTTTTGCCCTTAATTGCACTTATAGGGCACAAATTCCCGTCTAACGGACGACTTCTCTAGTGGAAACCCAAGAATTTCTCACTTTTGGATGACCTGACGGAAATTATCACCGTTCGTTTTTGTACACTTCCTGAAAGTCGACTACCATTTCCAAGACACTTCAAACGGCATACTGTATCCAATACTGCTTGCTAAGGCACAACAAGCAAACGAACTGTCGTTCTCTTTCGTTAAACAACTTTAAAAAAGCAGGTCTTCTGCTTAAAATTGTAAGAACACCGAAAACAAATTCATAAACTAGGAGATATATTGTAAATTATTTTCTAATAAAGTGAGAGACAAAAATAAAGACACTCGTTAAAAAGAAAGTGTCCATTTGATGATGCAAACTTTGCGCGAGTTTTTTTGCCAAATCCTGTATAAATCTAATTCCTCAAAAAAAAAAAAAAAAAACTATTCTTGCATTTTAACCTTCAACATTCACCAAACAATTCCCCCCGTAAATTCAGTTGCTTTTCTGAAATTAACCTGGATTCTTTCTGGAGATTTTAGAAAATTTTCCAATAAACTCCAGTCATGTTTTTAGATGAATCCCGAACTTTATAAGAAAACTTCAATAAGATTATAGTAGTAATAGCTCGGCAATTTCCTAGTTTAGAAGGTTTCTAGAACATTTTAGAACCATGGCTGAAAGTAAGAAAGAAATGTCAGTGAATATAACGACCAGCTTATTTGACAGCAGTTCTTGCAAAGCAACCGTATCCAGAGACTGCATTTTTCACTTTTTTGTGACTCAGCCAATCTGGAAGGACCGTAACATTACTGGAAGGTACTGTTTCGAAATATTAATGTAGGCGAACCATCTGTAAAAGAAAACGAGCATATTTTCACACTGATAGCTAAAAATATTTTTCACAGCAGTGAAGCGCCTACATTCATGCAACTTGTAGCAATTCAGCAGACTTTTCGCACGGACACTTGTTTTTCACATGAAACTAGTGGAAACCCGTGAAATCTCGGAACGGTACCTGGAAATTTTCCTTCGTAATTTTTTTAAGTGTGTAGTCTTTTCTTTACTAAAAATAAAGCTGAAAGTCTGGATCTCTGTCTCGATGTCTTGATGTCTGGATCTCTGTGACGCGCATAGCCCCTAGACCGTTCGGCCGATTATCATGAAATTGGCAGAAAATTAGTTTATAGCATCGGGGTGCGCACCTCGAAGCGATTTTTTGAGCATTCGATTTCGTTTCTTTTCTGTTCCAATTTTAAGAACATTTTACCGAGAAAATTATCATAACATGGACGAGCAAATTACAATAACGTGGACGAGCAAATTACAATAACGTGGACGAGAAACTTACCTTAAAATGTGCGAGCAAATTAACATAACAAATTGGCGAGAAATTCATCATCCATTATTCGCAAATATACAGGCGAGCAAAGCCGTGCGGTTACCGCTAGTAATAAATATATTGCACGCGGAGTGTTCAAACTTTAATGCAGCAAAAAACCAAAATTTAAATGCATGAGATTCATTTTCAGGGCGTAACAAGAGTTAAGAGTGGGTCTGTAAGCTGCGATAACGCTAAGGAAGAAAAATAGAGCTGTAAGAATTCTATCGTTTTCTGTTTGAACTTTTGCTGTAGATAAAAGGAAAGAAAACAAGTGTTCCGAAAGAAAACACCATGAAAAAGAATTCAATTTTAAAGCTTGAGCGACAGCGGCAACTATTTTCCTTCTGTGAGGCAACAGTGGGTCACGAGAAACGAACATTGGCAAGAGCGTATTCTTTTCTGTCCATCCCCCGATTCCCTTCTGTACGTCTTTTTAGCATTTCAGAAAAGCTTTAGAGGAATGTTTGAATTGAAATAATATATCCGAGAAAATATTCTCTTTTATTTTTCACTCTTTGCAACCGAAAGAAAAACTACTTTTTTTTAGCATGGCTTTAAAAACGCTTTCTTTTCACATTACTGTTAAATTGTTTGCATTGTAAATAGCATCAGTTTTAGAGAAACGTTATGAAATAAACATGAATCTATATTTAATGAAACGACTTTGCTCTTTCACAGTGTTTGTGTAGAACGAGTGAAAAATTGAAAAAAGAAATCTTTCGGTTGAAAATACAGAAAACATCAGTAGTGTTGAACTGAAAAATCCTGACAAAATTATCACTTACGATTATATTAAAATTTAATTTGTATAATCATAGAGTTTTAAGATAATTTCAATCGAAAGTGTATTTTGTAAAAAGTAATTGCAATTTCAATACAATTTTACAGTAAAAGCGAATCATCAAACAGTGTAAAAACAATAACGAATAAATATCCTTGTGCTTGAAAATAAAATGAATGAATTACCAACGATTTGATGCACAAAAATTGCAAATTACAGTAGACACGTGTTTCGGTGTTACAAGAACACCTTTTTTAATACAAAGAAGTGTGAGCTTTTGGGTGAACTTTTGGATGTCTTTCCTCGGATGATTTTTCATCCAAAAGCTCACACTAAGTATTCTGAACTGAATAGGAGCATTTCCTGTGAAATTTAAAAATTATTATAACTATTATTTTTTATTATTATTTCAATGTTAATATCGCTATTATTATTATTGTTATTTTTATTAATTATTACTATTATTATTCAATAATTTAGGTTTCAGAAGAAATGTTTCTTTCAAATATTATTTCATTGTTATTATCATTATTATTATTATTGTTATTAATTATTACTATTATCTTCTTTGCTAATAATAAAGCTGAATGTCTCTCTGTCTGTCTGGATGTCTGTCAGGATCTCTGTGACGCGCATAGCGCCTAGACCGTTTGGCTGATTTTCATGAAATTTGGCACAAAGTTAGTTTGTAGCGTGGGGGTGTGCACCTCGAAGCTATTTTTCGAAACTTCAATGTGATTCTTTTTCTATTCGAATTTTAAAAACAAAATTTTCATAAGATGGACGAGTAAATTACGAAATTATCATAACGTGGAACCGCAACACGGGCACAAGCCAATTGGCGAGATACGAAATCATCATAACGTGGAACCGTAACATGGGTACAAGCCAATTGGCGAGAAAATTCATCATACATTATTTGCAAATATACAGGCGAACCAAAATACCTTTCAATTTTTCTATTACGGGCAAAACCGTGTGGGTACCACTAGTTATTCATTAGTTTATTTTTTAGAAGAAATGTTTCTTTCAAATAATTCAATGTAAGGACTTTTTTCTACTTTAGTTTTCAATCTTGCTGGTGTCTAAAATGTTTACCTTGCGACTAATATTTTGGCTTTTGTTGTACTGCTTGTTATTGCAAGATCGGATAATGTTACTTACGTGCCACTATTTCTCATGTGTTCTAAACTTACACACCATTAAATCAGCTTCATATTTAATTAAAAACATCTAAACTCACATCGTTCTTCCAAAAGGAAGAACAGTTAACCCGAAATATTACGGCGACTTTTTATTCATAGATCTACTTTGTGCAGAGGTATAAATGTGCAGTAATGGAGTAGTAATACCAGTGAAAGAAACGGTAATGCGATCCCGTTTACAATGAACAAAAACCGGGTTCTTTGTAGGTAATTTAAACCCGCAATAAGAAAATATGCCTAAAGAGGGAAAACAAGCACATCGTTGCTAATTTTTGAACTTATTCCTTATTTGATGAAAAGTGGGATAATTTATAGAAGGTATTGATCAACAGCAGTGTGGAAAACGCCTAAGAACTGAACTGAACTGAGTAGTTTATTTTTCTATAAAATAGCCGGACTCGTGGGGCCGTGGTAGCCCGATCGGTAGAGTGTCGGATTCGGGGCCGGAGGGTCCTGGGTTCGAACCTCGATGGTCGAAGACACTCCGTCGTCATTAAAGGGGACTGGGCGACGTTAAATATGCTCGTGGTCTCAATGTCCTTCAAGTGAAACGATACCTCTGAGGGTGCTAGCACCAGGTAGCTATTAGCTCCTGGACTAGTTCTAAATTCTCATTAACTGTTCGATCCGGTGATGGTGCTGCCATCAATCGGTATATAAAATAATGGAGGCAAGGCACCAGGCTTGGAGTAATCGCCGATTACGTAATCGTAATCTGCGTAATCGATTACATTTTTGTGTAATCATAATCATAATCTATAAATGGGAGACTCGTAATCTCGTAATCGTAATTTTAATCAAGTGTTTCTTGCATAATCGTAATTGTAATCTAAGTTTAGATAATCGTAATTTTGTTCCGTAATCGTGTAATCCCAACTTGCTGAAAGTGAAAACTTTCAAGTTGCGTTTCTACAATGCTATGAGACGATGGGATCTGGACTGAGGAAAAGATAAGACTTCAATAGAAACGTACAAAGGACTAGACAGCAGAGCCTTTAGGCCCTGCTGTTAAAAGAGCTCGTTGGCGAAGGGTCATAAACATGCCGCATCTTAGTGGGTTTTGTACCCTGTAGGTGTCATTGACAGGAACGCGTCCCCAAGTTGGATTGGTCATCAATTTTCCTTTTCATCTGTGAATAACAGACAAACAAGCGGAGCTACCGCCTCGGAAAGAGAACAATATCAACAGTGCCGTACAAGCACATGTTTTCATTTCGACAAAGTTCTAAAAAAAACCAGTTTTATGCCTTTGGTGGGTTTTTTTTTTTTTTTTTTACTTTCATTGGCGGAAGAGGAGGAATTTTGTCAAAAGAAGAGCGAATTTGGATTTGCACTTCAGTGCTCATTCACATGCACTATCTTAGCGGTTCTTTGATTTTTGTGATGACATCACTCTGGTAAGTGATTTTTCAAAATATTTTCACATCTAATTTAATCTTAAATTTATGCTTTATATTTCAATGCTGATACTTTTTAATAGGTATATAAAAAAAAAAGTTTGCATTTAAAGAATTTAAAAACATTTGTTTTAACCTTTGTAAAAACATTTGCTTTTGAAAAATATCATTATAAAATGCTTATGCATGTGGGGGAAAAAATAATGCCTGGAAATCATAGCAAAATTTATTATACTCATTTTTACTTTTTAAAGTGCTTTACAATTATATTGCTTTAAGAGTGTGCAAGCACTATCTTGAGGACCTCCTGACCAAAAATTTGCAATACTCTAATACGACAGTAAAAAATGTTGTCAGCACTAACTTCTTCTAGAATGAGTCACTATGAAGAATCGGAAGCATTTCAAGTGGCTTCATTTTTAGACCCAAGGCTCAAATGCAACTGGTACGATTCAAGCACAAAAAATAAAATAAAAGAAATTATCGAGGAAGAAATAATGTCTAACAAAGACTGTCATAACATTTGCACTGAATCAGAAGATAAGGACACAAAAGATGTGTCACCAAAACAGCCTGCAAAAAAAAAGGGAAATTGTTCGCATTTTTAGAAAAACCAGCCAGCACTTACAAAAATAATAATTCTTTAATACAGGAGAAAATCGAAAGCGAAATAAATGCGTATGAAACTAGCGTACCAAATGGGCATAATATTGATCCCCTATAATACTGGGGATCCAATATTCATGTATACCCATTACTGAGCAAAATTGCTCCCAAGTACTTGTCAATTTGTGCATCATCTGCACCTGTTGAGCGGTTATTCAGTATTGCCTGAAAGTTTTATACCTTACAGAGAATGTGGATGAAACATGATACATTTAAAGCATTGGTATTATTAAAATGCAATAAAAAATTGTCTTGATTGCAGTATTTATTTTGAACATTTATTTTCCTATCATTTATTTATACTATTTGAATATATTTTAATACTATGCATGTTTTGCAAAATTAAATACATAGGGTTTTTTTTTTTTCAAAAATAGGTTGAATTAAATAATATTATAGCAAATTGTAGAGAATAGAATGTAGAAATATAGTACATAAATTTTAGAAACTGTATTGGTTGCATGAAAAATAATAATGAAAATTTAAATCATGTACAAAATGCATTATAATGTGGCAAGTCATTTGGATATGGGACACCTAATTACCTGTGCAGGATATATGGTCAAAATAGTTATGTAGCATTTAAAAGCACAATCAAAAATCATAATTTTTTAACTATGACATTGTTGCCGCAAAATAATAATGAGAATAATATAGTATATGTGTGCATGTATTTTTCTCTCACGAGTCTGTAATCGTAAGCAAAATCGCAATCGGCACATCGTAATTGTAATCGATTACATTTTTGACATAATCTAATCGTTGCTGTAATCGTAATTACGTTTTTGCAGAGGATTATAATCGTAATCATAATTGTAATCTCCTATTTTTCGAGCTGGTAATCATAATCGTAATCGATTACGTTTTCTCGTAATCAACTCCAAGCCTGCAAGGCACTTAGTATGCAGTCCTCGACATAAATACAGTTGTAGTGAGTTGTGACTCTGAATAGGAATAGGAATAGCCGGACTCGTGCACCTCGTGGCAGTTGTTATCAGTATGTGGCAGTCTTTAGTATTTTATCGCAGTAGGTAACAGTCTTTCACATTTCACGCGAGTTCGTTACAGAAATCTTCATGTTGTGTTTATAAACTAACAAGTTTTGTTTGCAACTAACATTGTAGTTTATGTGTTATAATTAAATTGTTCTTAGTTAAAAGTTCAAGTGTTTGTCAAGTTGCTTGTGTCACAATTTCTACACGAAGAAATAGAAGGAATATCTGAAGACTATAGTTCAAATGATTTCATTGCCCCGCGACTTTTGGAAGCGTTGAAGAGGTTAAATGTATGGTAAGAGTTTTTGAATTTAGAAACTTACTTTGACGCGCAACAAGCAGGTTGCAATTTGAACGTGTGTTATCCAAAATCCCTTCTCCTGGTAATAAGCCGGCTCATTGTATTTGTTTTCTCAACGCGAAATAATATCGTCGATTAAATTTATAATTAAAGCTGTCAAATGTCATTATTAGTAAATACCATGACCGAGATTTGAATTTTGACGCAAAATAAATATCAGGAAAAATATTTAAAATAAATTGCTTTTTTTTTTACATAAACATACAGGGTTTTTGGAAAATGAACTGGAAGTAAAGGTAATTTCTTTGAAGATTTTTCAACTGACTAGTGTTACAAGCGTTTATTTACCTAACAAGTACTCTTAATCACAAACAGTTAACTAATTACGCTTAATACTCATACATAAAAATATGTATCACATTTATGTATTTTATCTTCATACCCATGACATCAATTTTAAACTTGTGGGAAAGTAAATACAAATAACAGCTTTTAGAAAAATCGCCTTCATTTGCACAACACAAACCCACCAATTCATTCCATCAACCGAAATCTAAAAATCGAAGGCTTCCAAATTCGTCGTCATTCAAGTAAATTGCATCTTTTAAAGAGAGTTTTCATGGGAATATCAACCATTCATCATAACGTGAAGCCATCTAAGCTGACTCGGCCAGGGAATATCAAAGAGATTTTTGAAAAGGGAAAAAGAAACAAATAATCCCTGAGAGATAAAGACTTTCTTTGCTAGAAATGATGACAAAGAAATAGTGTACACATATTGAGGATTAATGGCGCAGAAATGGCTTTTGCTTTTGTGTTCAGTTTTTGGATGTAATTCATGATTCATTATGTTTAACGGAGTCTGTCGAGATCAAATGGCAATGAAAGTTTGGGTCCTTTCTCCTTTCTTTTTATTTTTCCGTCATCATTAAAATATTAGGGATGAAATCGAATTGCCATTTAGGAAACTAAATCCATTGAAAAATTGCTCGAAATTTCCTTCTGTTACTAAACATTCTTAGCCAAAAAGGATTTTTCTATCCTTAATTTTATTTTAAAAACGGAGTTTCTTCGTTTTAATAAATTTATTGCTGAAAA
Organism: Uloborus diversus; assembly: GCF_026930045.1. Lineage (NCBI taxonomy): Eukaryota > Metazoa > Arthropoda > Arachnida > Araneae > Uloboridae > Uloborus > Uloborus diversus. Next base: position 1,387,721 of record NC_072735.1, read on the forward strand.
ATACCAGACTACTGAGGAAAGTATCTTTCCTTTTTTTATTTGTATGTGTACCTATTTTCGGACGTTTTATTTCAATGCTCATTTTCTGTCTTGTTTTTTTATTGTTATCATATTTTTTATTAATAACCTGTTTATACTTTCTGTACTACAGGGTGCGGCCAAAAAACTCAGACATAGTTTGCGCAGGGCCTGATTACCGCACAGGCCAGCTAGGCCTGGGCCTGGGGTCCCAAATGTTTCAAAAACTTATGCATAGTATCCAAAATATGTGTATTTTTGTAAAAATAATAAAAATTCCTCTTTTAAATAAGTGTTAAACATCATTTTGCTTTGACTTAAAGTGCTTTGATTTAAAGTGATGGAATACAGAGGGGGCCTCCAAAGCATTGTGGGCCTTGGGCCTAACTTTTAGTTAGTCATGCCCCGAGTTTGCGTCATCTTGTAGAAATAAACTAATTTATTTTTAATGACTATGCTCAATTCATTTAGTCTATCACTTTAATTAGAAAATGTTTTATAATAAATCTGCGAGTTCCCGTACTGTTTTTGACTTTTTTACAATGTCAAGCAAAAGTTCTGGTATTTTAAAGTTTTGTACGCGAACAAAAGTTTATTTGCTTATGAATCTCGGCAAACAGTGTGTGGTGCAATCTGCGGTTTCAAGGAGCTTGAATATGCTAGTTGAAGTCCAGAAAGTGAATAAAAACGTACAGAGAACACTTTTAGTCCAAATATCCTCAAAAAACAAGTTCTAAGGTTTCAAAGACGCCAAAAACTTCTGAGGCAAACCGCAAGTTAGTGCTAAGAGAGATTCTTTTTCACTGACGAGAAGCTCTGTGCTGTCCAACCAACAGAACGATAGGTTTTGTTAGTAGACAGTCTAAAAATTTGGCAAATGTTCAACATCGCTAAAATCCAAACTTGGTCTTGGTCTGAGGCACAAGAAATAACATAAGCACAGATAACTCTACCCATCCGTATTTGAAATTTTTATATTCAGACTGATCATATTTTTTATAACTTGAAATGAAGTATAGGTCCTCTTAGTTATTCTTCAAAAGTAAATATTAAACATTTTTCGAACAAATAAGTTTTCGTCAAAACATTGATGTTTTCATTTCTTTTGGGATCGCAACATTATATTTTCATAACTTTTGATATAGTAAAGCAAAAATTAACTGTACAGTTTTTAAAAAATAAAGAAAACAAAATGTTTTGAAGTGTTTTTAAAATTCAAACGAAACATCACAGTTACTCCCGATTATAGCCGAACATCCTCTCCTCTTAGAGAAAAGCAATTTATTCCTTTCCGTGTGTCTTTTCTTATTTTTCCAACACTCATTACTTATTCTAAGAAAATTCAAATTTTTCAGCATTTATTTCCCTCATGATGTAATTAAAACTTCTCTTACCAAAGCCAGAACTCCGGTTTCCATGCAATCAATATGCAAAAGAGCAGAAATCTAGACAGGCGGTCAATCAACATCCCCTGTGGGATGTGATCATGATGTAAATGCGTTTCGTTTTCAGTACGATTTGAGGAGCATTTTGTTCCTACTCGTATTCCCTTTACGGGATTTCATTGATTGCCTGAAATTATCTTTCATTAAAATCATAACCACAGCAGGTAATCATTTTTGATGAAAAATGGTTTTTAAATTTTGCTCCCGCTACATTCCGGACATCGGGAAAGACTTCTGCAGAAATGATGTCTGGTGTTATTAATCTGTCTGCAAATGTAGCACGGATCTGCCCTTTCGTTTAGCCATCAGTAGCGTAACGGCCGACTAAAAGTCATTTGCGGAAATTTATGGCCGAAGTTGTGGAATTTGAAGTTTTATTCCATGATCAAAAGCTCGTTTCCGAATTCAGTTGTGATTGAATATGTATTGAGACTGTTAATTTTAAACTGAGTTAGAATTGTCTTTGATGTGAAACAAATTATACAGCAACTATGTAAAGAATTCAATTTCATTTGTATCAAAACTTCTGCAAGTGCTGTATAAGAGTGTAGGCTATCTGATTTGGATACAGTTTACAATCGATTATGAACGGAACATTAGGCAATGCTGTAGAGTCGAAGAGAAATAAAATAACTGATTCCGCCTCTTTTAGCTGCAAATCAGTCCGACTCCGACTCCTATACTCCAAAATCAGTCCCACACCGACTCCGCAACTCCGGCTTCCCACTCTGAGGGAAAGCGACCGACTTCTGGAACTCTAAAGTCTCTGACTGCGGTTCATTTAGTTTTTTGAGCAATAACGATTGCTTATTGTTCTCACTTGACTGTTTTTTGGCGTCCTATCATTTTATTTTCCCACCGACACCCTCTGCCAGCACAACAGTCGACCGGCTTCTCACGATGCTGCTCCTCTAGCGAAAACCGTCTCCAAGTTGCGTCAATGTCCTACACACACGTGCATACATACACAACTACATACACACACGCATGCACACACGTACACACACACACAAACGCATGCACACACGTACACACACAAACACATACACACACACATCTACACACACATACACACACAACTACACACATTCATGCCTGCACACAGACACAAACACATATGCCTAAACACATACACATACCCCGCCCCCACGCACCCAAACACTCATACACACAACTACCCACACTCTCATGCCTGCACACAGATACAAACACACATGCCTAAACACACATACACATACCCCCTGCACACAAACACACATACCCCCCGCACACAAACACACACGCCTACATACACACACTCGTGATTGCGAAAAACGTAATTTAAATTCAAGATGACAAAATTCAATTTTTTTTTTTTTTTTTTTTGCAATTAGCGAATTATATGTAATTATAAATGCTAAAAAAAAATTTATTTTGCATTTTTTTTTTCCTATAATTCCTTTTCAAAGAAGATTTTTTTTTTCGCTAAAGGCAGGCAGTAGTCGCCTACACGCTGCCTTGCCTCCCAATAACGGTCGGACAGGCTCCATCCGGAATATCAGTACAAGTGTGCAGGAGGCGAATGTCCATTTCTTAATTTAAGTTACAATGAGGACAATATTGAAACTCTCAACAATCCTCAAGCGGTGAAGATGCTTTGACAAACAATCATGGCCAGTCAAAAGTCGAAGCATGGCCACTGACTGTTCAAAGAAGAATAATGAAAATAAACCATTGTTTTTGAAATTTCTTTTTCTAAGTGCTGGATAGTTTCCGCTAAGGGGAGCTGACATCGTTATTACGGGAGCTGACCATAGACTAATAATAAGAGTAGACCGAGCTTTCCCAGACTTGCTGATGAAAAAATTGGTTCATGGATACATCATGTGACTGGTGGTTGGCTTGGCGAAAACTCTGGCAGCATGGTTGCTAGATGGCAACATTATCTATAGTTCGGCACTCGACATGTATTTTAAGACGTAATGTGTTTTCGTGATAATTTTTTTCCAGGTGCAGAGATTAAACTGTTTTTCTTTTAGTTATGCATTATTTTGACATTAGTAATTAGTTTTTGATCACAGTGTTCAGTAACTTCTATTTCATTCGGAACTGCTATGTCAGCGTTGGCGTGAACGTAATGGCGTAAACGTTTTGCGTTAACGCAAAAATGTACTAATCGGTATCTTAAATTTAAATTGTAGGTAAAAACCTTACCGTTTGCCGATTCTTTTTGGGCGCTTGCATCTTTAATTGCTTAGAGAGTTATTGAAATTGACTAAAGAAAAGCACAGTCTATGGAGCCGAAATTTTGGTGTCAAGAGTGTTCAGAACTGAAGTGAACTATGAGCTATTGAGATGAAAGAGAAATTCTCAAACCACTGTAATATGAACTAATGCAAGTTTGAAAAGAAGTTTTGAATATTTTTGCTTCTTCTGTTTTCTTGTTGTACTTGTCGAAATAAACGTGTTTTTCAGTAGAAATGGTCATCTCATTATTTCTAGCACAAAGTATCATATAGACACATTTCTTTTAAAGAATTTTTTATTTTGAATTTATTTTTAACTCAACAAAGAGCATACGCTTTATGCCATTAGTATGCGTACAAAAACCGATTTGAAGAAAACTGATGTCTTAGTTACAGATTTCTTGTGTGATTGATAATTGAATACTTCTATTACATACCTTCCTTTATATCACCTTTAGAAATTAATAAGCATTGTGATATGCATTATATAATGCAAGAAATTGTTGAAATTACAAAAACGTTAACTTTAATCCCAAAACTAAGTTTTTATTATTATATTTTATATCTCGCTCTGAATGACACAAATCACGTAACCATACAAGTTGAGTTGCTTATAACATTTCCTGTCATAAAAGAAGAATATTTCAATATTTCCCGATGGAAGATCTCCGTAGGTCAGTGTGACCTTCCAAAAACTTCCTCGTTCGGCAAATTTTGTCTGATGATTCGGAAAATTTGAAGACAACTTTTCAATGTGGCATTTAGTCAAAGTTATCCCGGTTGCTTCATAGTGACTGTAGTTACGTGAACTTTCTCGTATTTTTATGTTTCGGAAAATTTAGAATTTCAGTCGGTAAATAGGGAATTTCCTCCTCCAAAATATTCTAACTTCAGGGCGTCCCTGAAAGCAAGTGAGGTATGAGAACGGGGTCCTTCTCTGGAATTATTGCCCCAGAAGATATTATTTAATTAAGAAATCAACCACCTTGTGTAACTTACATCAACTTTTGATTCAACTGTTCATCAGTCAATCACACGGCGCGGCGTATGAACAAGCGACTATAATAATCACTTTGAAAATACTTGAAACAAGGCTATCTTGGAACCAAAATGTCGAACAGGTAGGCCCGTTCTTTAAAGGGGTTTTAGTTTCTGCTTACGAAACCATTGCCAAAACAAATAAATTACACACTTATTTCTACTTTCCAAAAAGCAAAAAGTTTTCATTTCTTACTCAAACTCTCTGTTATCAGTTGCGAAACACCTAAACTATAAATGAAAATCACCGAGAGCCTGGAATCTGAATTTTAATTTACTCTATTCCCTCTTTCCACACTTGGGAATCGCTTTGATAAAATCTCTACCATTTCACTGAACGCATTTCGTTAATATTTATGAGCATTCTCCCGGGAAAATGAAGCGTCATTTGGTACTCCAATGTATGACAAACACATAAATGCATTACATTATCGCTTTATTGGTCGTTATTTGTCTAAATATATCAGATTCTTGAAGCAGAAATTTGCTTTCGATAGATTTCCGTTGAGAATCTCGGAATATGTAAGTGTACACTTCGTTGCTACAAATCACGAGAAGTAAGAATGGATATTAATGCAATCACATACTTCCTCTCCTTGATAGCATTCTTGTCTTTTTTCATTTTATTCAAAAGAAGTTGTAGATTCTTTAAAAGGCTTTAATACTGTAAAAATTTCGAAAGAGAGGCTGTCCATAAATAATGCCACAGTTTCTTTTATCACATCCCCCCTCTCTTCCCTACCCTTTATTGAAAAGTTACGCTTCGTTTTACCCTTTCTGCCTTCAACTCACATGTAGCACTACATACGCAAATTTTAACCCCTTCAGACCTGGTTTCCGGTATATCAGACATACACTTTAAACAGCTGCTTATCATTTAATAATTGATTTCATTAATTAATTTTTTTTCTTGTTGACTCTTTACATTATACTTATTATAATCTGTGATATAATTTTTAGTTTTGGGATTGACAATAAGGATTGAGAGATAGAGAATGGCTCATTTTTCCAACCATGGATTTTCATCTGAAAAGCGAGGTTTTTTTCCCTGATTTTTTTAAAAATACATAATCTTTAATTAATCGTTTCAAACACTTATTTATGTTTTATAATTGTTTGTGGAACATTTTATAATGAAATTTGTTCGGTATTTTATCGTTTTTGTATATGAAATATTGATTTCAAAAATATAAGTCCGGAATATTGGACGTGCCATAACTCTTTTAATTTTTCTCCTACAAACTGAAAATTTTGTCTATAAGATACCCTTTACCATAGTACACTGTGTACAAAATATCAACATTTTTGGTCCAATAATTCATAATTTACACTGAAGGGGTTAATAAAAATGTGTGCTATCACACTTCTTGTAACCTTTCCCTCTCCCTTGTCTGTCACAATTTCACGAATCTCCCTCCCTCTAAATGGGGCTGCGTTTTTGAACAAGCCCGAAATATACACTCGGGTGGAGTGAAAAAAAACGGAAGTAAGAAATATCTAACTCCTATATCGTCGGCACTATGCTAAATTAACGTATGCGAAAATCTGCACTTTTCAGAGGAGCTAAAACAATATTTTTTCTCCCTGATGCGTTTAGGTATATGAATGTTTTCCACTTTTATAGATAATTTTGGTTTCGGCAGAACTTTGGATTTCACTGAATTCTAAACATCCGTTTTAATGCTTTTCTTAGTTTTCCATAGTGTTAAAATGAATCAGAATTCCCCACGTGGTGGTAGCAGCAAGTCAAGTTTTCTTCCCCCCCCCCCTACCACACACAACCTACCCAACCAATCAACCGATTTGTATGTGATTTTTCCGCTGAAGTTCTGACAAAGTATCAATTTTTTTATTAAAGATCTTGATCTGAATATTGACTACTTAATAAGACCATCTGTGTTTTCATGCCTGCACTCTTTTTCAACAGTCTCAAGTTTTACACACCTCTCTGCTGACTGAATATGGCACGGAAATTTCACCTTTTCGTTGAAATTCCCATATTTCGAGCACAGAAAAATTTCAACAAGTGATCCAGAATTAGCTGTTAAGAATCCCAGACCCATCAAATCAACGGTTATCTGTGCTAACTGGGTGTTAGAGCTTTGTGTTTACCAAATTCGTCCGACAAGCAAAATGCAGATATTGGAAAAAATATTATAAAGACCTACGCTCTTTGTTTAGTTTGATATTAAGATGAATTACACCGTGAAATACGACCCGAAGTATATATTAAAGGTCATTTAAACAACGAGACATTTACCGAATAACATTAAAAGAAATCCTTGATCCCGTCATTCATAGAAACTCTTGTCCTCCAGAGAATATGATGGGGCTATCATATTGGACTACACACAGCACATTCGAGACTTAGGCTATAGGAGAGCGATGAAAAAGTCTGAAATGAGTTGCCACACTGTGAGAAAAAAATCCTGAAATTTTGCGGTAAAAGTTACTGGCATCCTTGTTGCCAGTAACTTTTACCGTAAAATCAAATTTTACTGTAAAATTTTACGGTATAGTAAACGAGAGTTAAAAAAACGCAAACTACGAGCAGCAGGTTCGATCCTGGTACCTTCGGATTAGCAAGCGGCTTTGCTGCCCACCATACGAGTTGGGACACATCGAGAGAGAGGGAATACGGTGTTATCTGTTTCGCACTGTAAGTCACGTGGTGTATCAATGGGTGCTGCAATCGTTTTTTTTTTCGATACAATTTGATGTATTTTTTTTCTATACTGTAAACGCTCCATTTTACAGTAATATTTATCGTAAAAGTTTCCTGAATTTTTAACAGTGCAGTTGAAAATCACTATAGATTCGTAAAGCTTTCATTAATTAATTTTAAAGCCGCAGATTATCCTGAACTTATTGACCAGCTCAAGTGTAAGCTCATACCACTACCATTGTTATGAAATATGGCAACAGAAGAGTTGAAACTTCATTGAAAGTCAAAGCCCAGCCATAACTTGAATATTTGATACCATCATAAATCGGTTGAGAGTTGAGAAAACTTGTGACATAGGCTGAAGGATAATGTCGCAAGTGTGAAAATAGAGAAAGTTTTCATAGTAAATAACAATCAGATCAAGAACATTTGATACGAATTCAGAATGAAAAGAACTTCAGCTTAATGAATCATATCCAATTTGGTTAGTTGATTGGGAAGGGCAGTGAGTTAAACTCGACTTGCTGCCCCGCCACGCGATTAGAACCGTAATTTTCGGGGGTCAGGGGGTAGTTCATTCTCCCCCCCCCACACACACGACTTTGAAAAATAAATGTATTAACATTTGGATGGGAGTGATTTTTGCTGTTTTCCGCTGAAATTTCCATTGATTTTCCACCCTTTGCCCCTCTCCCCCTCCCAGAAAAAAATGAAGAGACGGTCCTGCTCGTGGTGAGTCCTGAGTCATTTCAGCACAAGAGAAATGTATGTAAAACATTCAAACGGATGTTTAATAGCACAGTTTTGTAGCTTTATGTCAGCTGAAGAATCTTTAAAATAATATAACTTTTACTTTAAAAATAGTATTTTGAGAAAGGGTTTTAATTGCTTCTGGCGTTTTAAAGTTGCTAAAAGTTGGCACTATTTTTTTTTTTTAACTACAAAGGTAACTACAAAGTTTTCGGTAAAAACAAAGTATATTTTTCATACTATTAGAAATGAAGTAAGTTATTTTTTGAAAAAATATATGTCTTTAAAAATTTCCGATATTTTCTATTTTTCCTCAACTTGAGGGCTCTCGCGCGATTTCAAAAATAGTTTATAATTTTTTTAATTATTTTTCCCGTTATTAGGATGCCAATGCGCAAGTTTTCCATTCTATTAGAAATTGGTTAACAGAAAAAAGTGTTTTTCGACTCACCCTAATGTTTACGTTTAAATGTAAGTGGAAAATTTTGCATGAGTACAACACTCTCTATAATGTATACAAGGAAGAAAAAAGGGGAAAAGAACTTACGTCAAGTTTTTCAAAACAAGAAACATCACTATATATATAATTAAGTAAGGATTTTTTTTTAACTTCAAATACATCTAATAGATAATTATTAACACTGCTAAAATGAACTTAAATTAAAATCCTAAAAAAAGTAAAGAGTTGTCTTTCAGAACGAGAATTATATTTCTTAAAGTTTAAGTTAAAAAGCATAGAGAAATGTATATTTGGGATGGACGAAAAGATTTCTGAAGATATATCTTTTTGGAAAAAAGAAAAAAAAAACCGTAAAAAATTATGACGTCCTTTTAGACACCTTATCCATCGTAATCCAACTGATTTCTTTTCGTTACAAAATACGATATTGCATTGAGATTGGATTTGCCAATGGGAAGATTTCTCATAACATCTAAAAACGTGACAGGAAAGGTAAGAGTATGCAATCAATTTTCCGGAAGCTTTCTCCGCGCATGCTCAGTACTTGATCTAACCATTTTTTCATGTTGTATTAATCGATTTTCTTTCTTAATTGTATATTTATTGAAAATTATTTGTATTTTATATTCATCTAGCAGTTCTCTGAGTGCCTGAATTTCTTACATTTTAGCGATTCAATGTAACCTGCTTGAATTTCTTCTCAGCTTTTTTCTTTAAAAAATTCTCTAATGATTTGATTGTTTAAAAAGTCTGTTTCATCTATTAAAAATTAAATCCTTTTTAAGTGCTAGTGTAATCTTTCTTCTTTGCACAGAGAATAAATACCTTAGTAGTTATTGGTTTTAGAAAATACATAATTTTCACCCAATTTCAGAACCTAAATTTCGTTTCCCAAGGAAGGTAAGATGTTTTCAAAGAACTTAAGCATTGTCGTTTACTTTCACTTAGAAATGAAAAGTGATCAACTTATTCCGTACTTGTTAATCGGTGGTTTTTATTTCGGTATAGGTTTTTATATCGGTATAGTTTATACTTGATTCCATAAAAACTATTAAATTTGAAACAAAGTACAAATTTTAATTTTGTTAATTAGTAATACATTTTTCTTCATGTAGTGATAACATACATGCACAAAAAACTTTTGTATTTCCTTATTGAGTTTACTTAAATTTTTATATTGTCTACAAAAATTTCATTCTTTTTAAATTCCTCTGCTGGGCTATTCCATCGTAACAGAGTAAGAATCACAGAACAGAAAATTGCCCTGCTGCTTTAAAAAGCTTTAAATATATTCATTTAAATTGGTGTTATCCACGGCATATAATAGCAGAAGTATGGTAAACACAAACATTTTCTGAAAAGTATTTTTAAAAAAAATATTATAATCGATAAAGCTTCAATGGTCTTCCAATTTCCAATACTCTTTGCGTTCGGTTTGACCAGTAGTAATGCACAAGGACAATCTTTGCAAGCGTGCGGTTAGAATTTAGAAAAGGAATTCTCTCACCTGCGACTATATGTAGCATACTGTAAAATCAGTAAACCGTCTGAATTTAGATCTATGAGCACATATGAATAAAATTCTCAATTCAACAAGACCCCTGTTTAATTCCTCAACTTCCCGTCATTATAACTAGAAAAAAAAATTTTTACAACTTGACTTTCAGCGTGATTAACAGCGTGTCTAAACATAAATAGCATATTTATTTTATACTGCGTGTTAACAAATGCGAACTAAATGAAATATTCATCAGTAAATTTATTCGCATCTCATTCCCCGAGGACACAAAATATTCGAACTTAAACGCGATATGAGGAAGTGAGAAGCAAAGAGGTAAGTGAACAGTTTCAAATTTTAAGTAACACGCGTAAAAATTCAAGTCCTAAGTAGGCACTCACTGAAAAGTGTTTCTAAATCAGGCTGCATAGTAGCACCTACCGTGGCTATTATTACTACATCCTGTGCCAAAAAAGAGGAGATGATCATCTACCATTTGTACTGGTTATCTCCAAATTTTTTATTTTGGCACTTACATCCCTTTGCTTCTCACTGCCTCATATGGAAATCATATCCCAAATTTAAATACCTATCAGTTAATTTCATTATTTTCGACATTTCGACACTTAACGCTATCAGGCATTTGCAAATTAATAAATGTTTCGCATAACCGAAAAAGCGAATGATTTAACAATTCTATTGTATTCGATGAAGGTTCTCCTAACTGAGACACCTATAGTGGAGGAGCCGACGCATCCGCCATTTTGGAGCAAACTTGATCCAGTGCTTTGTAGCGATAGCATTGCTTCCGATGTTTACATTTCTTTAGCATGGTTAAATTGAGTCAAATGGTTGGTTGTTCGGTTGTTAATTGTGTAAACAGCTCCAAAAAAGGATTTCAGATCTTCAGATTTTCAGCAGATGCAGAAAGAAGAAAGAAATGGATAAATAATAGCCCGCGAAGTGACTGGCAGCCTGGAAACGACGCCAACTGTTTCCAAAATTTCGCCAATGTTCACCTTCGCTGTCCGACTCTCTCGTTTCCTGTTTGTCGAATGATTGCGAATAAAGGTAGCTTTCCCTGTTATACGCTTGCTCCAAAATAGCGGATGCGTCGGCCTCTCCAGTTATAGGGGTTCTACTCCTAACCAGTTCTACACTATTTAATCAGAAAGTTCCAGTTTTTATAATTAGTTTAGTTGCGGATCGATTCTGCTCACGTCATTAAACTGTTACCTTGTGGAATTGTTTTTCTTCAGAAATTAAAAACCATTTTAACACAAATGTACTATTTTACTATGCATATTATACATGTGCTTAAAACAAAAAGAATCTTTATTTTAAAATGTAAAAAAAAAGGTATCAAACCGTTTATTAATATATTTCCATGCATCCCTGTTACAAAAATGTAAGTATCCATGGTTGTTTTGCATATTCATGCATTATGTCCACATGTATTTATATATTTCTCAATTTGTAACACTTGTATATCCATCTTAAAACCAATTTTATCTAATATCACAATTAATTAAATATTTTGCCTTGCAAAAAAGGCCTTTTTTTTTCAAAAATAAAACAATTGCACATTTTAAAGAATTTCTCAAATTTAAGATCATCTTTATATACAGGGACATATTTGAACCTGCAAGAGACCTCTATTTTCGCAACCGTTGCCCCTAGATGTGTACTTCCAATTGCAAAAATCTTCAAAACCAGCTGCAGAGTTAAGACATTGAAAGTTTGAAGCGAAAATATAAATGAGTGAAAAAATATAAAATTGAACTTTTTATACGGGCCCTGGGTCCCCAAACTTATATTAAGAGGAATGACATGAATTGAAAAATAATTTCACTACAGAAAGCTTGACATAGCACGACCAATATTGAGCGAGATATAAAACGCAGCGTTTTATGACTTAAACCACTTAACACTTGCACCCAATAACACTTTTTGAGGGAAGATGTATTGATTAACAAAGGTTTAAAATTATATGTGTGCATAGAGTGCTTTTTCAACTTGTTCAAGTTCTTGTAATGTGTTTTTGCGTGTCACGACATAACATTTTCATTAATTTTTGAACTGCAATGAAAAGTACATTGGTTCTTTTGATTTCGGAAACATGCCGTTCTTCTGAAAGGACGATAAGTTCCAATCTCATCTTCTGTATGGTTTCTTAAAACTTTGAACATCAATACATCCTTGCACTTTGATCGCACAAATGTCAAGTTTTTTGTGTTAGTAATATTTTTCAATGGATATTTTTTCCCTAAATATAAGTTAGGGTCCGAGTGCCCGTATAAAAAGTTAAACTTTGTATTTTTTCACTCATTTTTATTTTTGCTTCAAACTTCCAATAATTTTGAACATTTGTGCAATTGGAAGTATGCATTTGAGACTAACGGGTGCGAAAATAAAAAGGTCTTGCCTTAAAGCAGTAATAAGTAAATGGAGGGAGCAAGTCCAATATCTTCTTATCAAAAGCTGAGGCACAGACCCCAAGTCACGTGACTCGACAATGACGAATGGTTGACACATTTTGAGTGAAATGAGCGAAATAAACCTGGTTTCTTCCAATGCTTTGCTTTAAAATATAACATGTGACTTAGGATCTTTGCTTCACGAATGAAAGTCTTCACTCCCTCCATTTTATCACTTCTCAATGGGTCTTGCAGGCTAAAACGGAACACCCTGTATAAATCTCGGTGTTTAAAATTTAAGTCAAGGAAGTTGTTTCTTTGCTTACATGAGTGCATTTCTTGGGAAATGCTTGAAAAATTCGAATAATATTGAAACAACACTCAATTACTATCAGGAGCAAGATTAAACGCCTTTAACATTCTACAGAAAAGCATCTTCAAAAACCGAAAATGAATTTTGTTCATTCGATGAATACAGTTGAGTAGCTAAGCGGCCGCTTAGCATTAAATTGGGGAAAATACCCTCTGCTAGCTAAAACTAACTTAATTTAACTAGTATGTTGTGGCCATCACGAAACTTTCTTCTATATTTTTCCTTTTTTTTTTCTGATCCCTCCCCATGCTTGACGAGGAAGCAATATTCCCAACAAAAACAAAATTACACATGCAAAAACTTGACTACCATCCTAATGTCTGAATTATTGCAAAAGCAAAGCAAAGAACGAAAATTGAAAGTTATTTTAAAAGCCTTGCTTGAATTAATTACAAATATTTTATTTGTTAACAAACATAAGATGGCAACAGTTAAAAATTTTAAATCATTGAGATAATATTTCCGATCATTTCCATTCAATTAAAATCACGAGAAATACGCAGACGACAATCTATTACGATTTATCTTTCTTATTGTTGCATTAATAAAGCTATTTTTATTCGCAAAAAAAAAAAAAAAAAAAAAAAATCAACACCTCTTGGAGCGATTGGCGTCAAAATTGAACCAAAGCCTGTTTACATATGGATTCACATATATTCCAAATTTCAACCACAACGTAGCATTACTTCTTGAGATAGGGCACTCACAATGGAAAAAAAGAACGGGCGATTGCGCTACCCCCTTTTTAGCTGTTGACACCAAAATAAAATCAGCTCTTATACCCACTAAGGACTACTTGCCGATAAATTTTTCTTTCATTCTGTTCATTATTTCTTGAGATACAGCAGTCACAATTGACGACAAAAAACGTTCTATAGCTCAACCCCCGTTTGAGTTATTGACACCAAAATTGAATCAGCACCTGTTCCTGTTAATGGCAACATATGGACCAAATTTTGTTTGATTCCGCCAGTTACTTCCTGAGGAATAGCAAGCACGCGTAACTCAAAAAACGTTCCATTGCTCCATCCTCCTTGGAGGAATTCGCGCCAAAAACTAATGGGCACAAGTTCACATAGGGGCACATATGTGTACCAAATTTCGTTCGATTTCATGCGGTAGTTTTTGCTGTAGAGCGGCCACAAAAAACTGGTCACACACAGACGTGACACACACACATACACACACACACATACATACACACACACATACATACACACACATACATACACACACACAGACAGACAGACATTTTCCAAAAATAGTCGAAATGGACTCAGCACACCTCAAAACGTTCGAATCCGTCAAAATTCGAAATTCGAAAATTTGCACGAATCCAATACTTTCTTCTATGTATTAGATATAGAAGAAAGTAAAAACGAGCTGATACGTGCCTCACATTACTTCCTCTTACTTAATTTAATGTCATTTTCCCATTATTGGTAATTTTAATGTGATTCAATAGTTTACTGTAAATATCACCAACAATGGCCCCATTTAAACCAGAGTTTAAAAAAAATCGCCAAATTTGTTTCGACAAAACTTGGCGACCAAAAAACTGGCGATATATCGCCAAGTGTCCGCCAAATTGTAACACCACTAGAGTTTACGTCGAAATTAATTTCCCTCCAAAAAGGGGCAAAAGACCCCCTTAGAAATACCCGAATGCAACCAAAAAGGGAGGTGCATAACTAGACCCCACTAGGAGTCTACGAACCAAATTTTAACTTTCTAGGACATACCGTTCTTAAGTGATGCGACATACGTACGCACATACATACATACGTATATACAGACGTCATGAGAAAACTCGTTGTAACTAACTCGGGAATCGTCAAAATAGATATTTCGCTCATCTATACGTTCTTAGGCACTTATCGACGTGTGGTCAAGTCGAAAAAAAAACTCAACATTGATTCGGGCGTGAGCAAAATGGAAATTAAAGTCGATTTTTTAGTGAAAATTTTTTCGCGAATACAATACTTCCTTTTTACTTTCTTCTATATCTAATATATAGAAGAAAGTATTGGATTCGTGCAAATTTTCGAATTTCGAATTTTGACGGATTCGAACGTTTTGAGGTGTGCTGAGTCCATTTCGACTATTTTTGGAAAATGTCTGTCTGTCTGTGTGTGTGTGTGTATGTATGTATGTGTGTGTGTGTGTGTGTATGTATGTGTGTCACGTCTGTGTGTGACCAGTTTTTTGTGGCCGCTCTACAGCAAAAACTACCGCATGAAATCGAACGAAATTTAGTACACGTATGTGCCCCTATGTGAACTTGTGCCCATTAGTTTTTGGCGCGAATTCCTCCAAGGGGGGTGGAGCAATGGGACGTTTTTTGAGTTACGCGTGCTTGCTATTCCTCAGGAAGTAACTGGCGGAATCAAACAAAATTTGGTCCATATGTTGATATTAACAGGAACAGGTGCTGATTCAATTTTGGTGTCAATAACTCAAACGGGGGTTGAGCTATAGAACGTTTTTTGTCGTCAATTGTGACTGCTGTATCTCAAGAAATAATGAACGGAATGAAAGAAAAATTTATCGGCAAGTAGCCCTTAGTGGGTATAAGAACTGATTTTATTTTGGTGTCAACAGCTAAAAAGGGGGTAGCGCAATCGCCCGTTCTTTTTTTCCATTGTGAGTGCCCTATCTCAAGAAGTAATGCTACGTTCTGGTTGAAATTTGGAATATATGTGAATCCATATGTAAACAGGCTTTGGTTCAATTTTGGCGCCAATCGCGCCAAGAGGTGCTGATTTATTTTTATTATCATTATTTTTTAGCGAATAAAAGTAGCTTTATTAGTGCAACAATAAGAAAGATAAATCGTAATAGATTATCGTCTGCTTATTTCTCGTGATTTTAATTGTATGGAAATGATCGGAAATATTATTTCAATGATTTAAAATTTTTAACTGTTGCCATCTTATGTTTGTTAACAAATAAAATATTTGTAATTAATTCAAGCAAGGCTTTTAAAATAACTTTCAATTTTCGCTCTTTGCTTTGCTTTTGCAATAATGCAGACATTGGGATGGTCGTCAAGTTTTTTCATGTGTAATTTTGTTTTTGTTGTGAATATTGCTTCCTCGTCAAGCATGGGGAGGGATCAGAAGAAAAAAAAGAAAAATATAGAAGAAAGTTTCGTGATGGCCACAACATACTAGTTTGGAAAAGGAAGTAAAAATGTATAGAATTATTGTTTCGCAACATCTTTATTTGTCGTCTGCCAAGTTTTGCTTGTGTTTCCTCGTATCCTATGTTTTATACATTTATATTAGCTAGAAATAATTTTGTTACGTAGATACGAAGAAGAAAAAAAGATTTTCGAAAAAAATATTCGAGATCTGTAGAATTAAATAACGTCTACTTCAACGTTATTTGAAATAAAGTACTATGATTATTTTATTTTACCTGAATAATAGTTTTAAGTGCCTCTTGCGCTGAGGAGTGCCCCAAAGTTAAATTTTTGGGAGGGGGTGATTTCCAATTTACTGAACGACTTTCCATTTGCTTGTGCTTAGTTGAGCTATACAAAGGAAATCGCGAAAACGGTTTTTGTATCTTTGTGCAAGTTTTGGTAGCGATTCATTTATGTTCCATTCTTCGGACAACGGCTATGGGTGCGTAAAGAGCAGTCAGTACATACTGCCAATTACCTGGACAATGTAGCAATAAAAGTAGTTACTGCAAATTACCACTGATTTCATAAAAACGCTTTTTTTTTTTTTTTTTTTTTTGTGGCAAACAAATAAACATGTTTGTAACCCAAAATTGAAGAGTAATATACAGCGACTCCCAAAAGTGTTCGTACACTATGAAATTTTTTAGTAAAACCAAAATAACGCGAAACCGAGTCCAATATTTTTTTACATCATTCCTATGTCATTCTAAACACAACCCAGTAGTGTTTTCAAAATATTAACGGATCTTCCTTTTGAAATGGGTCAAAAATCGAAGAGACAGAGATATAACACGCAACTGAAGTCATCGTACACTCAAATATTTTTGAATAAACTCATGATTAAAATTATCATGCGTCGTTTTTTTATTATTTTTGCATTGTGATGACCCTTAAAAGTCATTTGCCTTTAATATTTTGTTTATTTATTCCTTAATATTGTGCTTATTACTTTAAAATGGCTGGTATTCGTAAAAAAACAACAAACACTATTCGAAATTTGAAGTTTTTCCTCACAGTTAAGTACAGTAATGGTGAATTGGTTTGAAACGTCTCTAAATTAGTTAATTTATTCCATTCTAAAGTAAAGTTCGTGATAAAATGCATTAAAGAAAAGAATCGAACCGAAAACAAGGGAATAAAAGGTCAACCGGCTAAGTTGACAAAGCGCGATCGGATATTTGAAGTCAAAAAAATGTATGAAAAATACACATTTGAGTGCTGTAAAAGTTTCTGCAGAGATAAATGAAAAATTTTACATTTAATTTTCATCTAACATTATTCTCCAAGTTATCTGATTAGCTGAATTAAATGGGACCTATTCCCGCAGAAATTTTCTTGGTCATGTGAAAAACAGAAAGCTTACGCTTTTCGTCGAAAAATCAATGATAAATAAGCTCGAAACGTTTTGGAATTACGTCTTACTTACAGATAAAAATGAATTCAACATTTGTAGTTAAATTGTTGCATAATTGTAAATAGAAGAAAAAATTAGAAACTTAATCTTAAGAACTTAGTTGGATCAGTTAATCAGTACGGTGAAGGTGTTCTTGTGTGAGAGTGCATTTCAGCATCAGGACTTGGTAGTTTGGAATCTTTTGATTAAATAATGAATCATGCTGTTCATTCAAATATTTTAAAGACCAATTTTAAACTCTTAGTCAAAAATTTGGTTATCGGAAACAACTTGGTTTTTTTATCAAGATAACGATAAGAAGCGCACGGTTTTCAGTGTTTGCGTTTAGTGCCTTGAAAGTTGTCATAAAGTTTAGAAAATACCCCCTCAATCTCCAGATTTGAACTTAATGTAACATATTTAGAGATATCTGGGGACTCGATTACGAAAATATGAATTTGAAACAAAAATAGACCTAAAACATAGTAAGACTCGAAGTGTGGTTGTACACTTACTCAGAAATTACGCAAAAAAAAAAAAAAAAAAAGAAAAAGAAAAAAGAATGAAATCTATATTCCCAGACTTTTAAAAGGTGTTATTGATACTACATGATATTCTACTAAATAATAACTTAGTAAAAAATTAGATTATTCAATAATATCAAGACACTTTTAAAGTGTGCGAAGACTTTTGTGTAATAAACTTTCGGTACTTTTTGGTTTTTGATTTTTAAAAAATTAAGTTTTAGCCTCTTTAAAAAAATTTCATGTGGTTTTCTTAAACATTGATCATAGATCTTTTAATTAAATACATATTCCGAAATATTAATTTTAATCAATGGATAGGGGCCTATTTCACTGAAAGTCGTAGGTGCACGAACACTTTTGGGAGCCACTGTAGATTTTAAGAATGAAAAAAAAAAAACAAAAAACATTGAACTTGAAAATTTGCAGTTACTGCCGTTCACTTGCCCACAGCAGTATTGCAACTTTAAACTATTTAAGAAATGTTTCTTTTGTGCAATACAAAATATTGTTTAAACCCGAAATGGGAAAGAAACTACTGTTTTGAAAGTAACTGTCGGAAAGAAACTAATTTAAAAGCGTCGTTGGCTTGAATAACTATTTCCTCTCTCTACGGTACAATAACTTTTGGGTAAAGCTAAAGAAAACGACATGTGTAGATACTTTTCCCGTTTCGCTTTTTGACATTTATTTGAAGTTGCAAATTGCATAGAACTGAAACTATATGCTAAAAAGGGTTTTAAAACTGTCTGGTAAAAAAAAAGACACGTTTCACCTTTTCATTGATTTAATCCAATGTTTTTTATGCAAGTGCATTCTATTTCTGGCTCTTTTAGCAATTGTAGCTGTAAATATAAAACGAAATTCTGTTTGTTTAGAAGAATGTTCTTCATATATAGTCATATTCGACAGTTTTACTGTTTGCATAGGACGCATAGGTTCTCATAAATATTAAATATATATATATATTAATTTGAATTTAAGGCATCTTGAATTCAAATTATGTTTTTCGCAATCACGAGCGTGTGTGTGTATGACTGCGCGTGTGTGTTTGCGTAGGCGCATGTGGTTGGGTGCGTGTGTGTGTATGTATGCATGTGTGTGCGTGTTGTGTATGCAGTGCTGTGTGTGTACGCGAATGTGTGTGTAGGCGTTCGTGTGTGTGTGTGTATGTAGGCATATGTGTTTGTGTCTGTGTGCAGGCAAGAGTGTGTATGTGTGTGTGTAGGAGTGTGTGTTTGTGTCTGTGCACAGGCATGAGTGTGTGTATGTGTGTGTAGGCGTGAGTGTGTATGCGTGTGTGTGTAGGCAAGTAAGTGACGCAACCTGGAGACGGTTATCGCAAGAGGAGCAGCATCGTGAGGCCATTCGACCCGGCGGTGGTGCTGGAAAAGGGTGCTGGTGGGAAAATAAAATGATAGGAATTCAATGCAGTCAAATAAGAACAATAGGCAATCGTGATTGCTCAAAAAAAAAAATTTGCTGTTTGCCCGTAGTAAACTCGAAAATTATAGAAATGATTTCAAGAAAAAAAAGTCCGTATATTTCTAATAGCATTTTTTAATGTTCCTTAATTCCATTTTATTTCAATTTTAATCAACGTTTTCCCATAGGTTCCGGAACATAGAATGAAGTAATGTTTGCACGAATTAGCATCAGATATCAATCTAAAACCCTAATTTTTCGGCGCTGATTAACAATTTTACAAATGTTTTACTTTAAATCGAATTTGTTTTTTGTTTTTTTTTTTTTTTTTTCTGGGGAACTTTTGTACACGAACTTATTACCAAAAACTATGTCTAATTACCAAATTCATTCACCCATTTTGAAAAAAAATCAAAAACACTTAGGCCAATAATTTTAGCAAGACTGTCCACACTTAGAATTATGTCGTTTTACGATCATTTTCTTCTGTTAGTATTTCAAAATTTAAAATATTTGAGCACTTCCAATTTCAAGGAATATTTTTTCTTACTAATAAACTTTCGTTCTATTATCTCTATTAAATTTATAATTATAACTCAATTTTTTTTGTATTGTAAAAATTAGACATTCTATAAAGCTTTACTTGAAAAGGCACAAAAATTGCTCAACATCATAGTAATGTGAATCACTCTTATCATTTTTTAATTTCCTTGAAAATTCCCTCAAAATGCACAAATTCGTCAAATCTTACTTTATTGAAGACCTCTCATTTTTCTCAGAAATGCCTTTAAACTTAGTAAATTGTCTAAAAGCAATTCCACGTTTATCAGCAGCATGAGTCTCATTTTTATCCTACTTTGCCGTAAAGTAACAGAAAAAATAGGATAGCATTAGAGAAAACTTAGTGAAACTAATATGTTGTGGCCATCACGAAACTTTCTTCTATATTTTTACTTTCTTCTATATCTAATACATAGAAGAAAGTATTGGATTCGTGCAAATTTTCGAATTTCGAATTTTGACTGATTCGAACGTTTTGAGGTGTGCTGAGTCCATTTCGACTATTTTTGGAAAATGTCTGTCTGTCTGTGTGTGTGTATGTGTGTGTGTATGTATGTGTGTGTGTATGTGTGTGTGTCACGTCTGTGTGTGACCAGTTTTTTGTGGCCGCTCTACAGCAAAAACTACCGCATGAAATCGAACGAAATTTGGTACACATATGTGCCCCTATGTGAACTTGTGCCCATTGGTTTTTGGCGCGAATTCCTCATAGAAGGGTGGAGCAATGGGACATTTTTTGAGTTACGCGTGCTTGCTATTCCTCAGGAAGTAACTGGCGGAATCAGACAAAATTTGGTCCATATGTTGCCATTAACAGGAACAGGTGCTGATTCAATTTTGGTGTCAATAACTCAAACGGGGGTTGAGCTATAGAACGTTTTTTGTCATCAATTGTGACTGCTGTACCTCAAGAAATAATGAACAGAATGAAAGAAAAATTTATCGGCAAGTAGTCCTTAGTGGTTATAAGAGCTGATTTTATTTTGGTGTCAACAGCTAAAAAGGGGGTAGCGCAATCGCCCGTTCTTTTTTTCCATTGTGAGTGCCCTATCTCAAGAAGTAATGCTACGTTCTGGTTGAAATTTGGAATATATGTGAATCCATATGTAAACAGGCTTTGGTTCAATTTTGACGCCAATCGCTCCAAGAGGTGTTGATTTTTTCTTTGAATAAAAATAGCTTTATTAATGCAACAATAAGAAAGATAAATCGTAATAGATTGTCGTCTGCGTATTTCTCGTGATTTTAATTGAATGGAAATGATCGGAAATATTATCTCAATGATTTAAAATTTTTAACTGTTGCCATCTTATGTTTGTTAACAATTAAAATATTTGTAATTAATTCAAGCAAGGCTTTTAAAATAACTTTCAATTTTCGCTCTTTGCTTTGCTTTTGCAATAATTCAGACATTGGGATGGTAGTCAAGTTTTTGCATGTGTAATTTTGTTTTTTTGAGAATATTGCTTCCTCGTCAAGCATGGGGAGGGATCAGAAAAAAAAAGAAAAATATAGAAGAAAGTTTCGTAATGGCCACAACATACTAGTTCCTTTTTCTGATCCCTCCCCATGCTTGACGAGGAAGCAATATTCCTAGTCTGCAATATTAGTCTGAATTATTGTAAAAGCAAAGCAAAGAGCGAAAATTGAAAGTTATTTTAAAAGCCTTGCTTGAATTAATTACAAATATTTTATTTATTAACAAACATAAGATGGCAACAGTTAAAAATTTTAAATCATTGAGATAATATTTCCGATCATTTCCATACAATTAAAATCACGAGAAATACGCAGACGACAATCTATTACGATTTATCTTTCTTATTGTTGCATTAATAAAGCTATTTTTATTCGCAAAAAAAATTAAATAAAATAAATCAACACCTCTTGGAGCGATTGGAGTCAAAATTGAACCAATGCCTGTTTACGTATGGATTCACATATATTCCAAATTTCAATCAGAACGTAGCATTACTTCTTGAGATAGGGCACTCACAATGGAAAAAAAAAAAACGGGCGATTGCGCTACCCCCTTTTTACTTTCTTCTATATCTAATATATAGAAGAAAGTATTGGATTCGTGCAAATTTTCGAATTTCGAATTTTGACGGATTCGAACGTTTTGAGGTGTGCTGAGTCCATTTCGACCATTTTTGGAAAATGTCTGTCTGTCTGTATGTGTGTGTGTATGTGTGTGTGTATGTGTGTCACGTCTGTGTGTGACCAGTTTTTTGTGGCCGCTCTACAACAAAAACTACCGCATGAAATCGAACGAAATTTGGTACACATATGTGCCCCTATGTGAACTTGTGCCCATTAGTTTTTGGCGCCAATTCCTCAAAGGGGGGTGGAGCAATGGGACGTTTTTCGAGTTACGCGTGCTTGCTATTACTCAGGAAGTAACTGGCGGAATCAAACAAAATTTGGTCCATATGTTGGTTCTAACAGGAACAGGTGCTGATTCAATTTTGGTGTCAATAACTCAAACGGGGGTTGAGCTATAGAACGTTTTTTGTCGTCAATTGTGACTGCTGTATCTCAAGAAATAATGAACGGAATGAAAGAAAAATTTATCGGCAAGTAGCCCTTAGTGGGTATAAGAACTGATTTTATTTTTGTGTCAACAGCTAAAAAGGGGGTAGCGCAATCACCCGTCCTTTTTTTCCATTTTGAGTGTCCTATCTCAAGAAGTAATGCTACGTTCTGGTTGAAATTTGGAATATATGTGAATCCATGTGTAAACAGGCTTTGGTTCAATTTTGACGCCGATCGCTCCAAGAGGTGTTGATTTTTTTTTTTTTTTTTTTTTTTTGCGAATAAAAATATTTTTATTAATGCAACAATAAGAAAGATAAATCGTAATAGATTGTCTTCTGCGTATTTCTCGTGATTTTAATTGTATGGAAATGATAGGAAATATTATCTCAATGATTTAAAATTTTTAACTGTTGCCATCTTATGTTTGTTAACAAATAAAATATTTGTAATTAATTCAAGCAAGGCTTTTAAAATAACTTTCAATTTTCGCTCTTTGCTTTGCTTTTGCAATAATTCAGACATTGGGATAGTCGTCAAGTTTTTGCATGTGTAATTTTGTTTTTGTTGGGAATATTGCTTCCTCGTCAAGCATGGGGAGGGATCAGAAAAAAAAAAAAAAGAAAAATATAGAAGAAAGTTTCGTGATGGCCACAACATACTAGTTACTTTCTTCTATATCTAATATATAGAAGAAAGTATTGGATTCGTGCAAATTTTCGAATTTCGAATTTTGACGGATTCGAACGTTTTGAGGTGTGCTGAGTCCATTTCGACCATTTTTGGAAAATGTCTGTCTGTCTGTATGTGTGTGTGTATGTGTGTGTGTATGTGTGTCACGTCTGTGTGTGACCAGTTTTTTGTGGCCGCTCTACAACAAAAACTACCGCATGAAATCGAACGAAATTTGGTACACATATGTGCCCCTATGTGAACTTGTGCCCATTAGTTTTTGGCGCGAATTCCTCCAAGGGGGGTGGAGCAATGGGACGTTTTTCGAGTTACGCGTGCTTGCTATTACTCAGGAAGTAACTGACGGAATCAAACAAAATTTGGTCCATATGTTGGTATTAACAGGAACAGGTGCTGATTCAATTTTGGTGTCAATAACGCAAACGGGGGTTGAGCTATAGAACGTTTTTTTTCGTCAATTGTGACTGCTGTATCTCAAGAAATAATGAACGGAATGAAAGAAAAATTTATCGGCAAGTAGCCCTTAGTGGGTATAAGAACTGATTTTATTTTTGTGTCAACAGCTAAAAAGGGGGTAGCGCAATCACCCGTTCTTTTTTTCCATTTTGAGTGTCCTATCTCAAGAAGTAATGCTACGTTCTGGTTGAAATTTGGAATATATGTGAATCCATGTGTAAACAGGCTTTGGTTCAATTTTGACGCCGATCGCTCCAAGAGGTGTTGATTTTTTTTTTTTTTTTTTTTTTTGCGAATAAAAATATTTTTATTAATTGCAACAATAAGAAAGATAAATCGTAATAGATTGTCGTCTGCGTATTTCTCGTGATTTTAATTGTATGGAAATGATAGGAAATATTATCTCAATGATTTAAAATTTTTAACTGTTGCCATCTTATGTTTGTTAACAAATAAAATATTTGTAATTAATTCAAGCAAGGCTTTTAAAAAAACTTTCAATTTTCGCTTTTTGCTTTGCTTTTGCAATAATTCAGACATTGGGATAGTCGTCAAGTTTTTGCATGTGTAATTTTGTTTTTGTTGGGAATATTGCTTCCTCGTCAAGCATGGGGAGGGATCAGAAAAAAAAAAAGAAAAATATAGAAGAAAGTTTCGTGATGGCCACAACATACTAGTTAGCTGTTGACACCAAAATAAAATCAGCTCTTATACCCACTAAGGGCTACTTGTCAAAAAATGTTTGTTTGATTCCGTTCGTTATTTCTTGAGATACAGCAGTCACAATTGACGACAAAAAACGTTCTATAACTCAACCCCCGTTTGAGCTATTGACACCAAAATTGAATCAGCACCTGTTAATGTTGATGGCAACATATGGACCAAATTTTGTTTGATTCCGCCAGTTACTTCCTGAGGAATAGCAAGCACGCGTAACTCAAAAAACGTCCCATTGCTCCACCCCCCTTGGCGGAATTCGCGCCAAAAACCAATGGGCACAAGTTCACATAGGGGCACATATGCGTACCAAATTTCGTTCAATTTCATGCGGTAGTTTTTGCTGTAGAGCGGCCACAAAAAACTGGTCACACACAGACGTGACACACACACACACACACACATACAGACAGACAGACATTTTCCAAAAATAGTCGAAATGGACTCAGCACACCTCAAAACGTTCGAATCCGTCAAAATTCGAAATTCGAAAATTTGCACGAATCCAATACTTTCTTCTATATATTAGATATAGAAGAAAGTAAAAATGGGAAGTAGGGTTTTGAGGTAGAGAAAACGCGTGTCAGTTGGTCTGTCGACGACATGATTGGGAAAAGTTCTTGATGAAGAACATGTGCGGAGAAGATTTTTCTGACTTAACTGTTTTAAGGGTATTTTTTGAACAAGTCATTGAATAATAACGACAGCACAGTTTCAATTTAGGTATTCAGTTTTCGGCGAATAAACTCGAAGTCATTTATATTTCTACATAAAGATATGCGCAGACAATTTTTTTTTTTTTTTTTTTGACAATGAAAATTATTTCTTTAAGTTGACATTTTATTGTTTTTATTTATTTTAGTAAGTGCATTAATTCATTTAAAAAATTGTTTTTGGCAACAGGCGAAAAAGAAACGATTTTTTTTTTTTTTTTTTTTGGTATGATGTATTTATTTTAATGAGCTTATTAATTTTAATTATTATTTTTTCGTTTTGAAAGCTGTTAAAGATTTTTTTAATGGAAAAAAGTGTATTAGCTGCTTTGTTCAAAAGTTGCTGCTATTTTTTTTTTACGTATTTAATTTTTTTAGATGAGTGAGGAATATTTTATTCCTAGAAATCA
This sequence comes from Uloborus diversus, assembly GCF_026930045.1. Lineage (NCBI taxonomy): Eukaryota > Metazoa > Arthropoda > Arachnida > Araneae > Uloboridae > Uloborus > Uloborus diversus. The sequence continues at coordinate 1,413,227 of NC_072735.1, forward strand.
GCTTAAAAATATGTTTGAAAAAATTTGCGAGTTTAGCTATTTTTGAGAATATTGATCAGGTACTAGAAAGTAGAATGGGTATACTGGAAAGTAGGCTCATCTAGTTCTAGACAGAACTTCTTGTTTTCTGTCAAATTACTGCTGTTTTATTTTACATACAGTACGTAAAATAAAGCAGTTCTTGACTAGTTTAGTAGCAATATGTCCTCAACATCTTTATAAATGGCATTTTTTTCCTTAAGCTTTTCCGCAGGCAAATAGTTTCATAAATAAAATCAAAGTTCATGGAAGAATAAAAAAATGTTAGTTTCTACAGTCACAAATATTGAATCTATTTTTTATTCTTTGAGCTGTATTGGTTTTGTCTGCATTGAATAATATTATTTCGTTAGATTTTTTAGTGTCAAATCAGAATATTTTACTGGTGCTTTTATTTTGCACTCTAACAGCTCTAATAAAGCTCTTCTTTACTAGTTTAGTGTCCTTATATTCTCTAAAATTTCATAATAATAATAACAATAATAATAAGAAGAAGAAGAAGATGATGAAGAATATGGAGCCAGATGAAACTTTATTTTCCCAACAGTTATTTTTCGTTCAGTTTTTTTAAATGTTCGATTTTGGAAATAAAGCGTGGTCTTTATGACGTCACAAGTGATGTACTTTGGCGCGCTACTCCATTGCCCCGCTAAATGTTTATAATTAGCTGTCATCCGCGCTGCTAGGTTATTATAATTTGCCCTGTGAGCTAATAGCATCAGTGAATGGCATTTCATCACTTGTGATATCATGTGCAGAAGCGTAAAAAAAAAATTAATTTCAAACGGCGCAATAATTAAAAAATCTTTAAAAAATATTAAAATTTATCAAATTCTTTAAAAAAAATTGTTAAATCCTATGTTTTTCAGCATTCTCTTTCGGAATACAATACTTTTAAAATTTCGGAAACAACCCATTTTAAATTCTTTTTTTTTTTTTTTTTGCAAATGTTTTTTCAGTTTTTTTCATTGCAATATCTAGGTAGGTAGGTCAACAACTTGAGACCGTTAGACCGTTGGAGAGTTTTAAAATGGTACCCCAAATGGTTTAAACAAAGCAGTAAAACTCATATGTTTTTGTAGCGACCGATATGAAAATTGTTTTTTTTTTTTTCTTTTCTTTTCTTTTTTGAGATACCTGCTTTTGCGAGCTTACATTTCATATGCTTTATGTATTTAAGCAGTGAAATAATTTTATAATTACCAAGGGATAAAATTTGAGTTAGTTCATACTGAAAGCGGTTGGTAACTGTAATACTTCGTCAGCAAAAAATAATAATCGTCGAAACTGATTCTGAGACAAACTACGTCCTCTGGGCACTTATTTCATTGAATTAATGCGAAAATTTACATAATAAGCCCAAAAGTCATCAAAAGACAATTTCTGAAAGAAATATCTTTTTCGCATAATCTCTGAATAACTCGCTCTGTTAAGCTCGTTGTTCAAAATTGACGCATTTTTATTCACCGCCATTCAAGCGTTATTGTGTTTCTAAATAAATACGCCGTTTGCGTGGATAAATCATTCATCATTTTAGTTCTCTACTTTTAAAAACAGGACGAGGTTTTCAAAAGGGCCAAAAGAAACAAACAGTCCTCCCAGAGATAAAGACTTTCTTTACCAGCGCCGAGGACAAAGAAACAGTGTACACATATTGAGGATTAATGGCGCAGAAATAGCTTTTGCTTTTGTGCCCAATCTTTTGATGTAATTCATGCTTCATTATGTTGTGCGAACAGTAATGGCTAGGAGTTGCTTTATTTTTCCCTTCCGGCCCCGCACAGTATATGTGGTGTATTAAACTAATCCGGAATACAGATAATATGACGCATTTGTCTGAAAAAATGGTTTTGAAAAATTCAGTTTGAGCGTCCAATTAATTTTAAAGTTTTTTTCTCTTAAATATGTACTTAATGTCTTTTATCCCGTACAGGCTTTTGTTATCCAATTTCACGGTGGTTATTTTTGATTTGATTTGTGCAATCCTCATATAAATACAGTTGGCTTTCTATTTAACGACTTTCAAGGGACCACAAAAAATCGTACTTAAGTAGAAAACGTCCTTAAATAGAATACTTTTAACACTATAGTGGACCATCTGGGACCGTGAAAAGTCGTCGTTAACTAGAGAAAGTCGTTAAATAGAACGTCGTTAAACAGAGAGCCAACTGTAATAGCCAATAATCGAGTAACCCGCGTGTTTCAACAATGAAACTCGCGCCACAACTTGATAATTTGATTAAATGTTTTGGTAATGTTTAACATGCAGAGAAAGGGTTTATTGTGACAAGGCTGAACTTGATCCGGTAAGACTTTCATTTTAGGAAAACGAAGAAGCCAAAACAATTAACGCTCTCTAATGGAGTTTAGAGTTAATCCACTGGTGTTAGGGTTAAAATATCAACTATCAAAACATCGCGAAACAGGCAATGGCTTCGTTCAAATGTAGAAACAATTTTCACTCGTCATACCATGACGGGCAAAAATCTAGTTATATATAAAACTCTTCATTTTGAAATAAAAATATTTCAAAATATAGTCAATTTCAGTTATTTTTAATTTTTGAGCGATCACGAATTGCTAATAGTTTTCACTTGAACGTTGAATGTCGTCCGCGTCCTTCGATTTTTGTTTTTCTACGATTATAATGCAGGCATCCATGTGCCTCGGAATCGAAATATTTCTAAATGACTTCCTAACCTTACACAATCTTTTTTACGCAAAAACAGTATCCAGCACACAACATCCAGCACCCAGCCCCTATCATCCGGCATCCAACCCCTGGCATTCATTTGAATTTCGACGTCTTGAATTCGAATTGTAATTGCGATAAAAGCCATTAGTAGAAACAAGAAACCCAACGAGTACGGTCCTGTTGCAATTTGTGATTACGAAAAACGTAATTAGAATTCTAGATCTCAAAATTTAAACTTTTTTTTGATCAATCACGATTGCCTATTGCTTTCATTTGACTGTTTTTGGCGCGCTATCATTTTATTTTCCCACCGCTAACCTCCGCACCATCACCGTCGACCGACTTTTCACGATGCTGCTCCGTCTCCAGGTTGCATCCATATCCTACACACACGCGCATACATATACAACTACACACACACAAACACATACACACACGCATACATACAGACACCTACACATACACACACACACAAAAACGTACACACACACATACACACAAAAACATACACACACACATACACACAACTACCCACACATTCATGCCTGCACACAGACCCAAACATATGTCTACGCACACATACACATTCCCCCCCCCCACTCACACATTCATACACACAACTACCCACACACTTATGCCAGCACACAGACACAAACACACATGCCTACACACACATACACATACCCCCTACACACATACACATACGCCCTACACACAAACACACATACCCCCTACACACATACACATACGCCCTACACACAAACACACATACCCCCTACACACAAACACACACACACACCCACACACAAATACACACGCTTACATACACACACTCGTGATTGCGAAAAACATAATTTGAATTCAAGATGTCAACATTCAAATTATTTTTTTTTCCATTTTTATTTTAATTTGTTTTATTTATTTATTTACTTCTAGCTGTACCCGACGCGCGTTGCTACGCCAACAAAAAAATACATCATTATACTGATTTCATGACAATCGGTTGAACGGGGCAGAAGTTGCTACTCTGCAGTGCCACCTGGTGGCGAGTGGCTTCAATAAGCATATTATGCACCTTCTCCGTGGAAAAATACATATATATAGCAATTTTCATAATAATCGGTCCAGGTATCAAGTGAAGCCGTGACTATACCCAAATTTTGTACTCACGCAGTTTGCAAGATCAATCAATCGCTAAAAATATCAAATAGAAAATGTTTTAAATCCCCCCGTTGCATGAAAAGCCATAAAACAATAAAAGAAAGAATTTATTTGTTCAAACTCAAGAAAAATGGCAACAGCTAACTTCTTATCAATGAGATCTTTCACGCGAATTAATTTCTGCAGCCGATGATTTTATTCGTATTTATCCAATGGATTGTGAGTTAAATTAGAATAAAACAGGAACTATCAATCGGATTTTTTTCGAACTGGTCTATAAACATTCCCAGTACCAAAAATAACAAACGGTGAAAGTTTCAGCCAAATCTGCCGGGTAGTTTTTGAGTTCATGGATGACATACAGAAAAACTTTCATTTATATATATATATAGATAAAGTCGTCCGTCAAGGGTGAAAATTGCTTCTACTCTTCTACATCTGAACGAAGCAATTGCCTGTTTGATGATATTTTGATACTTGAAAATTTAACCCAAACTCCAGTGGATTAACCCTAAACTCCAGTAGGTAGCCTACATTGTTGACCATTTTTTTTTTGTTTCTTCATTCCCCTGAAATGACACAATCTTATCAGTAAAACAGTTAAGTGACCGGATCAAGTTCAGTTTTGTCACAATAAAACCTTTCCCTGCATGTTAAGTATTACCAAAACATATAATCATGCCGTGACGTGAGTTTCATTGCTGAACTCGCGGTTACTCGATCATTGGCTTTTATTTATATGCGGATGGAGAAACTTGTGTAGGCAGATTAAGATGAAATCTTGAAACCAAAGGTCCCTTACACCTTGCATTAGCCAGTTAAATAAAACATCGTTCAACTAAAAAACATGTGACAAATATTTCCACAAGATATTAAGGATAATCTTGATGAGGGAAACATTGTTGGAGCAGTTTTTGCAGACTTCAAGGGAGTATACGATACTTTTTAGAAAGCAAAGCTTCTTCACGAATTTTCATGACCTCACGACTGTTCTGGTGAAATATTAAATCATTCTAACCAGTATACATAGACTAATAATACGAGTCTCTTATTAATACTCTATGAACCAGTAGTTTTAAATTGGAGCCTTTTGAAATCGGAACTTTAATTATAATCAAACTGTACTTCGTGGGGGCTCTGGGGGCTGTTTCAACAATGCTAAAAACACTAGTTCCCTCTTGTTTGTGATAGATCTGTGGATCTTTTCTGGTTGTTATGACCACTATGAAACACCACACCACACACCACAGTGTTGCACCACAGGGCACACCACATTGTTGCCCTATATGACAGCACAGTGTCACATAGGGCAACACTGTGGTGTTGCCCTATATATGCGAGCTAAGGCATAAGCTTGAGATCAGCCATTTTGGATCTGAGAGCGTGTTCGAGTGGTTTTCTTTCCGGGCAAGTTATCGCGTTTGGTGATTTTTCACTGCGAGCAAATTTTTTAGCATTACGTGACTTTTTGTCTTAAATAAAATATATTTTTTTGGCCATTTTGGCAAAACCTGAAACTAAAATCCGGTCCAAATACTAAAACGAGCCAAAACTAAAATCTGGCAAAATACGATCCAAAATGGCTAAACTTAAGCTGATACGTATTGTGGTTGAAAAAGGTGTTTCCGTTGCTTACGTTCGACGAGCACGACTGGTAGCGACCGGTTAGTTAATCACGTGACAGCTAATGATCACGTGCTCCAATCAACAGCTTAGAATGGTTACCGGGTAGGTAACCGGTTGATCATAGAACGCTGCGGTTAGTAACCAGTTACTTACCGGTGAACCGGTGAGGTTCGTCGAACGCAAGGCAAATATTATTTTTTTCAAAACAGACTGAATTCAAGCGAAGCCTTGAGCAATAATAAATAAAATAACGATACATATTTGATGTATACGAAAACATCATACTCGAGAAGCTTAAATTTTTGTTAAGTGTTCATCCCTTCTAGAAATAGCCACATTGACTCCATTGACCAGTTAGTCTCAGATTGCAGTAAATTCTTAAAAATGGGAACTCGAGATATTATCAACGTATTTCCTACGGCGATGGAGAAACGTCTGATGGAAGGTAGGAAAAAAGTCGCAGATAGAGGCTTCGATATTCTGAAGAGAAAGTCCGAAATTCTGCAAATGAAATTCCGAAGCGTAGGCAAAGATATAGTAGAAATAAAAACCGTAATGGGAGAAATAATGAAAGAAGCTTCTGTGTTATTAGCCGAAACCAAGTACTCCTCTGGTATTTCCAGTTCCAATATCTTGAACTGCGTCGATAGAGCGAGAATCAGAGTAAAGGACAGGACGGACAATCTCGCTGGTGTCAAGCTAAAAGTGTTTGAATGTTTCAAAGATGGTAAAGACATCTACAGCCTTGCTGGCTTATCGAGAGGGGGTGATAAGGTAATTTTGGTGAAGAAGGCTTACGTTCAAGCCGCGGAAATGCTCGTAGAATTGGCTACACTGCAGACGACATTTATCACGTTGGATGAAATAATTAAAGTCACGAACAGAAGAGTAAATGCTTTGGAATATAACTATATCCCGAAGTTAGAGAGGACGATCAAGTACATCGAGGATGAAATGGACGAAAATGAGAGACAGGAGTTTTTTAGATTGAAGAAGGTTCAAGACATGAAGAAAGTTTTAACTAAACGGAAAGAAGCGGAATACGCAAGACGTTTTATGGAGAGAGAGACAGAATAAAAGGGAGATAGGACACTTTGTTTCGAATGTAAAGAACGTTCTTTGCCGAACGTCAGATTGATGAAAAAATAATATGAAAAATGTCGGTATTTGTTGATTATTTATTTATATCTATAACTTGGGGAAATTATCGTAACTTGAAGTGCTGGACGCGTTTTTAATGTTTTCCGCCAACATGACATCAAATGAAAAAGCACAAGTTTGGATAGGAACTTGGGGATACTTCGATGATTGGGAATCTGGCGATCTTTCTTCATCGGCGTCAATTTTTGGCTCCAGCGCCTGCGCGAGAGGTGTTTTTCTTTGCAAATCAAAACAAAGAGATCGGAAACATCTATTCACATAGGGTTACTATAAATCAGCAGGGTTACCGAAATAAAATAATGAACGCCAAAAATCAGACGACAGCGTCAGATTCCCAATTATCGAAATATCCCCAGGAACTTTTCCGTTATAGGAAAAAAGGCACGCCATGTCGTATTTTTGATCGTGGCGAATAATTTTCATCTTATCTTATTGTTACTATTGTGTGGTCAAAGTTACGAAAAAACTGCTTATTTGGCGATACCATAAACTACTTTGACCTTTTAGAAGACTTGTACGAAGTAAGCCTTGAAAAAAGGATAAAAGTTCCATAGAACTGGAAAAAAATCTTTTAAATTAGTCAATTGAGCCATCTTTATCTTCTTTACTATACTAATAATAAAGCTGAAAGTCTCTCTGTCTGGATGTCCGGAGAATGACTGGATGTCTGGATCTCTGTGACTCGCATAGCACCTAGAACCATTCGACCGATTATCATGAAATTTGGCACCAAGTTAGTTTGTAGCATTGGAGTGTGCGCCTCGAAGCTATTTTTCGAAAAATCGATTTTGTTCCTTTTCTATTCAAATTTTAAGAACATTTTCCGGAGCAAAATTATCATAAGATGGACGAGTAAATTACCAAGTTATCATAACGTGGAACCGAAACATGGGCAAGCCAATTAGCGAGAAATTCACCATACATTATCTGTAAATATACAGGCGAACCAAAAAACCTTTTAATTTTCTACTACGAGTAAAGCCGTGGGCGTACTACTTGTTAAAAATGAATTAATAGCTTAAAAACTAAAAAAAACGCGCTTTTGTAACAATATGAACTAGAAAGTAAAAAATAATCTTTGGGTGTTAAGTATGATGAAATAATTAACAAAACATTTAACTTTAAGGAACTACTTTGATATACCCCCCCCCCCCCCCCCCAATCGGAAATTTGGCGACTTTTTTTGTTTTTGTTGACACAAAACTTTGTTGCCACAAAAATTGTTGCCACAAAACTTTAAAAAAACTCAAAAAAAAATACAAAATATAAGAAAATACTAAATTTGGCAACAGCAAAAACCTAAAAGCTGAAAAAACCTAAATTGGCACCACCAAAATAAGAAACAGCAACCCTAAAAAGTCCGTAGGAAATGCCAGATTTGGCGCGTAATTTTTGGGGGTGTATATCAAAGTTATACCAACTTTAATATAAAACATCTATTCACATAGGGTTACAATAAATCAGCAGGATTATCAAAATTAAATTATTTATGCCAAAAATGAAACGACCGCGCCAGATTCCCAATTATCGAAATATCCCCGACAAAGCTACAGAAGTGTACATTTTAATGGTTCAGAATTAACATATAATAAAGCAATTTAACCCTGACCTTTAAATCAGTAAAGGCGAAACACAGTAAGGAAAACAAACAAAACAAAGCTTCTTATAGTACGGCTCAGATATCAAGACGCCTGAGTTTGGATGAGTTCATTTTTGCTGAAGGAGAAAGATAACGCATTAGTTTATTATTACAGAGCCAAGAACTATTGTGGCAACGTCGTGGTACGTTACTGGAAAAGCAAATCGACATTTATACTCCTTTTCCATAAACGCGTGTTTGAAACAGAACACAGTGGACCAGTTCTTTGGAAAGAAATGATGCAAAAAAGTTTACTATATGTTAATATCTTATAATAACTTGTGGTATTTGTTAATATCTAGTATCATAATAAGCAGTTAGTCTGCCTGTTAAAGGATTTGCTTTGCTTATCACCTAATACTACCTGGATTATCCGGGTTCTCGATCATCCGGACAGCCTTTGGTCAAAACTTGTCTAGGTAAACTAGGTTGTACTGTGTTAAAATAGGTACTTACGTATTAACGCCACCGCAGCAGAAGTTGCGCTAATGCGCCAATAAAGAGCAATCATTTGGCGCATTTGTTGTTCACACGTACACACAGATATCTTTTGGATTCCTTGTTGACTTGTTTTGGCAACAAAATAAAACTGCCAAAGCTGCCAAAAATTATTCAAAAAAAATTGTGAAATCTGTAACTCAGGTGGCGTTAATACGTAAGTACCTTACAATATTATAATTTGTGGGAAGATTACGATAGCCGAGACGTTAGACCTTTTTTAAAAAACAATTCGCCAAACTTTCCGACATCGATGGCGAGACATAAATGCTTCTCCAAAATGCCAATGATGTCAAAATAAAAATAAAATATCTCTAAAATTGACAACTGTCCCAAAGTTTCAAATATAGAAAGATAAAATCCTTGATGGGCATTGTTTGAATTTGGGTAATAAGTTGGATTTATTGAATTGTGACTGTTTTCGAAGCGAAAAAAATCTTGTCACCAGGATTGGCGCTGGATTGGACCAGCGTTGGATAAGTACCTTGTTTATTTATCGTCAACTGATTATTGTATCGTCCTGTCACGGACGCCAAATTATGTTGAATACAAACTGAAATTGCAACGATGAATTACTTTATCAGGACTGCATTACTCAATGCGGGGTGCTGGAATCCAATAAGATCACCTTTTCTTCATAAAAAGACATTTATTTCGCTAAAACTACAAGAAAACTACTGAGCCAAAAATATCTAGGCATTACAGCGCCTTTTTCAAACTCCAACTAATTTCAATTTAATTTTACAGTGTTCTGACGATTTCTTATACACACAATTATCATTCACTGGTAACTCTCTTCACTTCTGTTCCCAACAGAAGCAAAAAACAATCCATCCAATTGTTACCGTCCCTGTTGCGACAGTAACGGTTTAATCGGTAATAATCATTGATTAACATTACAAGTTTCATTAAAATGTAAAAGAATTGTCCAATTCTATAGTTATTGCCAAGCTTGTCAAACGACCACGTTTTCTCAACCCTGTCTGATGTTGGCGTTCGCCTAATTTTATTTTCGCTACACCGGCAAAACCAAAAGATATTTTTTTATTACAGATATTGTTTTAATATTAGCAGTAAAGTGCAATATAAAAAGCATAAACTTCGGTTATTTCGCCGCATTTATGATGTTGAATATTCTCTATAAGCAAGTCAGGGCGATTACTTACTTGCTTTTGGCGACGATTAAGCATATTTTTGCGTTTATAATTTCTTTTAGAACTTCTTTCCTTAATCTCTGAATGGAGGTTTTAGTCACACGGTTTGCCTTCTTTTAAGCCTTTCTCATTGCATTTTACAACTTTATAGAAAAGTTAAGCGAAAGTTGAAAAACGTTAGTGACTTATAAAACCAAATCAAGCGTTATGAAATTTTCAGTGCCGATTAGCTTACATGTAAGTGTTGCCGGTCGACTATGAGAAGAGAGCTCAAACCTTGTGGTAAGCACTATAAATAATCAAGCATAAGACATATGTTAAAATGTTTAATCAAAGTAAATCTTTTACCATTGTCTTTTTTGTAAAAGTAACTGTTATTAGTTACAGTTAATTCTCAAATGCAAATAATGAATTATGCAGTTATCGGTTACAATAATATTGAGTAATTGCCTCTCATTTCATTAATTTTGTACCTCATGTATATAAAGTATTTTAATTGCAATTTTTTTCTGTTACCAATACTTAGTTTGTAATTTTATTAAGTACGTTTGGCGTTGAATTAGAATGTGCTTAAAATGTTGGTTCGTTCTTTTTTTCCCCTAATTATTGTTTATGTATATAACATCTTGCCTACCGAACCCATCCAATGATTGAAGAAATTCTGGAAAGTGCGTCGGAATAAATAATAATAGCTAAATTTTTTTATTATAAAAAAAACAATAAAATCAAATGTATTTCTTTAAAAATACATTAGAATAGAGCAACTAAATGTTTTCGACAAAATCAATACTAACTTTCGTTAACTGGAGTTTTCGCAAAGATGCCATCAGGGTTCGAAAAATATTTTAATTAGCTGCATTTTGATCTAATACAATAAATTTAGAATTTCAGTTATTTTTAAGGTACTTAAAATATCTTCAAAGTGTGGGAGAAACGCATTAGCAAACATATTCTACACATTTACGAAAAAGGCAATGAGTTGAACAAAGCAATTATATTTTTTCGAATGAAACAATTTTATCCGTTCCTTGGCAAAAATTTCATTTTTTCTGCTGTAGCTAAAGGCAGAAACGAAGTCCGTTCCTACATTCCATTCTGAAATCTGTTCTTCGTTGTAAAAAAAAGCACAACTGCAAATGAAAAGAGAATAAAACTTTCGCTTCGGCGCGTTTCATGAATCAAAGCACGCTATTTAAGAACTCGTTTTTATCTAGAGCTGAAGAAAATGAAGAAAACAAGAAAAAAGCTAAATTGCTTTACTTCTCTAGAGGAAAAAAATATATTTCGGGAAAATATTCACTTTGACTATGATGGTAATAGTGTACTTCGTTAAGCTAAAAATTCATTTCTTTGATAAATGTATTTGACATAGATAAGAATGCAAGCGCGTCTAGTGAACAAACTGCAAGAAAATGCTTTGAATAAAATATTTTTAAAAAATCTAATTAAAAGACTGCTTCTATATGCTTGGTTTGCACTTAAAAGTATAAAATAAAAAGTGTATGGTATTCTAGTCACAACAATCAAAAACTGCAACTTATCTTAATATCTTCATAATTGGTCTTAGTCTAAAGCAGCAAAATAAAATTTAAATAAAAAATTGAGAGTAGAAGTATAGATGGCATAGTAAAAGTCATTTTTACAAAGACGTATTACGATACGCGTAACTTTTTCCTTAAATTTTAAATTAAAACTAGCTGCATCGCCCGACTTAGCATGGTCCACCTCGAAAATAAAAGTTATGTCAAGTGACGCGAGTTCAACACTCAGGCTTGAACGAAAAAAAAAAGGCCAGTGAAGTTTTGCGGCAGATTGCGGAAAAACCCCAAAAAGTAAACATTTTAAATCCCATGATTACAGGAAAAGACTCAAAACAAAAACAAGAATTTTACCTTTTCATATTCGAGAAAAAAAATGGCAACAGTTCTTTCATCTCAATGATTTTCTTCACCCCATAGGCTAATAATAAGAGTAAACCGAGCTTTCCCAGACTTGCTGATGAAAAAATTGGTTCATGGATACACCATGTGACTGGTGGGAGGCTTGGCGAAAACTTTGGCAGCATGGTTGCTATATGGCAACATTATCTATAGTTTGGCACTCGACATGTATTTCAAGACGTAATGTGTTTTCATTATAATTTTTTTTTCCAGGTGCAGAGATTGAATTTTCATTTAGTTATGCATTATTTTGACATTAGTAATTAGTTTTTGATCACAGTTTTCAGTAACTTTTATTTCATTTGGATCTGCTACGTCATCGTTGGCGTGAACGTAATGGCGTAAAGGTTTTGCGTTAACGCAAAAATGTACTAATCGGTATCTTAAATTGAAATTGTAGGTAAAAATCTTACCGTTTGCCGATTCTTTTTGGGCGCTTGCATCTTTAATTGCTTAGAGATTTATTAAAATTGACTAAAGAAAATGCACAGTACTATCTAAACGAAAAACTCACTATATTAACCAAATGTTTACAACATAGAATAACAAATTTACAAATCGGACTCCATAAAAGATCATTCTTCCGTGTTCCATCAATTATATTTATTTTATTTCTCTTGGACCTTGATCGTCTGCTACGATCAACGCCCGCTGTTGCTAGGATATCCACCAGTCACATGGTTTGGTTTATGAGCAGCAAAAGGGTTGCCATAGCTCGGTCTATTCTTATTATTAGTCTATGCTTCACCCCGCTATACATTTTAATAAAAGCGTTGTTGCGGAAAGTTGAGATGAAGCACTGAATAATAATTTGTGAATGGAGGAAAGCCTTCGAAAATAGGGATTTTATGTCGAAATCCAAGCTTCATAATTAATAGTTTTTAATTGATATCTCCGCTAATTATTGTCGGAGGATTATGTTAAATAGCCAAACATGAAGACGGGAAGATTACGAATCCATCGATACCTGGTTCGATCGTCAGTTCACTGTCGTTCGGGAGAAGAATCTTGGACATACATAGATACGCTCAGTTTTTAATTATACAGTTTGACCATCGATTACATGGAAAGGCTAATATCCGGTTTATAGGTGGAAATGGACGTATCTATTAGTTTATAGGGGTGTTAGTTGATTTGCTACAGATGTGCACTTTTGCCTTTCTGTTATTTAGCCTTAGTTTTGTAAAAATGAAAATTTGCTCACAGCAACATTTTTTAAATCTAAAGTATATTCGATCTATATTCTCACGGCAAAAATTAATTTAATAATTATTCAGAACAAAGTTTTGAGCTTACCATTTTGCTTTTACGTTCCTGAACGAAATGAAAATATTTCCTTTTTTTTTTTTTGTTGTTTCCATGGTAACTATTTTTGTTTCCCCTAGTTTTATTTTAGAGAATGCAATAAATGAATAAGGCACTCTAGTGACATTATAAAAAGCGTGCATCAAAATCCCATTGCTATTTTTCCTTCTCCCCTGCTAGATTAATTCAGATGGAATAGTCTTTACTTGGCAAATTGCCAAATTACATTCAATCCGCGGTCAAACAGTATAAGAGATTTTTTTTTAGCTGCTTTATAATACTGTATACGGACTGTATGGAAAGGCAAACATCCGGTTTACAGACGGAAATGGACGCACCTATTAGCTTTCAGGGATCTCTGCTTTTAAAGATGTATGTTAGCCTCTAAACTAAGCAGAGTCGCATTCAAATAAAAGGAACATGTGCATCAAATTTTTACTTTTCCCCTTCATTCAGGTAGACTCGTCTTAACTGGACGTTTGTCAGTTCTATACAATCCGTGGTTGAACAGTATAAAGATATTAGGACCAACTGTACTTTTTGCGTGTTCAAATCAAGAAATCATATGAGGCAGTGAGAAGCAAAGGGATGCAAGTGGACATTTTCAAGTTTCGAGTAAAACGCGTATAAAAATTACGTCCTAATAAGGCTTTCATTGATTTTTTTTTCCTAAATCATGCTGTACAGCAGCACTTAAAAGGGCTACTAGTACCATCTCTTGCCCCAAGACAGAGGAGGGGTTCACCTAATTGTAAAGATTAAATAAGATCAGAGGCCGATGCTTATTAGATTAGAGTTTTATTAAGGAGAAAAAGAAAGAACAGCACATGGCATATCCACACGTCTCGATAACACACCACAACAACTGAAGTGATGCCAAACTACCACACTGCAACTTAAGTGTTGCCATACTGGATTGACAAACCTTATAAATCATGGAGGTATGTGATTATTCTTAACACCCTCCCTTAATCACATATTAGTTTACATTTATCTCTTAAATAACATAATCTAGGTTTTGGTAGACACTTAGTAAACATGTCAGCTAACTGATTTTCAGTAGATACATAGTTAAGATTCACATTATACAATTTTATGATGTCCCTAACATATTTTAACTTAATATCCAAGTGCTTCAGTCTAGCACAGTTATTTTCATTTAGTACAGCTTTAATTGCAGACTGATTATCTTCATAAACTGAAAAATCAATGTTATCTATTTCTAAAATTTCTTTTGTTATATTGTAGAGAACAATTAGATCCTGAATAGCTCTTGCCAGAGCCAAAATCTCTGCCTCAGTAGAGGACAGAGCGATAGCTGTTTGCTTTTTGACAGACCAAATTACAGGACAATTATTAAAGAAAATTATATACCCATAAATAGATTTTCTATCATGTGTGTCTGCCCCCCAATCTGCATCAGCATATACATCAATAACAATATTATCAACACAAGATTTACAAAATAATAACCTGAGTTCAGAAGTCCCTTTCAAATATCGAAGAATTCTTTTTAGACCAGCCCAAGCACTATTAGTGGGTTGTTCTTGAATTTGGCTTAAACAGTTTACAGAATATAAAATGTCAGGGCGAGTTGTCATTGCCAAATAAAGTAAAGCACCAACAAGTTCACGATAGGGACCATGAAATTTTTCACCATTCATAAAATTTGCTGATGTTGACTTGGGCACTAAAGGAGTATCAGATGGCTTACAGTCTACCATCCTGAATTTATTTATGATTTTCTCAACATAGGCCTTTTGGCTCAAAGAAAGCCTTCCATCAGAATATTCTAAACTTATTCCAAGAAAATCATTTGCAATTTCAGCCTTGGACATCTCAAACTCATTTCTAAGTAGTTGAATCACCACTCTTACCTCAGAATCATCAGAACCGGCAATGAGTAAATCATCCACATACAGCACAATAAAGATTTCTTTCTCTTTAGATTTTCTCAGAAATATACAAGCCTCACAATTTAACTGTTGGAAGTTTAAATTGATGATAAAGTTGGTAAATCGTTGAAACCTTTGCCTGGGTGCTTGTTTTAGTCCATAAAGACTTTTAAGAAGCATGCACACGCGACCACTATCATCATCATAACCCATTGGTTGCTGCATGTAGATTTTCTCTTGAAGCTCACCATTTAGGAAAGCAGTTTTCACATCTAGTGCATAGATTGCAAAATTCTTTTGTATAATAATTGCTAGCACAAGTCGAAGTGATGAGATACTTATCCCAGGAGCATAGGTCTCAAAATAATCAATGCCCAGCTTCTGTTCAAAGCCACGAGCAACCAGCCTAGCATTGTACACATTATTTCGTTTGATGCGCAGCACCCACTTGCATGATATAAGCTTTTCATCCTTTGGCAACTCAACCAGCTTCCACACTTCATTTTTATTGAGAGACTCCATTTCCTCATTCATGGCTTTCCGCCACAGAACTTGTTCTTCTTTTGACAATTTTTCTATATCCTCAAATGATACAGAGTCGAGGGTTGTCATGTTAGCTTCATACACAAAATAGTCATCAAATTTGGCAGGTAATTTAACAGTTCTTTTTGGTCTAGCACTTTCTTCATTTTTAGATTCCACATCACTTTGATCAGAGTTTCTTTCACTGGTAAAATCTTCATTTTCTATAGAGAAGCTATCTTGAATTGGGATACATTTCTTCTTTTCTTCATTAAAATGCACATTTCGAGATACCACATCACGATTTGTGACTGGGTCTAATAGACGATAACCCATAGTAGAGTATCCTACAAAGATCATCTTTTTGGATTTTGGATCGAGCTTCTTCCTTAAGTTGTCAGGTGTTCTCATGTAAGCATCACAACCAAAAACTTTGATAATGTTCAAATCAGGTGGCTTACCATACTTCAACTCAAAAGGCAGATTCCCAACAGTCTGGTTTGGAATGCGATTCTTTAGATATGCAGCTGTCTGTACGGCATATCCCCAATAGGATTTAGGGAGTCTTGCTTCATATATGAGAGCTCGAGCCTTCTCTAAAAGATACCTGTTTGCTCTCTCTGCCACACCATTCAAAGGAGGCGAGTATGGTGGGGCAGGATCTATCATGATACCACTTCTCTTGCAGTAACGGGAAATTTCACCACATACATATTCTCTGGCATTATCACATCGGATTTTGTAGAGATCAGGACTTTGCTTTATGAACGATTTGAATACTTCAAAAATGTCACTTTTATGTTTTAGCAAGTGTACTTCACAGAATCTTGAGCAATCATCAATAATGGTAAGGAAATATTTTTCGCCCTTCAGAGTAGGTGGATCAATGGGACCACAAATATCAGTGTGAACCATTCTCATTGGCAAATGCTCTCTACTTCTGGGGCCCTTGCTCATTGGAGTATTGGAATGCTTTGCTGTGACACACTCCTCACAGAAACTTGACATTGACTCAGAAACTGGCAAGCCCATTTGTTTCAGAACTTTGTCAGATGGATGACCCAAACGTCTGTGCCATAATACTGCATTGTGATTAGCAGTATAAGTTGAAGCTTTAATAGGTTCAAACTGACTCACATACTGTCCTTTCTCATTAAGTCTAGCAAATTCAAAATTTTCTTTGTTCTTTTCAATGACAGCTACATCATTCTTAAAAATCACACTGTAGCCAGCCTTCTGAATATTTTTAACAGATATCAGTTGACCATTCAACTCAGGCACATACAGAACATCTGTGAGAATGATTTTTCTATCATGTAAAGTTCCAGCTATAGTACCGATACCATTCACCTTCAAAACTTCCTTTTTGGAGGCACATGCAACAGTTCCAGAAAAAGGTTTAATTTCTTCAAACCACTCACCATTATTACACATGTGTGTGGATGCTCCAGAATCCAGAATAAAATTCTCCGCAGACTCGCCAACCATGAATGTTACTGCTGCTGATTCTTTAAAGTCTGATTTCGGTTTAGATCTGCAATCTTTCTTAAGATGCCCTGGGCGTCCACAACCAAAACAGACTAATTTTCGTTTGCAGAACTTGGCAATATGACCTTTGTTTTTGCATTTGAAGCAGATAACATCACGCTTATCAGCACTAAAAGCAGTATTGTCACTTGAGACAGGGGCACGAACATTGTCAGAATTTTTCTCGCATTTCAATTCTTCAGCATTCAAAAGTCTTTGCATAACAAAGTCCAACGTCAGAGTTTCGTTTGGTTGATTCTCTATAGTTGATTTAATGATATCGTATTCCGCAGGTAGTGACATCAATATATAAATGACTACATCCATATCTTTTACTTCTGCACCTGATAACCGCAATTCATTTACAACGGCTAACAGTTCATTAATATGCTGCTGCATACTCCAATCACGGCGTTTCTTCATGGTCGCAAGCTTCTTTCGAACTAAGATTTGACTTACAGCACTTATCTTCAAATATTTCTGCTTTAAGCTAGTCTATATTTGACAAGCAGATGATTCTGTCGCCATAGTTGCCAATATAGAATCATCCAGAAGAGTCAGCAGTAGAGCGTAAGCCTTTCTTGCATCTTTGATCTCAGCATTTTCTTTTTCACTAGCTTCACTTTCTAAATACTTATCAATTTCTTTTGCTGCAAAAATTGCTTCTACACGACGCTTAAATAAAGCAAAGTTCTTACCGCTAAACGGCTCAACACTGTACTTGGTGTTATCATCACGTGCTGCCATTTCAATATTTATTCTCAGAACGAATTACAATCACTATAAATACTTAAATTCAACGTGTTCAATATCAGAACCACGCTCTGCTGTAAAGATTAAATAAGATCAGAGGCCGATGCTTATTAGATTAGAGTTTTATTAAGGAGAAAAAGAAAGAACAGCACATGGCATATCCACACGTCTCGATAACACACCACAACAACTGAAGTGATGCCAAACTACCACACTGCAACTTAAGTGTTGCCATACTGGATTGACAAACCTTATAAATCATGGAGGTATGTGATTATTCTTAACACTAATATTTGTACGGGTTATCTTCAAATTTTTAATTTTGCCACTGGCATCTTTTTGCTTCTCACTACCTCATATATTGTCTGTTTCCAACTGTCAAAATTTGGTTATGGAACGCAGGTTCTGCTCGAATTAGATTTTTAAGCACGAAATTCAGACTATTTTATGCTCTATCGGCAGAAAAATCCAGGAAGTATGCATTTAATTTCTGCTCTCTTCTACTGTAGTAAAGCAAAAACCTGTTTTTTTTTTTTTTTTTTTTTTTTTTTTTTGTAATCATAACATTAGGTTAAATTTAGAAACTTAAAGGTAACATTCATTGAAATGGAGTTAGGCTTTGTTTTAGATCATATAGTTTTCTTTCCACAAATCAGCTGAGAAACAGTTTTACTATTAAGCCCCTTCATTATACTGGGCATGTTTGTCACGGAAAAATCTGAGGCCTGCTTTTGCTTATATCTCAGCAACTAGACCTCTTAGAGACTTTGGGATTTCACCAAATGATTTGCTTTATCTCGAGGTACAACTTAAAGCAGAAAAATTAAAATTCTAAAATAAAACTATTATTTTTACTAGGATGGAAAACAGCAATTTTCATGTTATTCCCAATTAAGTGATGAAATTTAAAATCCATTGTTACAAATATTCGTTGACTTATAACAGTAATATTAATCACTAGCAAAAATACCCGGCGTTGCCTGGGTCAGTAATAATTATGAGAAAAAATCGTTACTTGCTTTTGTTTTCTGTTTTAAGTGAAATAATTTAAAACACATCTTTTTGACGTGTATAAAAATCGAATTTCTTCCTTTCCCATAAAACTAAAATAGCAATAAGTGTAAAGAACAAAATAGTATTGATTTGAAAACGAAAACACTATATTTAAGCATAAATAAATTTCCAAAACATGAAATTAATCTTCTCATGTTTAAAAAGATTAATCTGTTGATACTTTTTTTTTTTAACATGGATTCTAAAACCTTCTCTGTATGGCTATTGAAGTACGAAGTTTTTAAAAAAATGTAGCCGCGCTGTAATCCCCTTATTCTTGCTTTAGTTATTTCGGGAAATTTCAATCATTGTGGGCTCTTGGTGCGATTTTACCGAATTTGCGGGAATCGTTTTGGGATACCTTCGATGATGCTCCCCCCTTCTTTCCTTACTTTATAAAACGATATATTAATTTTCGTTACAGAGATATTGTCGCCAGATGCTGAGACACTTTTGGTTACCATAAAATGGCGCTAAAGAGTTTCATCCGAAATGTTTCCAAAATAAGTAGTAATATTTGGCGATTGTTTGAAATTGTGCAAAAAGGAAAATCAATGGAAACTTTTGTGCTGTTTATGGATTTGCCTAATTTAGTTGCTGGATTATTTAACACAGTAAAAAAAGTTTTTTAAAGATTCTTTGATTGGCAATATTTTGTTTACATGGTGAAAGCTGAGAAACATTATGACGTAGTCTTTGGCTTCAAAAACAACAAAAATTTGCTGTATGATTGGATAATGAGTAAGTGTTCAATCAGCATAAATAATAATAAAAACCATTTAAGTTCCGTTTAAATGGAAAATCATCAGCCAAATCATGTATTATTTGCCAATCTTGTGCAAAAATCTTACTTCAAGATTTGACTTGAGAAAAGCCTTGAACAATCACGAAAAGCAAAGAAAGTCAACAATACAACAATTGTCGTTATCGACAGGGAGTTGAGATGATACATAAATACTGTATTGAGTTGAGGAAAGCCTTCGAACATGGAACTAAAAAGCTCATAACTCGTTTTTTATTCTACTTAGAAATTTCGAACAGGTGCCATCTTCAGCAGAAAAATCAGAGCTTTTGATGGACATATAACGTAAATATGTGCAAGTATTTTTTCATCCCTATATTAGAGAATTTACGCGAAAATTGTATTTTATTGCCCCCGGGGTTTGCCCCCCCCCCCCCCATAACGGGAAGAAAACTGCCCTATGTGTTATTCTGATGCATAAGCTATATTATTGTCAAGTTTCATCAAAATCCGTTCAGTAGTTTTTGCGTGAAAGAGTAACAAACATCCATACATCCTGACAAACTTTCGCATTTATAATAGTAGTAAGATAATGAAAATTTTGGATGATGGCTTCTCTGGAGCAAACATGAAATGTATTCCTCCAGAAGAAGTATATGCTTTGTTACTCATCATATCACATTCGTTTATCATTTCTTCATCAATCACTTTAACAAGTAACTTGTTTACTTACTGCGCCTAAAGTTAGAAAGCTCCATTTATAAATGACGTGATCGGAATGATAGTGCTCCAAGTCACTTAGTTTCGAGTAATTAAAATTATGTGAAAACGTCTGCAAAAAAATCAAGACTATGTCAGTTTTTAACTTCAAGGAAGAGATTTGTTTTAATTGGGGAGCTGTCTTTAAATGTAGTTGGTACTCGTATATAGTGCATCAACTTTTTTTAATAGTTATAAGGTGTCTCAAAGCAAACTTTGAATTATTTGCAGCAGTTAAGTGCATAAAAGTTCCTATTCGTTGTAAGTCGTTGAAAACTGGTATACACTACTGAAGAGAAGTAAAATGGAGGGAGTGAAGACTTTCACTCGTGAGTCCCAAACCACGTGATAGATTTTAAAGCAAAGCGTGAACGAAATTATGTTTCTTTCGCTAGTTTCACGCAGAACATGTCAACCATTGTTGAGTCACTTGACCTGCCGTTTTTGCCTCCGCTTTTGTTAAACCCATGTTTGGTTTTGCTGCTTTCAATTAAGAATTCTTGCTCTAATGTATGCACGTTGTGTGGCCCATTAGAAAAAGACATTTGCAACGAGAAATCACTGTTATAAATCTTTACCATCTGGCGGAAGAAGTGCACGGAGAAAAACAACAATCAAGGAACAGGCCACTTCATTTTAAAGAGGTTCAATGTATTGACCGTATGCTTCAATTAAATATGTACCTCAGAGCCAGAAGGACGTAAATCTCATTATGGTAATTTTACAGAAGAGCAGAAAAACTTTTTTCTGGCTCATGCAAAGGCTGGGACGTGCGCTCTTTTAACCCTGATAAAAATTGTAAATGATTTTTTTTTTTTCATTGCGTTCACATGGCTCGATGCAGAATAGACTAAAAAAATAAGTTAAAGTTTTGCTCATTACAATAAATAATTTTTGCCTTTTAATAAAATACTAGAAAATCGCCCGTTATGGTATGATGAGTAAAAATTGCCTCTACATTTGAATGAATCAATTGCCTGTTTTGGGATATTTTGATAGTTGAAATTTTGATCCCTAACTCCTATGGATTAACCCCATAGAGTAAAGAAATTTACATAGAGAGGCCCCGTCTATAATAAAAAGGAGATGAAATTGAAGCCGGAATTATGGGATACAGCGGCGCAATGATGAGCGGGGTTGTGATAACATGATCGCTTCGCGAGAATAGTTTTTACCAATCCCGCAAAGGGTCCGTATATAGTAGCTGACGGATTGGTTTGCATTTTAATTCATGTTTTAATGCAATTTCAAAAAACGTGCTTTCATAAACCTGCAAAGATATCTAAGCTTAAATTAACAACCAATTGAAATTCAGTAATGGAGTGATTTGAATCAAGATGTATCTCAAGAAGCTAAGAATCTTGGGATACAGCGGTGCAACTTCCGGCTTCAATTTCTTAGTATAGCGGGGCCTCTCTATGTAATTTCTTTACTCTACGATTAACCCTAAACTCCAGTAGATAGCGTTCATTTGTTGACCATTTTTACTTTCTTCTATATCTAACATATACAAGAAAGTATTGGATTCGTGCAAATTTTCGAATTTCGAATTTTGACGAATTCGAACGTTTTGAGGTGTGCTGAGTCCATTTCGACTATTTTTGGAAAATGTCTGTCTGTCTGTGTGTGTCACGTCTGTGTGTGACCAGTTTTTTGTGGCCGCTCTACAGCAAGAACTACTGCATGAAATCGAACAAAATTTGGTACACATATGTGCCCCTATGCGAACTTGTGCCCATTGGTTTTTGGAGGGAATTCCTCCAAGGGGGGTGGAGCAATGGGACGTTTTTTGAGTTACGCTTGCTTGCTATTCCTCAGGAAGTAACTGGCAGAATCAAACAAAATTTGGTCCATATGTTGCCATTAACAGGAACAGGTGCTGATTGTATTTTGGTGTCAATAACTCAAACGGGGGTTGAGCTATAGAACGTTTTTTGTCGTCAATTGTGACTGCTGTATCTCAAGAGATAATGAACGGAATGAAAGAAAAATTTATCAGCAAGTAGCCCTTAGTGGGTATAAGAGCTGATTTTATTTTGGTGTCAACAGCTAAAAAGGGGGTAGCGCAATCGCCCGTTCTTTTTTTCCATTGTGAGTGCCCTATCTCAAGAAGTAATGCTGCGTTCAGGTTGAAATTTGGAATATATGTGAATCCATATGTAAACAGGCTTTGGTTCAAATTTGACGCCAATCGCTCCACGAGGTGTTAATTTTTTTTTCTTTTTCTTTTTTTTTTTACGAATAAAAAATAGCTTTATTAATGCAGCAATAAGAAAGATAAATCGCAATAGAATGTCGTCTGCGTATTTCTCGTGATTTTAATTGTATGGAAATGATAGGAAATATTATCTCAATGATTTAAAATTTTTAACTGTTGCCATCTTATGTTTGTTAACAAATAAAATATTTGTAATTAATTCAAGCAAGGCTTTCAAAATAACTTTCAATTTTCGCTCTTTGATTTGCTTTTGCAATAATTCAGACATTGGGATGGTCGTCAAGTTTTTGCATGTGTAATTTTGTTTTTGTTGGGAATATTGCTTCCTCGTCAAGCATGGGGAGGGATCAGAAAAAAAAAAGAAAAATATAGAAGAAAGTTTCGTGATGGCCACAACATACTAGTTTCTTTTGGAGACAGGGCTTTCCTTCTTATGACGACAGTATTGATCAAGGTATTTTCGAAGAAGAGATTGGTTTATAATGTCCTTTGTTGTTTAATTGATAAAGAGTAATATATATATATATATATATATATATATATATATATATATATATATATATATGTACTTTAAACTTCAGAAAAATTACCCCCCCCTAAGGATTTTTTCTCGCTACGCCACTGGATATTACATTCGAGACAAAATAGATGCTTTTTCGTGCATTGGGCCTAAACTCACGCTGAATTCAAATCGTATTCTTTTAATTTATTTATTCACACCACTTTCATTCGCACCCCAAGTATATAAATTAAACAAAAAATGCAATTCAACTATAATTATGGAAACCTTATCGGAAAATTAGGAAACCACAGCCACCGTCTCCATTCATTCCTTTACTTCGTTCGCGATAAAGTCCTTTCTCTCTTTTTATTGATTATGAGTTAACTAAAAAGAATCTCTTATTTCTCCCCTTGAGGATTTTTTATCGTCCAATGTTTGTAAGAAATAGAAACAAATATGTCAATTTATCATCTCTCTTCTTTCTTTGTCAGACAATTAAGAAATTATCCTTTTCTCCCTCTAAGCTGAGAAAATAAATTGCTGGTCTTAATTCAGATAAGGATATTTTTTAAACT
Source organism: Uloborus diversus (assembly GCF_026930045.1). Taxonomy (NCBI): domain Eukaryota; kingdom Metazoa; phylum Arthropoda; class Arachnida; order Araneae; family Uloboridae; genus Uloborus; species Uloborus diversus. The sequence goes on from NC_072735.1 coordinate 1,436,991, forward strand.
TTTTTTCTTGGATTTTTTTTTTCTAGTTATGAAATTCTTTGTTATTGATTTTTTTTGTTTCTTATGAGCTTTCCATTCGTTTTTCACACTTATTTGCTGGGAATTTGCTTCGTTGCGAATATGGAAAAGAATAAACTGAAAACATTTTCACAATCACTACTTTTCTTTATGTATTTTCAAAATCTTTCAAGCATTTTTTACATCATATTTTGAAATGTTACATGAACCAATCACATTTTTTTGCATTTTAAATTTTTAGTGTTAATTATGCGACACACATATCATAGCTAACAAGCATTTTCATTACTATCCTTCAATAGAATAATTTACTCCCCCCCCCCCCCCCAATTTTTTTGGAAAATATTTTGGGTTTAAAAAAAAATATTAATTGTAGAATTTCGCCATGTTTAATGGCTATAAATTTGTCAAAAAAAAAAACATTTCATTGAACAATATTTTTTGTCAAAAATAACTTTGCTACGAAAGTCAGTCAATAGCAGAGAACTTAAATCGCATGCAACCAACGTTATTACTATAATTTCAAAGTAATTAATTTCTCTAGAAAAATAAAGGATTGTTTGTTACAAAATATATCAAACTGTATGTTTTTCAGCAGCTATTTTATTTTTTTATTTTTTTTTATTTCCGACTTTTCAATTGGCATCGTTTTGGAATAGCGTCAATTTACCCATTTCTTTGAAATAATAAAAGTAACTAAAATTAAAAATTAAAAAAAACCGACTGATTCGCAAATGTAGAATTAACAGGGAAAATTAAAAATCCTTTTAAAAGCCTTTTACTATTGAAAATGAATTACAAATACTTTTAGACAAAAAATTTAAATCACTGCGTTTGCTTTTCTCGTCGACCGACAATGAATTCTGTTACCAATCGCGTGAGTAAAGATTTTGCCGTAATTTAAGATCTTCTTCTAGAAAAACGTTATATTTCGAATTTTGTATAAAATGGAATTTCAAACGCATAAAAAAATTACTCTTTATTTTGGTACAGTACTTTTCAATTTTTACCCCCCGACACACAAAGGAAGGGGGTTATAAGTTTGACGTGTCTGTGTATCTGTGTGCCTGTCTGTGGCACTCTAGCGCCTAAACGGATGGACCGATTTCAAAAAAAAAAAAATGTTCGAAAGGAGAGTTGATCTAGAGTGTTCTTAGCTAGGTTGCATTTTTAGATGACATTAATTAACGAAGATATGGCGAAAAACCTCTAAAAGGTTTTTCGCCATTTTTGAAGTGAAAACATAGTTAAAATTTTAAAAAAATTAATGTGAAAAGAAAGGGATTTTTTTTTCCGCATCTGATAGAATGTGTTTGGAACTTCTATGTTTCATAGAATTCGAATTATAACGTTTTTTAACAGCAGATTTTAATAGCGGGTAAGCCTTTATTCGCGCGATTGATAACCGAATTCATCGTTGGACGACAAGAAAATAAAACGCAATGATTTAAAATTTTTATGTGTTGCCAGTTTCTATTTAATAACAAATAAAATACTTGACATTTATTTTTAACTAGTGATACCCGCACGGCTTTGCTCGTAATAGAAAAATCAAAAGGTCTTTTGGTTCGCCTGTATATTTACAAATAATGTATGGTGAATTTTCTCGCCAGTTGGCTTGTACCCATCTTACAGTTCGACGTTATGACAATTTCGTATCTCGCCAATTGGCTTGTGCCCATGTTACGGTTCCACGTTATGATAATTTCGTAATTGACTCGTCCATCTTATGATATTTTTTTTTCTTAAAATTGGAATAGAAAAAGAACCACATCGAATTTTCGAAAAATCGTTTCGAGGTGCACACTCCCATGCTACATACTAACTTTGTGCCAAATTTCATGAAAATCGGCCGAACGGTTTAGGCGCTATGCGCGTCACAGACATCCTCCGGACAGAGAGACTTTCAGCTTTATTATTAGTAAAAGATAATATAATGCTTTTAAAAGGATTTTAAATTTTCCCTCTTGATTCAACAGTTGCAACTCAGTCGGGTTTTTTTTAAATGTTTAATCTTATTGCTGCTTGTCATATTGAAGAACTAGTGTTTGCCCGATCTCATTTTAAATTGCGCGATCTTATTTCAAATTAGCGTTCAGAAGGTTGCCATCTTTTTTTTCCCTTGGTTATGATTAAATTAAATTTTATTTTTGTTTTAAGGTAAAAATTTCTCCTTTTGATTATTAAGTATGCTTTTATTCCAAACAATCGCGCTTTTTAGAGGTTTTTAATTAATATCTTCTTTAATTAATGTCATCCGAAGACGCAACCTAGTTAAGAACATTCTCACTCAACTCTCTTTTCGCACAAAAAAAATCAAAATCGGTCCATCCGGTTATCCGCTAGAGTGCCACAGAGCCACAGACAGTTAGACACACACATGCACAGATAAAGACTTGTCAAACTTATGACCATTTTCCTTTATGTGCCGGGGATAAATAAAACAAAAGTTGTGGATATCACTTTTATAAAGCATTTGCTTATTGACAACAATTGGGTGCCGCGGGACAGTGATCTAATTTGAAACTTGCCCACCGCTTCAATTCAGATCCTTTTTCGACACGGACAGGCGAACATCCAATTAGAAAAGGAATTGACACTGCATCTAGGACCCCCTCACATGTTATTTATTAGCTGCCATCCCAATAATGGACAACCTTCAGGGGTTGAGGTTTCCCCTTGTTGCTTTGACTTGTTTACTATTTACTACCAGGGTCTTTAGAAGAGGAGACTAGGGTTGGACCATCTCCCGAAACAGGTTGTGGGGGTATGAAATTGGTGACGTAGCTCCGGAAGCACTCGCGGAGCACTTTAAGACAATTTCAATAGGAAATGGCATTGCTTCGCTCCTATTTTGGACGTAAAAGCATAATTCGGAAAAAAAAAAAAATTAAGTCTTCGTGTCTTAATTTACCTTCTTTGATACTAGTGTCTCACCCATATTTTACGAGAATTATTTTGAATTCGAATAAAATGGAAGAACAAAACTTGAACATGAGTGATGTCAAACGATAATTATTATGAAACTAAACCAAGTTTGAATACAACTTAAAATAATTTTATTCGAAGAAAATGGTAATCTATGAGAGTCATTAAATTCGTAAACTGCTACAAAAAATCTTTTCCTGATTTGGAAGAGAAATTACTGTTATTCATTTACTTTAAAGTTTATCTTCAAAAAATTGTAGAAGAGAGAAAGAATCATTATTAATATTAATAATATAATAAATTAATATTAATTCTGAGAAGTAAAAAACGAATTTTTCAATAAATAATGATTGAATTTAATAATATATAGTTACTATATTAGTTCAAAATAGTTATATATTTACATTTATAAAATATATACAACAACATAGAGGGAAAAATACAAATACTCAGAAACTGATTACCACATGGTAATGCTTCATTTATACGTCTTTTATGAAAGAAATTAAATACCTCATGAAGCATTTTTAAAGCAATTACTGTGATTACAAGCAGATATTTCCCAAGTACTGTTACTCGTGTATAATGGAAAGATTTTATAACTACTATGTTGATTCAAAATGCAAATAGCTGTGTACATAAATGACTACAATAAATACATATATTAAAATATTATTTTTGCAGAATATTAAAATAACTATAGAGGAATATGTACGGAATATCAGAAGCTGGTTGGTACATAACGTTTCTTTAATAACCCCCCAAAAAAATTATCCTATGAAATATTTTTAAGATCAAACCTTTACTTTAAACTGATATTTCCAAGAACTATTGGCTGTGACTTTTCAAATGGGTACCACTAATAAACATTCAAAGTATGATCAACTATGTAATTACTGATGTCTATGATTCAAATAAATGAAATAAGCTATAATAAATACATATACTGCAAAAAAATTGCATTTGTAGAATATATGCGCAACTGTAGATGGAAAAATATGCGTTATACGAAACTGACACAACAGGTTGGCACATAACGTTTTATTAATAACCCCACAAAGGAATATTATTCAATTGAAACATTTTTTAAAACAACTACCTTTACTTTAAACATATATTTCCAAGAACTATTGTTGTGACTTTTTAACTGGTTATCAATGATAAAAATTCAAATTATAATCAGCTACGTAATTACTGATGATTATGGAACAAATAAATGAAATAAAGTATAATGAATACATGTACTGAAATGTTTGCATTTGTAGAATATATGTACAACTCTAGATGATAAAAATATATATTCTCCGAAAATGACACCACATAACGAGTCGTTGAAGTTCATCATCCAATGATTTTTTGTTCGTTCGCTTGTTTTTTAACAGTTTAAGATGTTGCTAGAAATTAATCCATGAAATATTTAAATTTGCAAAATAGATAAAACAACTAAAAATGGAAAAATATTGATTCTTTGACATTTAAACCACTCATTGTTCCAATATTTAACTGCTGTATTAAGAGATTTATCATCCTATGAAACATTTTTGAGAACTCATACTATATTTCAAAGAGATATTCAAACAGCACACTCCGAATTGAAATGAAAAGATGCACAAGTCATCAAATATATGCATATTTTTTATTAATCTCCAATTAATTTACATTCTTAAATAATTTCATTCAATAAACATCATTGATTATGAAATAACAAAAAAGTGCATAACATTTCGAATTCAAAGGTAATTTTTAAAAAACCACTCTGAAATCCATAACTATTCAGGGGCGGACAGGATTCCCCGAGATAGAACCAACCTTGACTCCCAAAGGTTTCAAAAGAAAAAAAAACACCCTCGAAAGTCCGCAGGTTTAGGGGGGGGGAACACCCCTAAAGCGCACAGGTTTTAGTCCGTAAAAAATTAAGTAAAATAAAATAAATAAACCGAAGGTACACAGGTTCAAGGGATGAAAGAAAAACTGAGCTTAGGTTTGAGGAAACAAGGAAAAAAAAAAGAGGCTCAGGATTGAAGGGGTGCAAAAAAATAAAAAAAAAAGAATGAATGGGGGAAAAAAAAAAACGAAGTCACACAAATTTGAGGGTGCAAAAAAGAAAATAATAATAACCAAGGTACACTGAGGGTGCATCGGCCGGCGAGCCCGTCCGCCCCTATCACTGTCTGACCCCTTTTTTTCCAATTATACCAAAACCTATGTTGCAGCTGCTCTTAATTTTCGTCATTAGTTATTTTACTTTTGCTTCTGTGTTTTAAATTCATTATAAACTACACCCCCCCCCCCTCACCGAACGAAAAAGGGAAAACAATATAGGAAGGAATACTAAGAATTAAAGAATTTATTTCAAAACACTAGGATAGTTTTTGAAAAATAATTTAAATGAAGTATAAAAAATTCTCCTGGTTCTTGGAAATGTCATGCCCAAGGCACGGGCAAGGGGAGCCCGTGCGATAAACAGTGCGAGCAGAAAAATTAAAATTGAAGATGCAAACCAGTATTGAGCTATGGAAATACGCAAGTCAGTGCTTCCAGGATGACGTCAGACACGGCCGTTTCCCCCCTCCTTTAGCCACTAAGCGGCGAAACTGAAAGATCAAAGACACGGTCCCACCCTCCTTTTCCTTCACCCTGATTTACTACGCCTGCGGTAACCCCGGGGCTTTTAGGAAGACCCTTTGCTTTGCTATAAGACAGGAGACTTCCAGAATCGGCTCGTTGAGTTAGGAAAGAAAACTTCCATTGCCGCTAGAGAGAGAGAGAGAAATTACGATTTGAAAAAAAAAGAAACTTTAGTTTTGCAATGAGTTAGTCTTTACTGTTTTCAACCATTTTTGAACGATGGGAAAAAGCATTTAAATGCAAGATTTTTTTTTGCTAAAAGACATTTTGAGAAAGTTAGGAGATTTTTTTGAAATTGAAAAAATGTATTAAAACTACATACACACATGTATTATTTTAAAGTAACACACGCATGAATAATACATTTTTACATTTTCTTTATTCTTACATTCTACGCAATCTACAGCTCCGTACAGTATTAGACTATTGTAGGTTGGAAAAGGGTAAGGTTTTGGAAGGGGGATTAGTTTTAACACCCCATCTCCACCCCCCTTCCCCTTTTCTTTCAGTTTTGGACAGTTTCATGGTCATAATTTTTATTTGAACAAGAAGGGAGTATTATAATAACCATTAACATTTCCATGAGGGTTTAGAGAGGTGCAACGTTCAAAAGCACGCGTATTTGGAGCAAGGTGAGAGTCTCGTATAGGCATTCCCCCTAAAATATTCAAACGATCATAAAAAATATCTTTTTCCTAGAGGTTTGTTTTACAATTCTTTCACTTAGTAATTCTTTGGTGTAAAACCTGAGTATCGGACTCACTCCTATGAGCCCCATGTTCAAAAAATATGTTTTAATCAAAATATTCTAATGAAATAATTAAGATTAAAAATGAAATTAAGTTTTTTTGCAATGTAACATTGCTGCTTTTCCATAGCTCACGGATCGCCGTCACTAATAATCACCGCCTGCTAACACTTCTTGATATAGGGATGGGGGCGGTGCATCCCTTTATTGGAAATCTGTGGTGCGGCTCGAGTGCAACATGTAGTGTTTTCATACCCTATTTAAAACATTTTTTGCAACGGAAAACATTTTTTGGACACGGGGCTTACAGGTGTCCAAAACCCTGGTTTTACTTCGGGGAAAAAAAAAAGGAAAACAAACCCTAGTATAAAAAATACAGCGTTTTCGATATATTTTTTTAAAAAATAGGGGAACGCCATTCTTTCTGATTCTTATGTAAAACGCGACCCTCCCTCTGATCCAAATATAACCGCTGTTTTCTCCCATCACCCCTACTTATTTATTTATTTATTCATTTGGCCGCACAGTGTAATTCGTTATTTTCTCTTTTTCGCTTCTGCTAACAGTTCGTGCAAATGAGCAGGATATGCAGCAATGGATCATATTCTCCACCCAAAACCTGGTGACAGGAATACTAATAAGGCAAACCACGTTCTTATCTCTTCTGTCATACCCATCGCTACACTGTTACCTGGTGACAAAAAACTGCTAGTTGATAGCGCTTTATCATCAGTTAGACTATTTGATAAGGATGAAGTCACGATTGAGCTGATAAGTGTTATGTTACATCAAAAATAAGGGGAAAGCCGATATTTGAATTTTTGATCAAATGAATCAGTAAATAAAAGGTTGAAAATAAATGAAATGATACTGAACGCACATAGGAATTTTGCAAGGGGAAGGTGCAAGATCGAAAGCCTCATTCTCTTACCATACTCCTAATACGCCAAACATATTGACTTGATTTTGTCGATTCTTGAGAACGAAAAACAGTAAAAAGTAAACTACTGAATAAATAATTAGCATTATTTAACGAAATAAACTTAAATAAATTACCAGAAAGCGAAATAATATACGCATTAACTTTTCTCATAAGTAAAAAATCTATTCATCAAAGCAAATTCATCGTTGCAGAAGCACCATATGATTATAAAAGTACATAACATCTCATTTGATGTAATCTGTAACTACAAAACTAAAAACATGGATTTTTAGTGTATTCATTTATAATCACCAGTCTACTTGTTATATGTTATAGGCAATCCGTTGTAGGAAAAGCGCACAATATTTTTAAAAATCTTTTAACATGAGGATTTTTTTTCATTTATTACAACTGAAATTATTGTTCGAAATTATTTTACGTACAAAATACATAGAATCGTAATCAATAAGGGAAAATAAAGCAAGACCTTCCCTTGTGTGCGCCACTGGCAGTAGCGTATTAATGGGGATATTTGGTAGGAGACTGTAATCCATTCTCACATTTGGTCAAAACGTAAAAGCATATTAAATTGTGGTCTGCAATGGTATGGAAAGGCTTGGAAGAAATAGTTTCTTTCTGCAATCGGGGGTTTTTTATTCTTAAAATTCATTACTATTCAAATTTAACCAGTCATACATATTTACTTCATTTCTAGGATAAGAGGGCTGTGGCCATGTCCCCCCTCCCCTCATGTGATTTGCAAAGCCATGGAAAAGCTTGGAGGAAATGGCTTCGTCCTGTTATCAAGGTTTTTTTTTACCTGAAGTTACTACTTTCAAATTAACAGTCATATTTTACTTCGTTTCCAGGAACCGGAATGTCACTTTTTACCATTTCTCGGACTGTTGGAGGGACGCTCACACAAAAACTAACGGTCTAAAATATTTAATTTTTTTTTTTTTTTTTTAACTACGTACTACATTATTCTTTTTTATTGTGTCTCGAAAATGAAACGAACATTTTTTATTTGATAAAAATGTACCCTCTTTTTAATGATGTGAAGGAAAACCAAATTATAGAGGACCCTTTTGAGATATTGATTTTTGAAATTGAGACAAAATTGACGAAATCGATTTTTGGCTCATTTTTCAGCTAGGATGATACAGCAATTATTTGAGCTATCAAAATGACACTTGCATACCTTTCGGACATAGCAACAGGCAACAAACGAGGAAAAAATTAACTTCAGAAAACTATTCTCTCAGCAGATACAAGCCGATGATGTATGGTTAAAATTTGTAAAAATGCGATTTTTAACCTACTTTGGCAGCAAATTGTGAAAAATCTACCATGCATAGAGCTTTTGCTATACAACTGGGCTCTTCTATCCCAAAATTTGATCAGGATCACCAAATGGATGTCTCAATTGCCAAATCGATTCTCTCTATTTTTTAAAAAAATCCTCATTTCTAATTTAGACGTGCTTTATCAATGCTTAGCATGTGAATTTATATAAAAGTTTTGGTTCAGTACATTTCTGACCGAGTGATGGCAGAAAATGTACCATGAGGGCCTAATTACTCCTATGTATAATACCATCTTCCTCATAACTATTCCCTACCTTTTGTTTTATGGAGTTGAACAATTCGGAAAGTGAGGCATCCAAATATCAGCATTGTAAACATCTCAGGTTGTAAGCAAAGAAAGCAAAAACTTGGTGATTTTGTCATTTCAATCGCGACGCGATAAAAAAAAACGAGGCCTTTACATAACTGTGGACATTGGCAGAACCATTCGCCTTATGGAGCTGTAATTTAGCAGAGTTTTATGCAAGAAATCAAGTGCTCTCCTAAGCAATATTTCTAGCCTTGGACCTCTTGCTGAATCCTAAGTGCACTACAAATAATCAAACTCTTTTTGAACACTTTTTGCGCATGGACACTTGTCCCCTTTTTGAGAACACATTTTTTGAAATAGGTATTTCAACCCTCCTGAGAACACTTTTCAAAATACTTTTTAAGCATGGACTCTTGTCCCCCTTTTTAGAACGTTTTTGAATAATTTTGAGAACACTTCGGATAACGCTTTTCGGAACATGTATTTTGTTCAGCATACATTTTAACGCACTTTTTTAACACTTCATGGCGCACGTATTGGTACAGTTTTTAGGTAATACTTTAGAACAATTACGGAGCATTAAAATGTCCTCCCGGAATACCTGCTAATTTTAGAAAAAAAGTGTTACATTCGCCTATGTTGAAACTGCAGGCTTGATGATGGGTTTAAGCTTTGTCTGTATCTGATTATTAATCAGACTAAATCGTTCAGATGTAGATTCATTCGTCATTCAGATCATAGGTTCATTCAGAATGAATGAATCTACGAAAGTTTTAAATTTAAAACGCAATAGGTACCTCGAAAACAATTGAATAGCTTACAGCAAAATTACAAATAAATAATATGTATTAAAAAGATGGAGTAGGAAAATTGTACACAATCATTCTTACTATGAAAACCACATTTAAATTAAAAATATTAATTTCCTCAAATGGGGTCGTTTCCAAAATTTTAAAAGTATTTTTTCCCAAAAGAGGATGTTTAAAAACATGGGAGCTGACCATTTTTTACATAATTTGACTAAGTTTAATATTTTTAAAAAGATATTTTAATCGGAAGCTTTTATTGTTTACGCTTCTGCTGATGATTTCACAAATGATGAAATGCCATTCACAGTTGCCATTCACGGAGCGAAATATTTAATTCGCATCTTTACTCACGTGTACTGGCAACGATATGGCTGAGAGTAAGCGTAGAGCGCAATATTTAATTCGTTTCTTGATTATCATAACGTGGAAATGCGGTAGACAGATGCGCCAAAGTACATCATTTGTGACGCCATAAAGACCACGCATTATTTTTAGAATTGGACATTTAAAATAATTAAATAAAAATTAAGCATTGGGTAATGAAAGTTTTTCCTTGCTCCATGTTATTATTATTATTATTTTTTTTTTTTGCTTCTATCAGTTTCAGTAACTAAAAGTAGTACATACTTTTGACTGAAGGAAAGAACCCCATTATGTTTTTAAAACCAATAAATTTTGTAAAAAGTTTTAAAAAATATTTTAAAAGCAAATTATTTATAAATTAAAAAAAATAGTTTTTCAAGCACAAAGAGTTTTTTGGTTCACTTTCAAAAAGTCTTATTTCGTGTTCAAGCTGGCTACTGGTAACAGCACTGAAAAGGTATGGCCAATTGCGATGGCCAACGATGGAATAATTTCTCGACAATGAAGATTTGAATGTCTCTTACCTTCCATAATTCCTATTTTCTTATCTAATGTTTTATTGGATTTTTTTTTTCAATTTTTGATGCATCAAACGTTACTTTATAAATAATTTATCGTTATAACTAACGTTTTGTCTTGTAATGTTTTGTGTAACATTTACTATATATTAACCTGTATTCAATATTTATAATATAGTGTCATAATATAACTGATTATGAGCCTTCTCAATGTCTCATTGTACCTCATTCCAAATCGCTGTGTTCCCACGCGGGGCACCTCAGTTTCCTAATTGCTGTCCCCCCTAGCCATAATTCGGTAGTGAGAGATTTAAACTAGGGGGGAAAAAACTATGACTATAAGCACTTAGTGGTGCATTAATTCCCGAATAGAACTTTTTAAATAACATAAGGCTCTTTTCGAACCATGAAGTTAGATTTTCAGCACGTGAAAATTAGTTCATTAGATCAATAGTGATTCAGGATAACGTATTTATGTGATGACTTTGAGTAAAAGCACTTATTTTCGCGAGGCTTTCATTTTCGCAATTTTCCAGAGCTGGTCATAATCACGAAAATTTAAACCTCGCGAAATAATTTTTTACAGAATAATTCTGTTCATGTAAAAATTCGCAAAATTTGCAACTCAGAAATTCGTAGATTTTTCAATTTCGCTAAAATTTAGGCTCGTAAGAATAATTGCTTTCACAGTATTTCATCCTAGTTAATGCAACTGTTTATTTGCACAAAAGATTGTTGATGCTTTTCTTCAAAGTTCATTGTAATCACTTTCAATGGGCACATAGTTATGACATCTTTTATTTTATTTGCATATTACACTTCTGATACATTTTTTCTGAAAGAAAGTTTTTGTTTTGCATTAAAATATAGTTGATAATATGACAATTACGCAAAGTTAAAATGCAAACCTATTGTTAGATAGTGTAATATTTTCGCTAAAAAAAGTTTCAAATTTATTTGAATTACGTGGGGGCGGGTTCCCCCTGCTAGGATCTGTATTTCCAAATCTGTATGTAAGCAAGGAAAAAGTTGCGTAGCGAAGCTCAAAAAATAGTCTACTCCAAGTTTAGACCCGAAGGAAATAAATGCTCTCGCTCATTCAACCCTTAATTGCTGTCATCCCCTCCCCCTAAACACATGTTTTTTATTACCCTGAAGACTGCCTGAAGACGATCTCCTTGCCCCAACAGGGGATAAAGAAGCTGTCCCCTCTTTCTCTATTGTCACCGGCGTGAGGCGTGGTTAACACGGAAATTCGTCAATTTTTGCAAAATTTTCCAGTTTTCCCCTCCCAATTACTCTTATCCTAATTTGAGTATGAATAAAAGAAAGGTATCCCTGAAAAGCCCAAACTTTCAAGAATAACGCGTAGTTTTTCAATTTGAGCAAATGTTAGATCTTGATTATTTATGAAGCGTTTAAACAGAAAGCACCTCTTCTTTTGTCAACTCATAAATTTAACAGCCATTTAATATTAAATTTTAACAGAAAATGAAAAATTAAAAAAGACGCGTTATTTGTACTGCTGTGAAGAATGTTATGCAGAAAAAATTATCTCAAAATGTTGAAATGCGAATTAGCAATCGGGAGGAAACTTCCCCGTAGACTTAACATTGACTTCGAAACTTCCGAGGCTCTCTCCAGCGGCCCCTTAAAGCAAATCCAGCATTTAGCCTTCGGCATTTGTTTGAATATTGACGTCTTGACTTCAAATTAAGTGGAATCATTCAATAATTAATGAGATAGGGCTATGGGGAAAAGACTGTTGGTAGTACTACAAGTTTGATACATTCGGGATCTTAAGTTGGCATCACTGGGATCAGTTCTAATCAGCTACTGCCCGTTCTCAAAAACCAGGACAAGCACTTGGGATAAATTCCATTTTAAAAAAGGGGGATATGTTGAGCACAGGAACTTTCCGCTCACTGTCTTCTGCACTTGCTGTCACTGTCATTTTTCGACACAACTATGGAAGAACTTCTGAGCCCTTTGTTTTGCACTTTCAATTTGGCATATTTTTACTTCCGGGTTTCCAACCCTATTTTGATAAAATTGAAGCAGGAATGACGCTTTCGCAAACTTTCGGGGGGTTTCAGCTAAGAAAATCAGACAGCAATTGATCAACATTGCTCTCTTTATAACCTCAAAATTAAGTTAAACCTTCTTGGAATTTCCACATTAGTTAAACAACGTTCTGTGATTCGTTTCTTGATTGCTGAAGGTGAAAAAGCTGTTATACTCTTGAATGACGAAAGTGTGTAGTGAAGGTTGTACAAACCGTGGAAATTTTTACAAGTGGGTTGACCGGTTTAAAAAGGGTCGAGTATCTGTCTGACAAATAGCGTTCTTGCCGGCCTATTGAAGTTTCAACTTCCTCACTTCTAACTCGAATTTTTAACGAACAGTTATAAACCTTTGCTACTCAGACATGCTTTTGAAGAAGGTGGAGTCAGTTAGGATAGAGTTAAGCGGTGGATTTCAAAGGAGAGGAGTGATTATCTAGCAATACCACCCGCGTTCTAACGTTGCACAGTTATCTCGCGAAACCGTTGGTAAAATATGGCTGGGAGGTAACGCATCATACCCCTTACAGCTCTGATTTAGCACATCTGATTTCCATTTCTTTGGTGCACTGAAGAAGGCATTAAAGCGAGAAGAAGTAAAAGGTTAACGACGATGTTAAGAAATCTGTGGGAAATTGACGCCGATTCCAAGAAAAAGTTTTTTTGGCCGGTATAAAAAAGCTAGTAACCCGTTGGGACACATGGGCATAAAAGTTGATGGAAATAATGGTGAAAAGTAGGAAAAGTCTTTTTTTTTTTTTGAACAATCACGATTGCTTATTATTTTCATTTGACTGTTTTTGGCGTCCTATCATTTTATTTTCCCACCGCCACCCTCCGCACCATCACCGTCGACCGGCTCCTCGCGATGCTGCTCCTATAGCGAAAGCCGTCTCCAGGTTGCATCCATGTCCTACACACACGCGCATACATACACAACTACACACACACGCACACATACACACACATACACCTACACACATACACATACATACAGACACCTACACATACACACACAAAAAGAACCACACACACACATACAAACAACTACCCACACATTCCTGCCAGCACACAGACACAAACACATATGACTACACACACATACACATAGCCCCCCCCCCCACACACATTCATACACAAAATTACCCACACTTATGCCAGCACACAGACACAAACACACATACACATACCCCCTACACACATACACATACCCCTGCAGACAAACACACATACCCCCTACACACAAACTCACACGCCTACATACACACACTCGTGATTGCGAAAAACATAGTTTGAATTCAAGATGTCAAAATTCTTTTTTTTTTTTTTTTTTTTTTGTAGAAATTAACGTTTTTTTTTTTTTCCTCTAAGTCAGTTTGTCTCTTTAAATACCTTGAATGATCCTCGTATGCTTTTCGAAATCACGAATTGCGATAGGATCTTACTCGTTGGGTTTCTTGCTTCTACGAATGACTCCTATCGCAATCATCGTTGCAAAAAACATATTTTTAATTCATGACGTCAAAATTTAAAAGAATATCAGTGGGTGGACACTATATGTTGTGTGTTGGATGCTGGATGATGTTTCTGTCTAAAGAGGATTTTGGAAAGTCGAGAGGGCCGGACATAAATCAAGTCAACACCGAGGAATATGGATGCCGTTGACCAGGAGGAAGGCCTGTGTACCAGACGACATGGATGCCTCCGCCTAAGAGGAGAGACATGCATGCGGAGTGAGGAGGAGTTTGGATTATACGCATAGAAAAATACAACCAAAGGAACATCAACTATTGTTCATTGAAAACAATGAGTAATCATGATAAATAAATTTTAAAAAAGTGATGGAAAAAATCATGGTATTACAAAACTACTATTTTTATTTGGGCTATTCTCAAGTATTACAACACACTTTAAAAAAATATGGTACTATTTTTACTCTTTGAGTTTTGTATTCAAAATCATTAGTGTATATTTAAAGTATAAAATCTGAAATTTAAATGGTGTACCTCTATCAGTTACATCATTTACACGCAACCATACACCAGTTATGTAAACTAACTTTGTGCCAGTGTAGGGGCAAGAAAGGCCATTAATTTCAATTTTAAAAGGAGAATTTTGCTTTTTTTTTCTTGAAATTTTAAAAAGCGAAGGAAATATGTACATTTTTTATTTTAATGCAATACTGTCCAAACGAGTATAAAACACCGCTACCTTTGTGATGTTTTGAGACACAGAAAAATGTTTACAGAAAACTTCTTCATTTAAAAGCTTGAATTCATTAACTATCACAAATTAAAACGTCTTTTATAGATGAGCGTTTCTTCAGATGATATAAAGCACTTGCATGTTTTGTTAACCGATTCAGACCTGGTGTCCGGTATACCGGACAACCACTTTAAACAGCTGCTAATCATTTAATAACTAATTTAATTAGTTGATTTTTTTTGTAGTTGACTCTTTAAATTCTTCTTATTATAATCTGTGAAATAATTTTTCGTTTTGGGACTGACAACACTGACATATAAGGATTGAGAGATAGAGAGTGACTCATTTTTCCAACCATGGATTTTCATCCGAAAAGCGTGTTTTTTTTCCTGATTTTTTTTAAAAATATATAATCTTTAATTGATCGTTTCAAACGCTTATATTATGTTTTAAAATTGTTTGTATAAATTTTATAATGAAGTTTGTTTGGTATTTTATCGTTTTTGTATATGAAATATTGATTTCAAAAATATAAGTTCGGAATATTGGACGTGCCATAACTCTTTTAATTTTTCTCCTACAAACTCAAAATTTTGTCAATAAGATACCCTTTACCATAGTACACTGTGCATCAAATATCAACATTTTTGGTCCAATATTTCATAATTCCGACTGAAGGGATTAAACGTACATAAAAGTCACTCATTACTTCTAAAGAGAATATATATTCAAATGAAAATTAGTCACCTATGAAAATAAAATGCTCATCTTTGTGCGATAACTCACAAACAAATAACAGCATTCAAATTTCGCAAACTGAAATTTGAATTGTAGATACGTGTTTCAGTGTTAAAAGGAATTATTTTTTCAATTATTGAAAGCAAAAAGAAGAAAATGAAAAGGCTTCGATCATATGCATTGAGAAGGAACTCTTCGAAGTGAAATACAAAATAAAACTCCTTTTGCAAACACACAGTAATTTTTCTCCTACAAACTCAAAATTTTGTCTATAAGATACCCTTTACCATAGTACACTGTGTACCAAATATCAACATTTTTGGTCAAATATTTCATAATTCCGACTGAAGTAGTTAAAATTAAAAGCCCGGCACTAGATAAAATGAGCAAACTTATCGGAAAATCAAGAACCACATTCTATCTATCTTGCATCAATCGCTCTTTATCCATCTATTGATTATGAGTTAAGGAAGAATATGATCTTTCATTTTCATCCTAAGGAGTTCTTTACTTCTCAGATTCCATCAATAAACGAAACAAATATGTCACTTTGTTAGAGTTCCTGTCTTTTTCCAGTCAAGATTTTTATTCTACTTAACTGAGAAAATAAATTCTTAGTTTTAATTCCTTTAAGAGATACCTTATTTGTTTTCTTTCGTTTTTCATTCTGCAGTGCTATTTTTTTTTTTAATAATTTAATCTGGATTACATTAAAAAAAAATTTCTGCATTTAGTATACAATTCATTATTCATTTTTATTTAATTGCTAGATAATCGCCCGTCAAAGTATGACGGGTGAAAACTGCTTCTACATTTTAATGAAGCAGTTGCCTGTTTGGTGATATTTTGATGGTTGAAATTTTAACCCTAACTCCAGTGGATTAACCCTAAATTTCAGTAGATAGCATTCATTGTTGACCTTCTTTTCGTTTCTTCATTCCCCTGAAATGTCACAGTCTTACCAGTAAAACAGTTAAGTTTCCGGATCCAGTTCAACCTTGTCAAAATAAAAGCATTTCCTCGCTTGTCGAACATTATCAAAAATATTATTTACAACTCCAGCGCTAGAATACGCTACCTTGCGGTGATTTACAAAACTGCCGGAAAAACTAAAACATTGCCACATTGCGTTCCACGTAAGTCTGTTGACTTAAACATAGGAAGTTTGTTCTGAGTATTTATTAAAGCAATCGATGTGTCTTGGATTGCTTTCAGCAACAGAAAGTGTTCGAGCTCCTCAAAATAATGTTAGTTTTCATTATTTTCCTCTAAAAAGTGATTTGATTGAGAAATGGTGAAAGCGCGTTAACACCAGAAAACTCTGGATTAACAAACTTGGATAACGTTATACCAGGTAAAAATTTTATTGTTTTGTATGAATTTGTAAGAATATGGGGGTTTTTTTAATCTTAAATTAATTGAACAAACCATATTTTACAGCAGCATTTAGTTGAAATAGACAGTATTCAAAATTTTTTCGTGAATATATTATCGTAGAACGAAATGAAAAATGTTTAACCGAGAAAGAATTTATTTTGTTGCTTTTATTCTCAGCTGAAAGGTTTCGCCAAATTTGTTTAGGGTTATAGTTTTAGTATTGTGCGAGCAAAGTAGCCTTGGCGAGATTTCGCGTTTTTAGTTAAACCATTTTTAATTTTTATCATGAGTGGAATAAAATGGTAGTAAGATTACAGAATTCGATAAGGAAAAAGAAATAATGGTCAATCAACTGAAAAGAAAACTAATACCATATATCCGTGAGAATTTTGTTGATGATTCGCATAACATGACACAATTAAATCGTAGCTCAGAAATTAGAAAAATCGAAACAGAAAAATTTTAAATAAACCGATTCGGGAATTCGAGAGAAATAACTCAGCTACAAATGCAAAACAATAAGTGCTAGCCAAGCAAGGCAAAAAAGTATCATCTTCTTTCGATAATAATTTGTAATGTCATATTGAATTTTCTAGCATTAATTGTTATTCTTGTCAGGCCACAATTATTATTTAGTTTTATCAAGAATTGATAAGTATCGAATTCAACATCGTGGAAATAGCTGCTTAGAACTACGAACTACGTAGTTTGCATTAATCTTTGACGTTTAGTAATGCTTCTTGAATTCTCATTTCTTTCTACGTGGGCCAGAATATCCACAAGACTTTGAAAATTAATTTAAAAAGAACAAAGCGAAAAAATCATGCATACGAACAAAATTTACTAGACTTATTACCATTTTCTTCGTTACCACATGCGTTTGTTTTAGTTTTTTCGCTCGCCATTAATCAGTGACTGCAGTGCCCCCTATAGTTCGTTGGAGTTGCGAATTAATTCATTATGACGTGGCGCGAATTTCATTGTTGATGACGTCAGGGTGTTACTCGATCAGAGAATCTGCTATTATATATATAAGGATTCTTGTAGATATCTACCTGTATAGACCACAGAGACTTTATAAAGTAGCTGTCTAGTATATGAGCAGATAGTCTTGCAATCGACTTTTTTCTTGCCGCATCATGGCGGAGTGAAAGTGCTCGATTGATAGTTAAATCGTTGCACTCGCCAAACAGCCGGCAACATAGCGATGAAATCAACGTGCGTTTTAAGTCTTTCCTTACTCTATGGAGCAGACTAATGGCACTTTCGCTGCTTATTAAGCTTTGATCCAAGAAAGAATACTTATAATATTGTAAATGCATATCTTATTTTGAAAAGTATTGGGATATCATCTAATCAATTTTTTTCATACATAGTGTTTTAAGGGGTCACCTTTCAAATATTTTTTTTAACTTTAAGTAAATTTTATGTTTCTTTGAAACCATATCATACATACTTATTTTTTAATCAATAATTTAGTTTCAAAATTTAAAAATATTGCATATTTTTTTTTAAAAAATTAAAAAAATTGAAGGAAATTTCAATTTTTTGAAATTTTTAAGGTTTTTTTAATTTTTGCACTACTTGAAAAAAAATTTTGCTGAAAGATCACTATAATCATCTCTAAAAATCTGTGCATTCATTTGCTTATGAGTTTATTAGAAAATTTTCTGTGATTAATTATGTAAAAAATCAAAGTTTTTTTTAATGGTTTTTAAAGGTTTAACATGCTCTAAACATTTGAGTAATTTACAAAATACTTATCCAATGCACAGTTTTGTCAAATATGCTATCCCAATTGCAAAAAGTATTACTTTAAAGCTGTATCTTTAATAGAAAAAAACCCTTAGGGATTCTAATGACATGAAAATACAAAAATACCATCATCGAGAAAAAGCAGTTTAAAGTTTTTCTTTTGCATAAGAATACATAGCGAGCAAGGCCCAAAACTACTCATAACTTTTTAAATATTTGAACTAAAGCAATGAAACTTTTTCCTTGTGTTCAGAATAGTTTTTACTTTTGAAATAAGCAATAAAAAAATTTTTGATCGTTTCATTATTTTTGAGGTACTGTAACCCCTTAAGTACAATTTTCGTTAAAATTTTAAATTACGTATTCTTCTACCTTTGATGTAAATCTTTCGTGTTGTCATCCAAGGCTTACTAAAAATTCCCTGCGTCCTAGCGAACTTTATTTGAAATAATCTCATATTATTTAGAAAAATTTAAAGCTATTACAAAAAGCTATATTTTTTCCATAGCATAAAATATTACCATTATTATTTGCTTCCCAAAAAAAAAAAAAAAATTATTTTTTTCATATCATCATTCGATACAAACTACATTTCCCCTCCAATATTTCACAATACTCCTTTTTCCCAAAAATGTTTTCCACTTTTTCTTCTTATAAAACTCTCGGCATATACTCCTCCCCAATATTAAGACGCATTATACTTTTAATACCACCGTTTCTCGTGCTTTTATCAGTGCACACGCGATACATTTATTCTTCCTATTCAGTGCTGGAAATTGCATTCGAAATCTCTGAGCTATCACGTACCCTCAACCTGTCAGAAGCCGCGCTCTGCACTATTCGAAATGGAAGGCTTTAAAAAGCTTTTGGCACGTTGAAATATTATTGTCAAAAGAGCATTTCTGCTCGCTATCCAGTAGGGTTGCCATGTTGGCTCTGAAAGTGAAAATTCTGTCGCCAAATTGAAACATAGAAGACAATCCATGGGCTTTAAACAAAAAATGTTGACACGTGAGTTTAAAAAGAAAATTAATGGCCCAAAGCAATCACTCTAACAGAATACATAAAATAAATTGTGCCATCAAATAAAGAACATTAAAATTTTTTTAAACCCTTAACTGATGGGAAGAATTGCTAGTAATTTTAGTACTGAGTTGAGTTGTTAGTTGGCTTAGAGTACTCTTGTCAATATTAAATCCGTATTGCAGTTTCGCATTGAAGAGAACCCAGTTCTCTCCTTTTATTGGGAAAAATGGGAGTGAAAATTCTCGTATTAATGGCACCCGCCGATATTGGTGCTACATGAAAGAAAGGATGCTATATCGAAGAATCGCGTCCACAAACTTGGACCACCTATCGTCTAGTAAAATCTAAACCATTTTCTTGTTTTTGGGAAAGAGAACACATTTTGATCTTTCTAAAAGAAATCGTCAAAATGTCGCAGTCAAAAAGATATATATTTGACTGCAGAATCAAGCTGAATTTTTTGAAAAATTAAATTTGAAAAATTATTAACTGCTTTGAGGGGTTCCTCAAAATTTTTAAATCAGCGTTGTCAAAAAAAGTAAGTAGTTTAAATATTTTTTAATTTAATTTGTTCCTATTTAATAATAACACTCGTTGCATTTTACGTCATTGAGTTATTTAAGGAAATTAAGTTTCTAATCATCTCATGTGTAGAAAGTTTCCTTATTTAAAAATGGATCTTAATTTATTAGTCCCATGAACTACTAATGCGTGTTGAATTACTAACCCACCCAAAATATTGATTCTCTACAACGGTGTTATCTGTCATGCATGACCCAAATGTGCGAGCGGAAGAACTATGAATGAATATTTATACTTTTGTTTTTGTAACTTCAGATCTGAAAGGAACAAACAAACCTAGAATTCCGTTTCAAAAGAACTTATGAAATTTAATTAAAATCTGAACCAGAATTGAACCAATTCTAAGCCATCAAAATAAAGTGTATTCTAAAGTAATAGTTCAATAATGTAAAATACTTTTTATTGCAAATTAACATGTGATAAACAAGTCAATGGTTTGTGTTTAGTGTGTGTTTAAGTGATACTTATGACGACAGCTATAATTATTTCTATTTTCCCCCCAGTGACACAAAACACAGTTTGCTTTTCTTTTACCTTTTCTGTTTCAAATTACATTTGTTTCACTCACAATCTTTCATAAATACAAGTTGGAAAAACTTTCATAAAATTGCTTAACTCTTGAAAGACTCTACTTCTTGAATTGAAAACTAACTTTTTTAATGTGTTAACTTAAAAAAAAAAAAAAACTTTTTAAACACTTGATGCATTGTAAATTTTATTTTATTTATTTATTATTGTGTTTTTAAAACTGAACTTTAATCATCCGACAAGTTATATGCGATGGAGTTAATTGTTTTAAAAACGAATTCCTTGAGATTTAATTTTTTATGGTCAACTTGAATGCAAATGATCAATGATCAATAATTCCTTGAGTTGAAATATAAGTAAAATAGATCACAAATACTGCTGATGTCTCTGCACAATTCGTATCACGCTGCACAATTTGCGCACGCTGCTTTTTTTCTTTTTTTTTCCATTTTACTCCTAAGGTTCTTACAGTTAGTCAATCTTTTTTTACAAAAAGGGTGCATGTTGATGAATTTCAATTGAATGTCATTAACCTTCATAAGTTCGAATTCTAAAACGCATGATAAATTTTATTTCAATGTCAAATATGAGCCTCAATTACAAATTTCATGTATTTTGAACAAACAAAAGACACATGGATTACTTTGAATATAGAAAACACTTCGACATCCCATTTGCAAAAAAAAATGCATTTAAAATCAAACTTAGTTATTAATACTTTTTGTGCTGAGCATTTTCATGCATAATTTAAGTTTAAAATTAATTACTTTATTCAGTTTAGTGCGTAGAAGTTTAACGTTGTTTCAGATAAAAAAAATTTTTTTTTTCGTATATTTTTGTCATTTTCGCTTTGAAAAACATCGACTTTCCTAAAAACATAATTAACGTAATGAAACTGAACAGTGCAAATCCAAGCATGTTGATTTTTGTCATATTCTTGATTAAACTAAATATAATAAAATTGGAAAAAAAGAAAAAAAAAATGTTTTCGAAATAAACATAAAATATTCAATTGAGGCAGTGAGAAGCAAAGGGATGTAAGTGGACATTTTCAAGTTTTGAATAAAACGCGTATCACGGGACGCGGGTGCGTCCCGCCGCCAAGAAAACCAAATGTCAACAGCCAACAAAAGCAAATCCACCGCCAAAGACGAAAGAAAATAAAAGCGAATAAGAACAGTTTACACGACAGAACAAGTTGGGGTTTTCTGGGCCCTCTGTATCTCAGCCCTATGAAGACCCACCGAAGTTGATTTTTGGTACACTCAATCTCTAGTGGTTCCGACGGCGTAAACAAAAATACAATCACCTGGACCATCAGGGGGAGGAGGAATTTAAGTTATAAAATCGCTGTTCAAAAAAGTTTTCGCTTTCTTTGACAGGGCTACAGTCCAGACGAAAGAAGGAATCAAGCTGAAATTTCGCACACACATTCCTTGTGCCCTACTGATGTGCCTTTTGTGCCATTGGACCCCCCTCCCCTTCCCCCCCTCGTTTTTACCCCACAAATCGCACCTTCCCGGGGTTCTGTAGCAGCCCCCCGGGGGGCTATGGTAATGATTTTTTGTATACATATTCTTGGGGGGCATTTGAGTAAATATACAAAAATTCAACCCCTTGGGACATCATGGGCCGGAGTAATTGAAGTTTGAAAATCACTAGTTTTTCCTAAATTCTTATATACTTATTACTCTCAGCTTTAAAGTTAAAAAAATTATGAAAAATCAAAATTTGAGTGTTGTAAAAGTTTCTACAGAGTTAAAAGAAAAATTTTGCGTTTCATTTTCACCTAAAATTGTTCGCCAAGTTCTCTGATTAGTTGGATTAAATGGGGCCTCTTCCCGCAGAAATTTTCTTGGTCGTGCGAAAAACAGAAAGCTTACGCTTTTCGTCGCAAAATCAATGATAAATAAGCTCAAAGAGTTTTAGAATTACGTCTTACTTACAGATAAAAATGAATTCAACATTTTTATTTAAATTGTTGTATAATTGTAAGTAGAAGAAATAATTAGGAACTTAATCTTAAGAACTTAGTTGGATCAATTAATCAGGACGGTGGAGGTGTTCTAGTGAGAGGGTGCATATCAGCATTAGGACTTGGTAGTTTGGAATTTTTTGATGAAATAATGAATCATGCTGTTCCTTTAAATATTTTAAAAACCAAGTTTGAACTTTTAGCCAAAAATTTGGTCATTGGAAACAACTTTGTTTTTTATCATGATAACGATAAGAAGCACACGGTTTTCAACGCTTGCGTTTAGTGCCTCGAAAATTGTCCTAAAGTTTAAAAAATACCCCCTCAATCTCCAGATTTGAACTTAATGTAACGTTTTCAGAGATATCTAGCGACTAGATTACGAAAATACGGCTTTAAAACGAAAATAGAGCTAGAAACAATAAGACTCGAAGTGTAGTTGAACACTTACTCAGAAATTAAGCAAAAAAAAAGAAAGAAAAAGAATGAAATCTATTCCCAGACGTTTAAAAGGGATTATGAATACTGTATGATATTCTACTAATTAATAACTTAATAAAAAGTTAGATTATTCAATAATATATAGACATTTTATAAAGTGTACGAAGACTTTTGTGAGTTAAATTTTCCGGCACTTTTTGGTTTTTTTGATTTTTTTTAAAATTAAGTTTTAATATTTTTTAAAAACGTTTCATGTAGTTTTGGTAAAAATTGATCATAGATCTTATAACTAAATGCCTATTCCTAAATATTAATTCTAACCAATGGATTGGGGCCTATTTCGTTGAAAGGCGTAGGTGTACGAAGACTTTTGGGAGTCACTGTATACAAAAATTCAAACCCAAGGGACATCATGGGCCGGAGTAATTAAAGTTTGAAAATCACTAATTTCCCCTAAATTCATATGTACTTACTCTCAGCTTATAGGGTTTGTTAATATCTGACTGTAATTGCAAGGATAGAACAGATCTAAGATTTAACGATTATTCAAAAGTTGTCTTTGGAAAGGAAATTTAATCGAGACTAATAAAACAGATCCAACAGTTGCAACTAGAACGTTAAATCGCGAATATCACAAATTTGCCACAGCGACTGCGCATGCTCGCGGACTTAGCTCATTGGGCTTTCTGTTTTAAGATTCTATGTAGTTTGTTTATATTTAAGCAGAGAAACATTAATGAATAAGATTAGAGTACAGCCCCCCCCCCCCCCCCCCCCAACCCAGTTTCACCGTTACGCAATTTCTTTTCTTCCTGTTTTTCAGTTTTGATATATTTAGGGGGGAAGAAATTTTAAATGTCGGCGAAACTGGGGTTAAATCATGGAAATATTTTGAGTGACATATTATATGTAACTCTACGCATATATATTAGGGTGTCCCAAAAAAATGAAAGTCGTTTTTTTTAAACGCATACCCTCTTATTTTTTTCCTTTTACATCAAAACCGTTGTAAAAAAAGTTTCATGCAATTTGAAACACGGTAACCCGTGCCGACTTGCGCCTAAAGTTCTAAACGTGCAAATAGCACGTGTATTCATAAGCAAGCGAACGCTGGCGACACGATACTTTGCGAAGCTCAAAACAGCTGTAAATTGTGCACAAAAAACAAATGAAAACAGAAAAAACTTATTTTGGGGAGGGGGGGGGGGGGCTTATCCGTGGCAATTTGCAAACCGTCAAATGTGTCAGTACGAATACATTCCGGTCAGCGAGCGCAGTATAGTCGCTCCATAGGGAACGAAACATGGCACTGGAATTGCGAAGTTTGAAAAAAGAGATATTTTTAATAGGAGTCGTAAAACACCAAATTACAGGTTTGAAACTTCCCTCTAACGGATAAGTTCTGACCGTTTTGTTTTATAACATTTGAGAAGTAAATTTAACCATCAGTGAAAGTGCAAATCTCGACATTCGGGAATGTGCCATCTTTTGGGAAAAGGCACGCATTCTTACCAAATCGTTGCCAAATTGTGTGAATAAACTTAAAAACCTGTATCAAATTTGGAGAGACTTACAAAAAAAAAAAAAAAACTGCAGGAAGTATTCAGGCAGCGCCAACAAGAATTTGAGAGTAATTTAAGCAATTTATTCAATATTGCACATGCTGATGCACTTCGGTTAATCAAAATAGAGGAAGATGGGATTTTCTTGCCACTCCAAAGAGAGCCCGGCCGACGTGGTCACTTTAGGTAAGGTGGATAAAAAACTGGCCGATAAAGAGGAAAGGGCTCGACTTTGAGTTGTCAAAGAAGAAAACAGGTGCATGAAATACGATTCCGCTTAAACATCCTCGGAATTGTATGAACCTGTACAAGAAAATTCTTCTTCGAGCTCTAGTGAAAATATTAATTCAGAAGATTTCCCTGAAACATATAAAGCAGTACCTGGAACAAGTTTATCAGAACCTGGAACAAGTATATTAGAACCTGGAACAAGTATATCAGAACCTGGAACAAGAATTATCAGAACCTGGAACAAGTAAATATGTAATGAGGAGCCATTTTATTACTCCGAAGTCAGTTGCTGCATTGGACAGGTGTCCAATTATACGAGATTTTGTGTTTATTCTTGAAGCAAATATTGACGCACTTGGGTGTAACATTGATGGATTTGTCATAGGTATCTTCAATTCCAAGATTCGAACTGAAAAGCGGAAGGAGCACGAGGAAAGAATAAAAATTGGTTTTCAGTACGAGGTACCACATGTAGTGAATTTACCTTGGGATATGAATGTGTTGCCTGCTTTGAGTGTTTAAAAATCAAAAGAATATCGCTTATCTATAGTTATTTCATAAGGATGTGACAAACAACTCATTGCTGAGTCTAAACTGGATAATTCTACAGGAAAAGAACAAAAACAGGCTGCTTGAAAGGCAGTTTTAGATTGGAATCTCGAAGACAAAGTTCAAAACTCTTTGTTGTGATACTGAAGCTTCCAAAACAGGTCCTTTAAGTGGTTCTTGCGCTATTCTTGAGAAAATATATGATAGAGAAATGCTTTTCTTTGCTTGCCGCCATCATATAAATGAACTGATCTATCCCACTAAAATACAGTGCTATGGAGGAGCTGCGGAGTTGTTCCGAACTGTACCCTAACTTGGAAAATTTACTTGACTTTTACCGTGCTGAACTCACTAATATTACGGTCAGGGGTGACCATCAAGAGTTGATAGAACTGCCTATCATATTTTTAGGTGGAGATACAGAAAATGAATTTAAAATAAGACCACCGGGAGTCATGCACCAAGCTCGATGGGCGGCTCGAGCGATTTACTCCCTAAAACGATTACTATTTAGTTCACAACTAAAATTAGATACGAAGGAAAATGAAACATTGTTTGATGTCTGCTTGTTTGTAGTAACAATATACGTGAAACCATGGCTTCAATACATTTTGGCAGTCAAAGCACACAACAAAGATTTGTGCTTTTTGAAAAAATGTACGAAAATGTGGAACCAGTTACCTCAAAAGCTGCTCTACAAAAATTCATCCAGCTTTTACGGTATGGTCAATAATATTTCATTCTTTGATGTGAAAAAGACTGTCTCAATGTTTAAAGCAGTAAACGATGCAGCTGAAATAGCGGGAAAAATGACGCAGGACTTTCATGGTTTGCTTAGAGCTGATGAGGAGGCAAAAACAATTTGTATTACGTTGCGTTCAAGAGCGCCAGAAGCTCTGTCCTGATTGCAAAAAGCAAACATTGAAATAAAAATATGTGCAGTAATGCTTCTTGTAGTCTAATATTGTTATAAATATCTGCTTTAAAAAAATTGATGTCACGTGTAGTAAGGAATTATACAGTTAGCAATATTTCCACTGTAGTCGCTGTACAAGATTTCAAGTCCAACTTTGACCTCAAGTCGGCACGGGTTCCCGTTATTTAATTGCAATAAAACTTTTTTCTCATGTTTCTGAGGTGAAAAGGAAAAAATTTGGAGGGTATGCGTATTCGATTTCACAAATTTTTTTTTCGCCGTTATATCTTGGGACACCCTAATATATATACTATATGATACATCTAACTTTATAATTGAAAGCGAAAAATAGCACTATTTATTGGTTTGCTTATTTTCTAAATTAATGCATTATTCACAAACATAACAGATTATGAATTGAAATATATGAAATATGTGTGGATATCCGTGTTTTGCAGCAATTTGTTATCAGACAAAATTTTTGCAATTAATTTAAGCAAGACTTTTGAAATGAGCTAAGTCCACGCTCATACGCAGTCGCAGTGGTAAATTTGTGACATCCGCGATTTGACGTAGAGTAAGTACAGTTGCATACATCTTCTGACACATTCAAAGTTAAAATATTTAAAGAATTGGGTGTTTTTTATATTTTACTTGGTCATAACATGTTGAGAATATTAAATGATTATCATGCCGTGGATCGAAAACACATTTATTAATGTTGAAGAAACTATCTACATAAACAATGACAAAATATGTAATACTTAATAACCAAAGCAGAGTAAGCACATAGACTATTTATAGTTTTAGTCCAGGATTAGTAAGTTAACCAATTAATGTGCTTCTAATGTAAAACAACCAATGAGAAATAAATGAATAAAATATAGACAAAAGAAAAGGATTAACTTAAGAAAATTGAGGACCTCAGAGAGAGCTTCAAGTAAGCCTTGACCAATAGCAAAACGTTATTTATCCAAGTTTGCTTTAACCAATTAAAGTGCGATTATAGATATTTCAACATAACATACGTTAGTTTGTCTTTTTAGTGAACTTTTAAACAAAACTAGGTATTAAACAAGACAAAGAGTTCCATCAAAAGAAAGATAAATCACCCAACAATTAAAATTATCCCATAAAACGTAAAATAATCCGCGATTTAAGAAAAGAAGTCATTAAATAAAAGCTAAATTGATATAGCCCGCAAGTTGTAAAACATAAAAAAAAAAAAAAAACTTCATGAAAATGTTGAATAATCCATCAAATAAAGAAACTGTAATAGAATTTATTGCGAACTTGTAAAATACTTGAAAAAACAACATAATTTAAAATATAATATTTTATTATCCAAGCAGTTTTCTTTGCAACAGAGAGGATACAAGGATTGCAATAAAATTTAAACGACCCAATTCTCACTAAACGAACATAGAATTGAAAATAACATGACGTAAAATTCAGCTTGCCATTATTGTTCCTTAAAAACACAAAACAACCTTGCTTCAATTTAATATTTATGACTTGAAATTCTCAATTCTAAAAATACAGACAAAGTAATAATATCAATGCAAAAAGATGTGATATCTCAGCAAAAACAACCCAGTTGTAAAAATTTCCCCGCCAAGAAAACCTTTAACTCTTTCCCACAAAAAAGAAAGCCTTCATCCTAAACACAAAAACCCTCAGCCTTAAAAAGTCATGATATCTAGTTTGTCCGCCAAGTATCTGGCAAACTATCATCCTCCCTGTTCTCCTCTTTCATCATACCTACCTTCCGTTAGATCCTCCTCCCCCCTTCAACTCCTCAGAAATATGGATAGATCCTTTAAATTGTTTATCTAGTTTGGCGGGAAGCTTTTTACTCACCAAGCAACCACCTCAACTAGAAAAGCTTCCCGCCAAACAAGATAAACAATTTAAAGGATCTATCCATATTTCTGAGGAGTTGAAGGTGGGAGGAGGGTCTAACGGAAGTAGGTGTGATGAAAGAGGAGAACAGGGAGGATGATAGTTTGCCAGATACTTGGCGGACAAACTAGATATCATGACTTTTTAAGGCTGAGATTATTTTGGTTTAAGATGAAGGCTTTCTTTTTCGTGGAGAAGAGTTAAAGGTTTTCTTGGCGGGGAAATTTTTACAACAGGGTTGCTTTTGCTGAGATAAAGATTACGTCAAAGGTAGGCTTTCATTGATTTTTTTTTTAAATCGTGCTGTACAGCAGCACTTACCAGGGATACTAGTACTACGTCTTGCCCCAAGACACAGGAGGGGTTCACCTACAGGGCCCGATCAAGCCAAACTGGTGCCCAGGTCCCGAGTAGATGTTGGTGACCCCCCCCCCCCATGACAAAATCCGCACAATTTTTAAAGTCAATGTTTCATACTAGAAACCTAATATACTAGAAACTACATTTTAAAGGAACATGACTACATTTAAAAGGAAATCTGAGATTTGAGTACCAAACACTTGATAGTCACCATACTAATCACAGTTAAAATTGTCTTACCTTAAGGCGAAAAAAAGTTAAAAAACAATTTAAAACTGAAAAAAAAAAAAACTTTCTATTTCTGACATCAAGCTTTAAAAAGGTTTCTTTCTGGCTTTAACAGGGGCAAATGTGCCAATCAAATAATCGAAATCTATGTTTGATGTCACAGAATTTTCAATGGTCAATAAGAAAAACGCATGTAAATTATCCTGAGAAATCCAGCTTCCGAATGATTTTTGATTATTTTCAAAAATGAAATGGAATGTTCACTGGAACAGCTGTTGAAAGGTAAGACGAAGCTGCAGGGCTGAATCCACATTCGGAAATGTAAGTGTAATGTTTAGTGATCTTATCCTTTTTAAACAGTCTGCAGGAGAAGGGCAAAAATTTAAAAGTGTGTTAATTCTTCTGTAAAATGTTCATCTATGTCATCCGAGTAATTTTTTTGAAATTCCAGAGCTAAGGGACAACGACTTCTTTACGCGAAATTTTTTTAACTTTATGAGTTTTTGAGCTGATTTTCAAACAATTTTGAGCCCCCTCTACCTTAAAGTTGAGAAAAAGTAAAATGAACTTTAAAAAAGAAAAGGAAGTAAGTAAGTGAATTTAGGCTAGGATATTTTGGTGCCCCTAAATTTGTGGTGCCCAGGTCCACGGACCCGCCGGACCGTGCGTTAATCAGGCCCTGTTCACCTACCATTAATACTGGTTGTCTCCAAATTTTTAATTTTGCCACTTGCATCCCTTTGCTTCTCACTACCTCATTTACGAGACACATTATCTAAAACTAGCAATGTTTCAATGTTAAATATGAAACTTATAGAAACGTGGGATGCTTAACCAATCAAAATAAAAGATTTCTGTATGCTGGAAGTATCAACTGAAAAGCTTGCGTTCGACGAACCTCACCGGTCGATAGTTGAGTAACCGGTTGCTAACCGCAGCGTTCTTGAGAGCTACCGGTTAACTGGTTGCTTCCGATGTCGTTTTAGGAGCCTCACCGGTTGATCTACCGGTCGACAGCAACTCTAGCTGGTTGATCTCTTGATGGAACCACGTGGCATTTTCGACAAATTATATGTATTTTTCACCTGCGTGTTATTCGTCTGCGTCATGTCAGCGCAAGTAACCTGTGATCAACCGAAAGTGTTCGATGAAACATTGGCTCGTGAATAACCGGTTAGTAACCGCTGACGTTATTGCTGTCACGTGATTAACCAACCGGTCGCTACCTGTCGTGCTCGTCGAACGTAAGCAAAAAAAAAATATAATACACTGAATTTCATTAAGCAGTATGGAGTATGCACGACAAAACAAAGTGTACGAGTTTAAAGAGTACCTCTACGTCGTGATTATGGTGCCTAATGCAAAATGGAGTTCATAATATTCATCTAGAAACGCTTTGAGCAGTCATAATTTTCCTATACAGTAATGAAAAGTGATCCTGCAAAAGTTATTAAACCATTTTAAAAGCACAGATCACGCATTAGATTAGGAAATGAAGGAAACGGATGTGACTCTTCCTGTCAAGGAAATAATTAAAGACGAATTTTGTGCCCGAGGATGCAATTCTTTCGGTAATCAACAGACAAATATTGTCAGTATATTAGCTTACAAGGAAGTTGCAATTTCAGTTTTGTGGAAAATTAAAATTTAGTAATATGTATTTTTAGAGAATGTGTCTTTAAATTATATCAAGCAAGTTGCTCTCTCTCTAATAGAAAATGTTAAATATGTTATTTCTTCAAATAAGTCCTATCATTTAGTCCCGTTCCCAAGACTTTGGCGGATAAAACATGTTTCTTACGGGTGTAACCGTATTTTACTTTCGTGATAGCAGTTTTTGAGAGTGGTATTGTTTTATTCTTAAATGAAGTAATTTAAGCTTTTATAAAAATACTAGTGGTACCCGCACGGCTTTGCCCATAATAGAAGAATTAAAAGGTCATTTGGCTCGCCTGTATATTTACAAATAATGTATGGTGAATTTTCTCGCCAATTGGCTTGTACCCATGTTACGGTTCCAGACATCCTACAGACATCCTCCGGACAGAGAGACTTTCAGCTTTATTATTAGTAAGGAGTATGGTAAAGCAAGCTTACTAAAACATTTCTACGTGCTGGAAAAATATGCTGGAAAAAATCAAAAAATCGAACTCCATAAAACTGCAAAGTATGAAAAGACATAGTAAAGTGCATGAAAGTCTGCTGTGCTATCGCCCTAAAAACGGAAAACTAAGTTGATAGTGCATTTATCTATAGAATTCCAATTGTAAAATACAGGGTGTTTTAAAATGAATAGCGGGGTTTTAACATGTTGTAATATTTATGACACCAAACTTACAGCCACAAGTGATATATCAAATGAAAGAGAAACTCAAACAGTTTTTTGTTTGTTGGCATCAGTGCGCATGCGCGTAGAATGTTTCTGTACTTCTTATCTGGATACTTTACAGCTATGGCTCTTCCCTCAACTGATACAAGATGAACCAGAAAACTTCATCTTTCAGCAAGATGGTGCGCCGCCTCACTGGCATAATGAGGTACGCGATTGGCTTAACCTAACTGTACCCGACCGCAGGATTGGCCGTAAGGGGCCTAATGACAAGACTTGTTTCCCATGGCCTCCTCGGTCACCCGACCTAACGCCATGTGATTTCTATCTTTGGGGGTTTATTAAGGACCGTGTGTATGTGCCTTCACTGTCAGCCGACCTTCCCGAATTAAGGAACAGGATTGAAACAGCTGTTGCAGCAATTACTAATGAGACAATCATCAAAGTTTGGGAAGAACTCGCATATCGTCTTGACGTGTGCCGAGTGACGAATGGTGCTCACATTGAACACTTGAAGGCTATTACGTAAAACTGCTTGAGTTTCTCTTTCATTTGATATATCACTTGTGGCTGTAAGTTTGGTGTAATAAATATTATAACATGTTAAAACCCCGCTATTCATTTTGAAACACCCTGTACATTAAAATAATCTTGTTGCGAATGCTGCTTTCAGCTTATCAGTTTGTTGCATGGATGACTTTACTCGGTTTTTTATTGAACGCTTAAAAGCAGTTTTTTTTTTTTTTTAAACTTTATTCTCATTCCTCTTCACAAAAGATAAATTTCAGATTATGCAGGGTGGGGCTTATAACCTCTCTTCTTTGGAGAGGGTGCTGCATGCGTTGCGGTGGGGATACGGTGGTTGAAGTGGTATCGATCGATGGCAGTATTTGTTCCATTTATACAGATTATGCAGGGTGCGACTTATCAGCGTCCCTTTTTTGGAGAGGGTGCTTCATGGGTTGTGGTGGGGATACGGTGGTTTAAGTGGTATAGATCGATGGCAGTATTTGTTCCATTCATACAGATTATGCAGGGTGCGACTTATCAGCGTCCCTTTTTTGGAGAGGGTGCTTCATGGGTTGTGGTGGGGATACGGTGGTTTTAGTGGTATAGATCGATGGCAGTATTTGTTCCATTTATACAGATTATGCAGGGTGCGACTTATCAGCGTCCCTTTTTTGGAGAGGGTGCTTCATGGGTTGTGGTGGGGATACGGTGGTTTAAGTGGTATAGATCGATGGCAGTATTTGTGCCATTTGTACAGATTATGCAGGGTGAGGTTTATCAACCTTCCTTCTTTGAAGAGGGCGCTTTATGCGTTGTGGTGGGGATACGGTGGTGGAAGTGGTATCGATAGATAGTAGGATGTGGACTATTAATACAGTTGTAACAATAGTATGGTGCGGTAGGCATTATCCCCGTCATGTGTTGTGAAGGAATATATTCACGATGGTGGTTTTCTGATTATTACTCAGCAAGAACTTCTCGTTCAGTTCCATTTTGTCCAATTACTTTAAGAAATGAACAAAAAATTTAAGTATTTTGACAAAGAACATATTTTGCAGGGTGTTTTTTTTTATTCTTCTATATGTCTCAATAAAGTTTGTTCTTTAGATGAAATAGCAGGAATGTTCCCTTATACACTTCAGCACGGAGAACAACGTAGCCAAAGTTTATCATTCGTCCCCTCTTATTAGACATATATCTTTGACCCCACTTCCTTTTCCCTATTTTACTTTGAAACATCTTTATACCGTTACCCCTGCCCCAGCCTCGTACAAAATTCTTAGCATAAACTCAAAAGCTTTATGGCAACTGTTCATATAACGTAAAACATAGCTGCAGATATACACATTTTTAAAAGTAACAGATAATATAACAATTCAACCCTGATCTTTAAATCAGTGCAGGCGAAAACCAAAGAAAACCGATAAAACAAAATATCTTATCGAATGGCTCAGATAGCAAGACGTCTGACTATGGGTGAGTTTGTTTCCGCTGAAGGAGAAAGATGATGAAATCTTTCACAGAAAGCCAATAACTATCGTAAAAGCCAATATCTACGTAACTCGAAAAACAAATCGACTTGTATGCCACTTTTTAACAAATAAATTAGGTTATTATTTCTTCCGTTGTTCTTCAGTTATCAGAGCCAAACTATTTCACTAAGAACACGGCGAGAAAACTCGATAGACGACACCATTATGACGAGTTTTAGTTTCACCGCCAATAAGAATATTGTTAAAGATTCCGGTGCGACTTCAACTTTCTTGAAATGAAGACACAGTTTTTGAGAACACACAGGATATTTATTTACACTGTGTACAGGAAAGATCGCTAACAACTGCTAAATTAATCATCAGCAGTTAAGCAAATATCAATCAACACCGTAAACTCAACGGTTACACGTGTATTTACATCGAAATACGAAAAACAACACAGCGAAATGCCTCGCAATAAAAAGAGCTAATACACTCTCAGTACAAATTCTCAATCGAAACTGACTTTTTATCGTGCGTAACGGCTATTTTATAGACATCGAAAGAGACCTCTCAACTATTCCAGAAAATGCTACACCGTTCTACACTTTCTTATTTCTTTCCATTCACAAATTTTATCATTCAGAAATGAAGGGACCGTATACTTCAGCCGAATGTACGGAGGCTGTATATTCATGACAAGAAACTATTTACAGGTTACGTTGCTACAATAATTGTAGATGAAAGATAATTTAGTAAACGCCAAATTTAACTAGATTACGACAAATTAATCATAAAAATAATTACTATTTACAGAATTTATAACAATATTGTGTCTTCAAAACTTAATA
Organism: Uloborus diversus; assembly: GCF_026930045.1. Lineage (NCBI taxonomy): Eukaryota > Metazoa > Arthropoda > Arachnida > Araneae > Uloboridae > Uloborus > Uloborus diversus. Next base: position 1,471,142 of record NC_072735.1, read on the forward strand.
TAAAAATGGAAGTGTCTGGAGTGCATCTATTTTTCCTCGCTGGCTTATATTCTCGAAACTTAACTAATATACAATATTCTAAACATAGTTTCACGAACATTGAATGATATTATGACTAATTCCTGTATAAAAGTACGTATAATACGTTCTTGTATTTAAATAATCAGTTCTCCATTTCTGTTAAAGGAAAAAAATCAACTCTTTCTATTCGGAAATAAATACATTTTTCAACGAGCATTTAAAGACTAAACATTTCCCTTTGATGTTGTAGCGTGCATAGTTGTCAGATATATTCTTATTTTATTAAGGCTAGAAATGCATTTCACTTGAAATTTATAACTTACTTTCAAAACAAAATTGTTTTGCAAAATGATGAAAGTACAAACCAGTTCAAAGGTATAAAATGGAAGAAAGATTTTATTTTTACGAGATTTTTGCATTTTTGTGCATGTCTATTGAATCTTTATATTCGGAGAAGGTATTTTTTTAGTAAACACCAATGTAAAAAGATTTCTAAAATAAATGTGCTTAAATATTCAAAGGAATTTAAATTTATCTGTACCTTTACTTCAAAAAAACCAATTTTTTAGTTATTACGCACGATTTGCATATGCATTAAAATGTATTTCGGTTGGGTATATATTTTTGAATGTACTGTTATTGTGTTTTATTTCACAACGCTTTAAAACGCTCAATGGAGATTTAAAATGTTCATTGAAAAACTTATTTTCGGTGTCCTCCACCTTACATTGCCTCAATTGCTAAATATCGAAAGAGATTAGAAAGTCACTTCGTACACCAGCTTTATCTTCAACTTATTTGAAATATATTATTAATGGCTGTGATGTAACTAGGATTTTTTTTTTTTTTAAGGAGCGAAATTTCTCCTTGACCATTAGTCGTATTTAGAGCAGTGAAATTAAGTCTTAGGAGCTAAAATATGAAAACAGTAAAGACCAAAGAACTGGTAATGGATTCCGTATTAAAACTAATTTTCTAAAGTTCAAATGGAATATGGCAGAAAAAGAAGAAATGGCTATTGTTTTTATTTTTAACATTTAGAATGTTTTGTTTTGTTTTATATATTTATTTATTTATTTTATTTATTTTTTGAGCAATCACGATTGCTTATTGTTCTCACTTGACCGTCTCTTTGATGTCCGGTTCCTTTTTCAGCTTGAACCAGGGTCCTCTGCAGCACCACTGCCCACCGTCCTCTGCAGGCACGGCTCCTCCGGTCCTGAGCAGTGTCCCCCAGAATTCCCTTCTCCTGGTCGGTGCCGTTCATGTCCTACACACACGCTCGTTCACACACTCACACACATGTCTTCACACACATACACACAAGCCTGCGAGCGTACACACAGGTATACGCGCACACACACACAACTATACACACGTAACCGCCAGGAGGAGGGGCAGGCTTGGGGGAACAGGATCCATTTCTAGAAACAATAAGCCCAATAGGTTCTGTCGTAACTCGTGATTGCGAAACACATACTGTCTGACCACGGATTGTATGGAAAGACAAACATCCGTTTTACAGCCGGAAATGGACAAATCTTTTTTTTTAAAGATGCCAGCTTTTTCAGAAGCAGAGTCTCATTCAAATGAGCGGAATACACGCATCAAATTTTTACTTTTCCCCCTCATTCAGATAGATTCGTCTCATCTGGACTTTTGAAAATTCTATACAATCCGTGGTTGGACAGTAATATGAATTCAAAATTTCAGAATTCAAATTTATTTATTTTTTTTAGCAACCACGAACTGTATAGTATCCTCACTTGACCGAAGTTGTTGCTGCTCTGGTTTAACAAATTAACATGAAGACGAGAATAAGCTTACTCGTTTTTTTAACATTGATTAAAAGGACAAATTTTCTTCGCCATGGCTACAAATCGTTACAGGAGGGCAGTGTAAAATTACTTATTTTCAGGAAAACCATCAGCACAGATGAAATTAAAGAGCAAAACTTCATTTAAATTCAAAATTTCCAGGTTACTAATACCCGTGCTTTAAGATTGATAAGAAATAAAAATACATAACGTTATACACTGTGAGGGATCTTAAGCATAAGTGTACTGGTGGATATTGGCCGTAAAATCTTTACATTTGTTAACGCATCCTAATCACCATTTCTTTTTTATGGATGTGCCTGTTGTTGCCTATTTAGAAAATCACCAGTCATAATATGACGGTGCAAATTTCTTGGCCCTTTCCATTCCATTTCATTAGTAGAAACAAGAAACTCAACGAGTAAAGTCTTATCACAGTTCCTTCAGTCAAAAGTACTACTTTTAGTCATTGAATTGGATAGAATGAGCAAAAAAAATTACATGGACCAAAAAAATACTTTCATTTTCCCAACAGTTTTTTTTTTAAATTAATTTTTTACAATGTCCGGTTATTCAAACAAGGCGTGGTCTTTATGGCGTCACGAATGATGCATTTTGGCGCATCTTTCTACCACGGTTTCACGTTATGATAATCAAGCAGCGAATTAAAATTGCGCTCTACGCTTGCTATCAACCATATTGTTGCCAATACACGTGAGTAAAGATGCGAATTAAATATTTTGTTCTGTGAATGGCAACATTGAATGGCATTTCATCATTTGTGATGTCACGCGACAGAAATATAAACAATGAAAGCGCACCGATTTAAGTAATTTTTTTTTAATATTAAACTTAAACAAGTTATTTAAAAAATGGTCAGATCCTATGTTTTTAAGCATGCTCTTTCAAAAAAAAAAAAATACTTTTAAAACTTTGGAAACGACCCCATTATTTACTTAAGCTTAATTTCTTTCGATGTGGCTCAAAACTGGGGTTATTACTTTATATTTTTATCAATGATTTTATCACGTTTTGATAATTTTAAATCGAAATAAATGAAAATAATTTTCTAATTATTTTCTGAACATTTCTGTTTTTAAAGGTCATGTACATGTATTCCTTCTTCGTTTTCCATCGTAAATTTTAATAAACTTCCGACTATTTTAATAAATTTTAATTTACCTTTGTTTGTTTCCTTTTATGCCCTACAATCGTAAAATTTACGACCAACTTAGCATCAAACAAAAAGCAGTAAAATTCTATTTTCTTCACAATCACCTCCTCTAATTGTTTTTCTTCGCATATGAATTTATTTAATCCCTCCTCATCTGGAAACAGTCCCGATCTTTAAAGAAGAACAGGGCAAAGAAATTGTAAAATTTCCCCGCTTCGGCGATAAATTTCAATTTGTGTCAACCCGTCCAAGGACAATAATCCCACACGTAAGAATATCATCTGCACGCAAAACATTTAACGCGTTACTTTACGATGCATCGCGATATCATATCTGCTTCGTCCCGCTGGGGGAGCAATAACTTGGCGTATAATGTTCTCCATTAAATAATGGGGTGCGAGAGAACAAAGGACGCCCGCCGGTATTTAAACTCGGTGGAAAAATTCGAAATGCCCCTTTCGCAAATACATTTTTGACTAAGCTTGCGTTATTGGATCCATTAAGAATGGTTTTAAAAAGCGCTCTGTGTAACGTGGGACACAAAGATGTTAAGAATAAAGTAAAAGATGTCATTTAATTTCGCGATTGCACTTTCGTTTCTGTTAGTTTAGAAAGAAAACTTGCATTAAAACATTTGTATTGATTAAAACAACCTTTCTTTACGAAAATGAAATGAAAACAAAAAACACAGTTACACAAAAGAGAACCAAATTCTTAGTAAAATGAGCTGATGTGAGCATCACATGGATTTCCTTTTACTCTAATTTAATGTCATTTCCCCATTATTGGCAATTTTAATGTGATTCAATTGCTTACTCTCTAAATATCACCAACTGTGGCCAAACTGAAATCAAATTAAAAAAAAAAAAAAATCTCCAAATTTGTCGCTAAGTTGGCGACAAAACTTTGCGACCGAAAGACTGGCGATATATCGCCAAATATCCGACAACTTGAGTTTACATCGAAATTAACAATGATTTCCCCCCAAAAGGGGCAAAAGACCCCCCCCTAGGAACATCCGAATTCAGCCAAAAGGGAAGGTGCACAACTAGACTCCACTGGGAGTCTACGTACCAAATTTCATCTTTCTAGGACATACCGTTTTTGAGTTATGCGAGATACATACACACATACGTACATACGGACGTCACGAGAAAATTCGTTGTAATTAACTCGAGGGTCGTCAAAATGGATATTTCTGGTGTCTGTACGTTCCCAGGCATATATCAACGTGTGGTCGGGTAGAAAAAAAAAACTCAACATTCATTCGGCGATGAGAAAAATGAAAATTAAGGCCGATTTTTGAGTGAAAATTTTTTTGCGGATGCAATATTTCCTTTTTTGTAAAAGGAAGTAAAAAATAAGAAAGGTCTCCAATCGAAAACAATTTAAGACCCCAAAAACATACTGTGTCTTTGCAAAAGGAGTTTTATTTTGTATTTCATCTCAAAGAGTTCCTTCTCAATGCATATGAACGAAGCCTTTTCATTTTCTTCTTTTTGCTTTCAATAATAGAAAAAAAAATTCCTGATAACTCTGAAACTCGTATCTACAATTCAAATTTCAGTTTTAGAAATTTGAACGCTGTTATTTGTTTGTGAGTTATCACACAAAGACGAACATTTTATTTTTATAGGTGACTAATCTTCATTTGAATATATATTCTCTTTAGAAGTACTGAGTGAATAAGCAAAAACTTTTATGTACGATTAATGGCCTAACGTGAAATCTTCTTTGCTAAATAAATTTTCCCCTACTTCGTTCGACTTCCGTTTAGTACAATTTCACCAAGATGATGAACCTCTCATTCACTTTTCATCATCAAATATTTGTCCACCAAAATTTCCAATGGATCTCTATTGAACCTACAGCTTTTAGTGGGCTATGAACCACCAGAACATGTTCGGCAAAATGTAATATCGATCGGACAGGCAAATCTTTGGTGGGATTCGAACATAGGACTATGGTACGGAAACACCCACTAAATAAATGATTGAATATGAAACTCAATGTTTAAAAGATTAGCCTCATGCACGAACTGAAGATGTCAAGTTAGAATTTTTCTTTTATTTTTCCCCAGTTGAGGATACCAAACCATAATTTTTGAGAGGTTACGATTCTTAAATAAAACAACCGATTTTTTCGAACCACCCTAACATATAATATTAAGTCAAATATCAATATGTATTTGAATTACCCACAGTTTACAACAATTCCTTCTTTAGATATTGGTTTCTTGTATTTAATTACTGATAACACATTGATGTAACAATATTTATATTTTGTTTCTAGTTTTTGAGTTAGCTTCTATAATTTTGATTAAAAATGGAATTGGTGCTATGTAGGATTTTGGTTTTCTTTTTAAACCTTAAAATGCATCTTACAGTTCTAGATTTTTCCCTTCAATGTTCCTGTAAAATGGGTTCTTTTATATAATTAATACACATAGTTTAACAAATGAACTAAATAATATCAGCAAAATAATATTTTCCTTTTAAATAAGACACCCAACTAAGTTCACTAATGCATAAAAAAAATTCAAAATCTTTTTATTTCTTTTTTCTTTTTCCACGTTCCAGTTTAATGATTCTTCTAAGCAAACAAACCACCTCTACACTTTCGTTTTTATTTATTTCCACAGAAATAGGGCATCTTCATGCAAGATATATTCCTTTAAACTTCCGAAATCTAGCCGATACAAAAAACGACCAATAATGGTTTCCTGTAGGACACAAAATTTTATACTTGATAAAAGTCATCAAACAACGGGGCCAAGCTCTGTTTCTTTTAAACATTTGTAGTATCTCTGCGGAGCCATCCATAGAATTTTATTATGCCCGAGGCACATGACATGATGCCATTTCCCCAAATTTTGACTGCCTTTTTATATCTAAAGAAAAGCCTTTTTTTTCCGCAAAGAAAGGCAATGGATCACTTTAACGTTAGCACTGGCAGGAGCTTTTTCTTGAAATATATATTAGGTATTACTTTTACTGCCACTCCAGCCCGAGCGCGGAGGAAAATTTAAGCTAAGGAATAGATAAAGATGCGTTATTCGCTTTTCATCTTTTCATCCACGTAAAATGTAAAAGCCGTTAAATGGGGCATGCGTCTGAAATCAGGAATTTTGAACCTATTCGTTAGATACATATTTCTTTATGGCTCCATTGCAATTGGTTTCTTATTACTGTGTAGTTGAAAAATGACTCCGAATGTGCTTTTAAATAATTTATGTTAGCTTGTTGCTCGGTTTAGCCAGAGTATTTATCAATATCAAACCCCTGCTTCAAACCTCCTACACTATTTTTACTTCCTTTTTCAAAAAAGGAAGTATTGTATTCGCGAAAAAAATTTCACTCAAAAATCGGCCTTAATTTCTATTTTCCTCTTCCCCGAATGAATGTTGGTTTTTTTTTTCTTTTTCGACTCGACCACACGTGGATATATGCCTAGGAATGTACAGACACCCGAAATATCCATTTTGACTATCCCCGAGTTAATTACAACGAGTTTTCTCGTGACATCTGTATGTACGTATGTATGTGCGTATGTGTGTATGTATATCGCATAACTCAAAAACGGTATGTCCTAGAAAGTTGAAATTTATTACTTCCTAGTGGGGTCTAGTTGTGCACCTTCTCTTTTGGTTGCATTCGAATGTTCCTAAGGGGGTCTTTTGCCCCTTTTTGGGGGGAAATCATTGTTAATTTCGATGTAAACTCAAGTGGTGTTATAATTTGGCGGACACTTGGCGATATATCACCAGTCTTTTGGTCGCCAAGTTTTGTCGCTAACTTGGCAACAAATTTGGCGATTTTTTTTTTTTTTAAATTTTTAAGTCTGGTTTTAATTCGGCAAATGTTGATGATATTTAAAGAATTAACCACTGAATCACTTTATTTTTTATCACTTAACTTTTTTTCGCTTTATATTTTAGCGATTTTTTTTTTTCTTTTTGAAATCTTGTTTCGATTTGGCCACTGTTGGTGATATTTAGAGAGTAAACTGTTGAATCACATTAAAATCGCCAATAATGGGAAAATGACATTAAATTGGAGTAAAAGGAAGTCATGTGATTCACACATAAGCTTGTTTTTTCTATATTAAAGAAACAGATAAAAATACAATGGAAAACAAAAGGCAAGGTAATGTGGGGCAAAATGAAATGGTGAAATATTTATTAAGTGTTTAGTACCACAAGTCTGGTAATATTTTAATTATGTAACAGCATATGTAGGGGAACGAGGGGCACAGCGAGACGAAAAATTAAAAATCAAAGAAGTTTTGAAACTTTGATTCTATAAGAAAACGTTTGAGGTGAATTAGCAATGCAGCTTAAGTATAGAATCTTTGAGACACAAAAAAGTTCTTTACTATTTAAAGTTTTTGAAATAATTTAAAAAGAAAGGAACATAAAATGTTGTCAATGTTTTTGAATGTCAAAATTTTGGGACAGCATACGGGGCAAAGCTTTAGACCTTAAGTTTACCGCAAAAGGAACTAACATAAAGAATCAAACTCTTTCGTTACAAAGTTCATTTTTGTGACTTGTTATTCCAAATAGTGAAGTCTTTCTAGCCACAAGTCACTATTTTTCTTTAAAGTAGATAAATTTGACTACTATTTTCCATCCTACTACCCTACTACGTTGAGTACTAAGTTTAAAAGTTTGGTGTAACTTCCGTGAGACCTGTAGCAGCGATTACTAGGAACTAAATTTTAATTTTTTTTTTGTGACACAGTATAATATCGTGCATAATCCAATTACTACTACTTTGTCCAATCCAAAACGGAGCAAATTGTATACTGTATTTGCAATATAGCACATTGTTTATTCATTCAAGATACAGTTTTAAAACACCTCAAAATGATGCTTTTAACGTATGTACGAGGCTATTCGGAAAGTAACCTCCGAATCGCTGTAAATAAGACAAATCAGCACAGAGGAAAAACATTTATTTACATATCAAAGGTACAACTCTCCTCTTTTTCAACGTAGTTGGCGACCTTTTTTTTAGGCACTTGTAGTACCGTTTTACCAATTTATCAATTCCATCTGCTTAAAAAGCTGCCGCGATTTAAGCCAATATGCCACTGAGCTTTTAAATTCCTCGTCGTCAGCGAAATGCTGTCCCCCAAGTCACTTCTTCATTGCAGTGAACAGATGGTAATCAGAAGGAGTCAAGTCTGGGCTTTAGGGAGGATGAGAAAACATATCCCATTTAAACTCGCTCAAAAGCTCTTGCGTTCTTATAGCAGTGTGAGGACTCATAATGTTTGGGCCGTATACGGAACACAATTCAGGATGGTTATCCGCTGCTCACATTTTTTTCGCCAAAAGAAATTTTATCACTCCTCGCACCTCACATTTCGCGGGACTTTCTATGGCGGCATTCATTTTGTCACGCTATAACTAGCAAACGCTTGGTCCTACAACACTCTCACTCTCCCACTGGAAGCTTACTGAATCATAGATTGCTCGTGTATTCGATTGAGGGCGCTCCGAACCATACTTCCAGCACCACGCCCAAAAGGCGGTTACTTTCCGAATTGCCCTTGTATTTATACATCAAAATTAAACAACTAGCAAGTGGAAGAATGTATACTTTTTGCTTCTACTTTTGTTTTCGTTCGGAGCAATCAAAGTGTTAATGTTGTATTAGCTGGAACGTTAAAAGCTGGAACATAGTCAGTGCAACAGTAGTTTCTTTTTTTCCCACATTATCATTATTATTATTAATTTTTTTCCTACATATCTCAAAGTTAATTTTATATCTATATATAATTATTTTATTAATGCTTAAAATTGAGCTCTGAACAAAATCACTTCCTAACAAAAACTGTTAAAAAATGCACCAGTGAATAATAAATTTGCTTAGTATTATGTCTCTTTTCTCTTTCCCCCACATTTTAATTTATTAATCATCAGTTTTCTCCCCACTCATTTCATTAATTTTCACTCATCGCACTTAAGTCCACTTTTTAAAACTTAAATTTATTACGAAAGTTCTACAAAATATTCTTCACTTTTTATGCTCCTAGCATACTGTCAAAATCGTGAAACTAAAAAAAACGCCTTTTTTATTTTTTTCATTTATGTGATCTTCATTATAAACTACTAGACAAGTATTTTTGACTCGTTTTCTCTTCACCTCAAAATACTTTTTTCGCACATTTTTTCTCAATTCGTTATCTTTGCGGCCTGCCCTCCAACTCCTCAACACTTCACGTGATGGATGGGATCTATGATGACATTTCACTGACTTTTTTTCTTCGTAACATGCTCTTTTTCGAACACACAACATTTTTTCTTTTTGCCATGGAATATTTGAATATTGTTAGAAACAATTTTTCAATGAAATGCTAGCAATACTCAAACACACGTACCGTAGAGTTAATGAACATGCGTAATAACTCAGGAGCTAAAGAGTTTTAAATTATATTAAAAATGACAAACGTTCTTCATAATTCAAGAAAGTTTCCGACACCAGTTAGGCTTAATACACTTAAGGTTCGCCACATAAGCTTATTTGGTAGAATGTTCAATAATCGTATTCTTTACATAATAGTAATATGTAGTATTATAAAATCAAAATATTATACATTTTTTTTTTTTTTTAGAATCAGTTGCTCTAATGCACTTTCCATCGGTAACTTTTTTACATCATCGGTTCATCAATGGGTTTAACTATGAATCAATTAATCATCAAACAACGCAGACATTACGAAACTTAATGCAAAATATCAGCCCATATAACACTTAAAAATTAGGCCAAGAATTTATGTGACAAAATTATTAACTAAATTATTAATCACTCCCCCCAAAAAATACTTTCCGCTTATTTTTGGGGGGTCCAGAAACTAACGTTGTTTCCCCCTCCCAAACAAATACCTTTGTAAAAATTTTGATTCTTAATCAATGATGTAAATACCCTTATTATTAACTACTTTTTTGCCAATTAATATGAAAGTTTTTAATTTTTAAATGATAAACATCAATCGGTTTTGAACAAAAATCTCTAGAGAGCCCAGTTTGGATGTCAATAATTTTTTTTTTCAAGTTTTTGTTTCGTAGCGATAGTAATGACGAAAAAGAGATAAAAAGGGGAAATGCCGAATGAGGCAACGGAGTGCCTTCAATTTATATTTTTACAGGTTTCGTTTTAAGCAGTGCGGTTATGCATGATTAAGCTTCAGAAGAACGCTTTTCCGTCAAAATTCGGTTTAATAATCCCTTACGACTTTGCACGTACTGATTTGAATTTATTCCGGTCATTGTGTGACAAAAACATTTTAAATTTAGCACATATCCAAAATTTCATCTCCAAATTCTTTGATCCAAAACCAAGATCGATTTTTATCGATCTGGGGTAGAAAATATGCTCTCTAGATGGCAAAAGGCTGTTAATTACGAAGGTAACCACAGTATTAGTAACATTGGCAAACATGTAAAACATTTAGGGTTTGAAAACATGATTCTTTTCCGGTCTTCTTAGTAAATTTCATTTGAATTAAAAAAGTTTATCTTATTTTAAAAGAGAATCTTCATAGATATAATAGCGAAAATTTCTGATCGAGTAACGCTCTGACGTCACCAACGATGAAACTCGCGTGAGACGGCATTATTTCATTATTGTATTACTTAAAATACAGTAATTTTATTTAAAATTAGATAACCTTTTTTAGAAACGTTTGAGAAACAGATAAGTGCTTTCTTTTGACAAGGCAGAAATATGTCCACTAAGCAAGTGATTTTTGGTGGTCTGACATTGACTAAAGATAAATTGGTGGTCCGTTTTCATTTGAAGCCATTACGGCGAAACAAGGCACATGTTTTATTTTGCTAAGCGTTTTGTATTAAATCAACTTAAACTATTAGAAAATATATGGTGGCATATATTGATAATTTTTTTTCGCAATTAATGTTAAACATTTCTCTCTCATCTACGTATATATAATTAAAAGTGTCAAAATTTATAGAAAATTTTTCTTACAAAGAAGCGTTTTTTCTCCCGCCATACCATGACGGATGATTTTCTAGTATATTAAGAAAATGTTAATAATGAACTTTTTTTTTTATCTGTAAACCTATTTTTACTCTTTTGTTTATTAAAGTCAAATAAATCAGATTCACCAAACATTTTCGCATTATTTTGCCTTCCTTTAGAGGAAAGCTACGAAATTCGAGCGATGTTTTATTCATTTTTTTTTTATCATCAAGTTTTTTGCCTGCCTCAGTAGGATTTCCACCGTTAACGTGAGTAAGAAAGAATTTCGTTGAGACTGACAGCATGATTAGATGGCAGACAAGATTTTTTTATCAAATGTCAGTGGAGCGAATTCTTAATGGCAATCTCTTTCACTAGAATTCAAAATAGATACATAGTTACGTTCGCACTCGATATATCTACTCAAACCAAACGTGCGGAACACGAAAGGAGTTAGTTTTTTTTGATTAGAGAATTTCCTCTCATCCATCAAGCAAGGAAGAGTTGAGATTGCCGTTGCATGCCAGGGATATAACAAAAGAGTTTTGAAAGGGGAAAAACAGCACGTGGGCAAAAAAAGTCTGGAGCTAAAAAACGAGACGATGAACTAGTGCATTATTGAGTTTTTAATCTTTGAATTTCAATTCTCCAGGATCCGTCATTCAGTGTTTTCAAAAAGAAATATGATCCTATAGTAGAGGAGGGTGGCCCAAAGCGAGTAGGCCTTCGTATCCCCCCCCCCCATGGTATGTAAGTGGCGATGCATACGTATGTCGTGTTTACATGAACATTCCTAAGTTTTAATCAGTCTCAACGAAGCAGCAGTGAAGCGGCATGGCGCAAACAAGCTTAAAATTTAAAAAGATGAAAGTTTTGTAACTTGTGATTAGTCGAAGACCAGCTAATTTTTTTGATTGTCAATTTTACGTCATTCTGACACCATCCACCTACAAACTACGATAGTCGTTTCGTTTTTTTGAGCAATCACGATTGCTTATTGTTCTCACTTGACTGTTTTGGGCGTTCCTTTGATTTTTCCCACCGTCACCCTCCGCACCATCACCCGTCGACGGGCTCCTCACGATGCTGCACCTGTAGCGAAAGCCGTCTCCAGGTTGCATCCATGTCCTACACACACGCACATACATACACAACTACACACACAAACACAACACCTACACACACCTACACAAACACATACACACATACAAACACATACACACACGCATACATACAGACACCCACACATACACACAACTACCCACACATTCATGCCTGCACACAGACACAAACACATGCCTACGCACACATATACACATACCCCGCCTCACACACACATTCATACACACATACACATAACCCGTACACACAAACACATACCCCCACACACAAATACACACGCCTACATACCTTCACTCGTGATTGCGAAAAACATAATTTGAATTCAAGATGTCAAAATTCAAATTAATTTTTTTTTAATTTGAGGTTGTAATTATTGAAATAAAAAAGTGCTCTTGGGCACAGCGGGTAGTGCAAAGCGGGTATACGATTTAAACATATATTTATTTATAATTTCTTGACTAGTGTGCTGACTTAGATTTTCTACTTCATTAGGATAAGTATAACTTTAAAAAGTTATTTTTTAGGATGGCAATTAATTCGTCAATAATTTAATCAGTTATTTTTTTATGTTTTATAAACAAATGTGCTGACGTTAAATTGGATAAATGCAACTGTTTTATTTTTTTTATAATGGCAAGTAGCTAGTCAACTATTTTAATCATTTATAACTTCATATTTGATTGGCAAACGTACCAAATCACAATTAGTTAAGCTTAGCCGCTTTGGGCTCCCTGGTAGGGCAAAGTGATTTTTTCAAATGTTTGTAAAATTTGATAATAAATAAACATTGGGTTTGAAATAATACAAAAATCATTTTTTACTTTGAAGTTCGAGAACCCTGCTATGAAATAAAACCGGATAAAAATCCAAAAACTACAATTTTCGAGCGTTCTTCGAAAACCTACCCGGTTTGAGCCACCCTTCCCGATATGCTGCTGAGGGCAGATAAAGGGCAGTAACTGCAAATTTTTCTTTTTTTTTTTTTTTCATTTTTGTCACCTATTGTACATCAACCTTATTGTTCAAGCTTGCTTATTTAGTTTCCGTAGAAAAAAAGGCGCGAAAAAAACGTCTAATTGCAACATTTTCCTATTGTTAGTATTGAATCCAACACACATTTCTTCAAATATCTCGAAAAATCATTTCTGCAGATACTGCCGTTTACGTGCCCACAACAGTACACTCAAAGATATTTTTATTCAAATTTAAAAGAAATATATCCATATCACGTGTAAATAACTTGGGAGAGTGATGCAAATTTTAGCACAAATTATACAATAAATACAATCGGGACAGTGGATGTGCAATTCTGCTTTTTGGCAATGTCTTTCGCAAAACATTTTTCATTATATACGCATAGAAACTAAATAATGAAATCTAATGTAATACTGAAATTTTTCCCACTGTGTACAATACAGTGAACAAAGTGACATAGTTGATTCTATTAATGAAATACAGGGTTGCTACAGATGATGCATTCATTTTCGAAATGCTTTGCATCCGAAAATAGTGCATACTCAACTATGAGGAATATATGAAATAAACCATAGTGTCATCAAGATTTGGAACTGTATTAACCAGGTAGTAATACAAGTGCATTATTTTTTTAAAGGTTCAAAAAAATTTGTGGAATGCGAAAATTCAACGGCACAAGTCTTTTACTGCTTATGCGTGTAAGATAGCAATTAATGACTTAGCTATTATGATATGAGATAGCAATTATGAGCCAAAACAAAGTAAAGGAAGTTGGTATTTTTGAAGAAAAAATGCTTGCTTCTGCTTGACTACGTATAAGCGTGCACTACGTAAGACTTCTGCGTGACTACGTATAAGCGTGCACTACGTAAGACTTCTGCGTGACTACGTATAAGCGTGCACTACGTAAGACTTCTGCGTGCTTTACGTATAAGTGATACTTTTACGAAAATCCGTTCGCAATTCAATGAAACTATAAAAGGCGTTTTTGTCTCTGACTACTGGCGTCTAAAACAGATAAAGACAAAACCGAAACACTTCCGACGAATGTGATCTTGTCCAATAAAAGATCTGCCTTGTCCGTACAAAATTGTAATGTTTTACCTCTTGGGTTAGTTTTGAAATCACCATAAGGTGGCGTATTTAAGCTCTGAACTGAAAATAGTATAAAAACAAAGTTTATAGTACTACTTTGGAAAATATACTGCTTGGACCATCCTTTTCGTGATGAAGAATGATCGAGAACACACTTTTGCTTCCTTAATTTGACATTGATCAGCTAAATGCATAACTGATTGAACACTAACTGAAAAGTGTGAGCTAAAGATTGAATATGGCAAACATTTCGAAACAATTTGTCTGATATTTCTCTAGAAAGTTGCAAAAGGGCTAACTTCTGAAAGTTCTCTAGCTCTTTTTAACCGACTTCAAAAAAGGAGGTTATGGTTTCGTCTTGCGGCTTTTTTGTATGTTTTCGTGTTACTTCAAGAATACTGGACCGATTTGAAAAATTATTTTTTTGTTTGAAAGGGTATACTTTCCAAATGATCCCATGTTAATTTTGTCTGGATCTGATGAGGGGTCTCGGAGAAATCTAACAAACTTTAAATTTCATACTGCAACGGATCCGGTGCGACATCCACTTTCTTGAAATGAAGAAACAGTTCTTGAGGGAAACACAGGAAATTTATTTACACTATGTACAGGAAAGATCGGTAACAACTGCTAAATTAATCATCAGCAATTAAGCAAATATCAATCAACACCGTAAACTCAACGGTTACACACGTATTTGCATCCAAATACGTAAAACAACACATCAAAATGCCTCGCAATAAACAGAGCTAATACACTCTCAGTATAAATTCTCAGTCGAAACTAACTTTTTATCATGCGTAACGGCTTTTTATACACACCGAAAGAGAACTCTCAAATATTCCACAAGATTCCAAATGCTTCTCGAAAATCGTAGACCGTTATTTTATTTCTTTTCCATTCACAAATTTTATCATTCAGAAATGAGGGGGCCGTATACTTCAGCCGAATGTACGGGGGCTGTATATTCATTACAAGAAACTATTTACAGGTTACGTTACTACAATAATTTTAGATGAAAGATAATTTAATAAACGCCAAATTTAGCTAGATTACGACAAATTAATCACAAAAATAATTACTATCTACAGAATTTGTAACAATACGTTGTGGCTACGTACACTGTAAAAAAAATCCGGAAACGTTTCTGAGTATATCGTGCAGCTGTGGTTCATGAAAGTTTCAAAAACGTTTCTGAGTATTTCGGAATCCTCTTTCTGTAATGTCCAGAAACGTGTCTGAGTATTTCGGAATCCTCTTTCTGTAATGTCCAGAAACATGTCTGAGTATTTCGGAATCCTCTTTCTGTAATTTTCAGAAACGTTTCTGAGTATTTCGGAATCCTCTTTCCGTAATTTCCAGAAATGTTTCTGAGTATTCTGTGCAGCTGTGGTTCATGAAAGTTTCGAAAACGTTTCCGAGTGTTTCGGAATTCTCCAAACAATTTTCAAAAACGTTTCCGAGAATTTCGGAATCCTTTTTCCGTGATTTTTTCTAAAACATAATTCTTTATTATAGTATTGCATACCATATCAGTTTCAATTCTTTCATATCTAAGAGCAATAATACAAGCAATTTTAGAATTATTCGTGGATTTTTTTTTTTTTTTTTGGAATTTCTAATGACAAATAGCATGGTTAACAGCATAACATATGCACAGTTATAAATTTTTGAAAAATTATGAAATAATCTAGTAGTTTCATTCCTAATCACAAAATCGTCGGGGAATTGGAGTGGGGGTACCTTCTGAAAAGTGGGGATTGTTTGTTAAACAATCTTAAACTTCAGTTTTTCTCTCAATATTTTCAAGACAAAACTATCAACATATTGTATTTTTAATGCAGAACTTAAAAACATATCTTGTATCAAACTTGATAGCTTTTATCTTCGGATAAAATTTGACAGGACTTACCTACCCTTCGCGTTCCGGAATTCGTTCCCCTCAAGTCAATTTCTCTGACGAACAAAGTGTACCGAAAAGTACCAACAGAGAAATTGATGAATTTAAATATGACACCAAGTACCCCTGCTGGAACCATTCGGGTTGATTCTTCTGTTCTTGCCCTTTTCCAGCTCATCACAAATATAAATACTTATTCAAAATAGGTTACTGATTTTATTTTTACAGTGTGCGCAAAATGCATTATATATTTTATTTATTAAAACATTGAACTCTATTACATGATTATTCCATTTTATATATACGAGAATAACCCCTTCCCCACCATAAAAGTGATGGCGCACCCATAAAATGCTATGAAGCGCCCACCCCCCCCTTGAAAAAGCAACATCATATACATTATAAATCAAAGTATCACATACATTATAAATCAAAGTATCATATAAATTATAAGTCAAATACTTTAATATGGTGTAAAAATACAAAATTATTTTATTAAGTCTTTTTTTTTTTGCTTTTGGTAAAATTGAGGCTCGTAAAACGAAAAAAATGAAGACACTTTTAAATACATATATGTATTTATTTGTTAAATAAATTAATACACATTTAACTAATTTAAAGCGTTTCGCTAATGCAAATATTTAAAGAGATATCGTCATTTAGATAATACTGAAGCACTATGTTCCTAATTACAAGAGATAGTTTTTTTTTTTTTTTACTTCATACAATCTAGCTACACTGTTTACAAGAGAATGAAAACATGCAACCTTAAAGACGAACTATCAAACCTGACAATTTGCATATTATAACATTTAATTCATAATGCTTGATACATAGCCAAATATTAACTGAGATTGACACATAAAAACAAAGTACACAATAACACATATTTAAATTTTTTTATAATCTTCAATTCATAAATTTTACAGAATAAAACTAGACACACTTGCACTTTAAATATGTGTTCTATGTAATGTAAAATATTTTCAAATTGCAATAGTTCACAACGAAAAAATAATACTGAAGAAAATAGTTTTTTTTTAACGAGATTTATATGAACTAAATCTCTTTAAAGTAATAGAGTTGCAAAGCGACTTACCTATTCTTCGGTGGTGGTCTTTTGCAGGCTTTGGTCACCAAAAAGGTGATTTTTATGACAGAATAAAATTCTGCCAACAAAAATTACCCATTTGGTAGAAAGAAGAAAAGTATCCAAGAAAAAAGTAAATTACCTACCCAAGTTATGCGACGCAATGAATTTACATGGCGTCCTCTCGGTAGTTATTTGGTTTTCAATTTCAGTTTGTATTCCTTCCGCGAGCATGCGTCGAGAATTTGCACTTCGTACTTAAAAATAAGTGACATAGCTTCAAATTCAATCTTATGACGATACATATGCAAGAAAATATAAGACTTTAGAATTATCTTCAGTGAATTAATTCATGCGAGGAACAAAACTTCTACTAATCCCCTTGATGAGTGTTACTTCGCATACATGAGTCAGCACTTGTTTTCATTGCGTGCTTTCGAAAGTTTCAGTTTAGATTTGCTGCTGGACTATAAAATTGTGAGCTGCGCATGCGTCGACTTTTACTTTCTTGCTATACGGGAAACGTTTTTGATTATAGCAGAAAACTGCGGAGGGCGTACGAATCTGTGTATTACGGAAAACTTTTTTATATATTCAGAGAGTTTTCCGAGATTTTTTACAGTGTAGACCAGCTTTCGTCAGCTACGTCACAGAGGTCACATGGTTTTGGCGTGAACGGTGCATTTTTTCGACGGAGGAATCTTGTCTTGAACAATAGTATTTAATTCTCACGCATTAGGATTTTTGATTTTCACGGCGCCGCCTGCTATTGCTATATACAGTGTAAGTTCGTTGCCACTCCAAAAATTGCAGAACGGCAAAAGCTATAGACATAAAACTGAGGTATAAGTAAATTTGCCATGCACTACGCAAAAAAACTGCTGACTTTGCTGACATGGCAGCGAAGTTCGAAATTAGCGTTCTTATCTCAGAAACGGTACGAGTCAATGACAAAGTTATTTAGCGTCAAAAAATTGAGAAATTAAAGACATTTTCAGATAATGAAATGTTAAAAATAGTTCGAGTAAAATTAATTCCACCAATAAATCATCAGGTTTCGTGGGTATGAAGAATGACCTCCACGTTCACCTGATACGAGTCCTAGGACTTTTTTCGTAAGCATGCATCAAGCAGCGAGCGTATACAACCACCCCACCACCAACATTGCAGGAAATTTGAAACCTTATTAAGGATGCTTATGGTACTGTATCACCTGTCATGTTGTACATTGTGCAGCTGGAAGTGCACTCCCATGTCT
The DNA here is from genome assembly GCF_026930045.1 of Uloborus diversus. Classification (NCBI taxonomy): domain Eukaryota; kingdom Metazoa; phylum Arthropoda; class Arachnida; order Araneae; family Uloboridae; genus Uloborus; species Uloborus diversus. Next base: position 1,489,582 of record NC_072735.1, read on the forward strand.
AGATGTGATGAGGCTCATATCCGGCAAGTGCAGTTTTGTTCAACGCGATAAAACAAGGGTGAGTTTTTTAATTTTCGTTTGTATCATTTTTGTACTAAAAACTCCTTTTTGTAACATTATGGGGTCTAAGGAAGCTTAACTTTCAAAATGTTCGACTTTCCGAAAAAAATATATGCTATGCCTAATATAATTCTGAACAATTTGATACCTTATTTATTACTAGAAGCAAAAAACTTTTCAAGTTATCGAAAAAATGCGTATGCTTTCCCTATAGAGATTTATGTTAACAGCAGGTGTTTAAGCCTCTTTTTCTCAGTTTTCTCGTTTGGCGCGCGTGATATCTCAGAAAGTTTATACATTTCCGTAAAACGTTTAATGCATGTTTCTCAGGTTTATTTTTATGATCTGAACCTCTCTAAATTTATTTTTTTATTTTTTATTTATTTATTTATTATTATTATTATTATTTTTTTTTTTTTTTTTGAAATTTTATAAGTTAATATCGACATTTTCCAAAGTTTTGAGTGAAATTTTTTTTTTTAAATATTAACTTTCGTTTTTTTTTTAAATTTAGGTTCAGATCATAAAAATAAATCAGACAAACATGCATGAAAAGATTTATTGAAATATACAAGAAACATTCTGAGATTTCACGAGCGCAAAACGAGAAACCTGAGAAAAAGAGGCTTAAACAGCTGCTGTTAACATAAATCTCTATGGGGAAAGCATACGCATTTTTTCGATAACTTGAAAAGTTTTTTGCGTATGGTAATAAATAAGGTATCAAATTGTTCAGAATTAAATTATGCATAGCATATATTTTTCCAGAAAGTTGAAAATTTTGAAGGCTAAGGATCCTTATAGCCCTTAATTAATGATAATGAACAACTTACTAATTGACTTTTCCCCGTATCTTGTACCATTTTTGAGAAAAGAACGCTAACTCCGTGTTTTGTCGCCAGGTGATCAACTTTACTACACCTAAACCCCACTTTTATGAGTGAAGCTATTGCCGTTTCTGGATTTATTTTGGTGACAATGGAGTTTCGCCAGTACGCTGCATAGAGTAACTTTTTGATAAAGAAATTTTGATTATATGAAAGTTCATCAGTTGGTGTTTGCTCAACTTCATGTAAGATTGTCAAAAAATTCAAAGGTTTTTTAATAAATTCTAATTCATTTCGACTCTTATGCTTTAAAATTTTATTTACAAGGCTTGCAGATGTAATTCTGATTTCCTGATTCTTTGAAAATATTTACTTTTACTCCAGCACACCTTTTTTTCCCTTTATCTTTCACAGAATATAAGAAAACATTTTTTTTTTGTGCAATCACGATTGCTTATTGTTCTTACTTGACTGTTTTGATGTGCTATCATTTTATTTTCCGGGCAGCGCCCTCTGCAGCATCACCGTCGACCGGCTCCTCACGATGCTGCTCCTCTAGCGAAAACCGTCTCCAGGTTGCATCCATATGCTACACACACGCGCATACATACACAACTACACATTCACACACGCCCGCACACACAAATACATACACCTACACACACATACACAAACACATACACACACAAACACACACTCAAACACATACATACACACACGCATACATACAGACACCTACAAATACACACACACCTACACACAACTACCCACACACTCATGCCTGCACACAGACACAAACACATATGCCTACACACACATACACATTCTCCACCACACACAAACAACTCATACTCACAACTACCCACACACTCATACCTGTACACAGACACAAACACACATGCCTACACACACATACACATACCCTACACACACACAAACACACATACCCCCCCCCCACACACACACACATATACACACACTCGTGATTGCGAAAAACATAATTTAATTTCAAGAGGTCAAAATTCAAATTATTATTTTTTCTTTTTTTTAACGCAAGGTTCTAAACGTAAAACATAGATTCCATCAAATTAAATCATTGATTGTTTGTGTATTTTTACATTTTTGTGCATTTAATCAAATATATTTAAAGCATTTCTACAATCTTACTTCATGAAGCATTTTCTCTGAATAAAAGCGAAAACAATATAATGTCACAATCAATGAAATATTATGCGGGTAGAAAAGTGCAAGATATCACCAAATGTCACCTTTAACCTCATCCATCAAACGAAATGGCGAAAGATCCGGAGCGACAGTCCTATCGCAAAGGGGAAAGGTTAAAAGAAAAACAACTAGGCAAGGGACAGAAATCAAAGGAGACTGATACAATACATATCTATTAATACACTAATACTCTACAGTATTCTAAATGATGCTAAATAACTCAAAACTTTGTTTATGTGCTACAATAGTTATAATCGCATCGTTTATATGTTTTCCGCACTGATTTTTAAATACATATTTCCTATTTTTTAAATACATTTTCGTCAAAACTGCACTGAAATTTATTAAAATTCATTCACACAAACAACGTACGTCATTATAAATTATGCTGAATAATACAATTATTCGATTGTGCTACAGTAGTTAAATCTTATGGCTTAGATGTCTTTATCTTTGTTTTTTTATCCAAGTATCTTCCGTTACAGCGGCTGTTACTGTGGATAAACAAACAGCGCAAGAGTAACGATGAACATAGAATAATGGTAATGCCACCAACGGCCATCACGTGACGCGGACCAGTGACGCTAGCACTTTGTTTAGAGAAGTTAGAGGAAGGTAGACAAAAAGGGATGTTTGTAACATGTTTTTAGTAATATTGGTCTACAACGTGTTTCAATAAAGTCCAAAATGTGGATTGATGTGTTATCCAGTGAATCTAGTTGATTTTTTTTTTCTAGAACCACTTAAAGTTTGATTTAAGCATTGTGGCACAAAGTTGCGTTTGCTCAGAACTGGTTGTAAAACGTCACTATCTGCCTAGTAGTGTTTCTTGCTTGCTGGTATACTTTGGATCTTTCAAAAGGCTGACTCCCTCTGAGTTCAAATGCTTGATTTATATTGTAACATCCACTGACTCTAGCACAGACCTTATTCACAATAAATGCACTTGAAAAAAAAAAAAAAACTCTTCGAAATTATTAAAAAGCTACTGTAAGATCAAACAAGATGACATGTGAAACTCGCGAATCAGGATCTTTAACTAATAAACCGGGGTGTCACTGGAACAAGGAACAGACAAAAAACAGTAAAATGCAATTTGAAAACGCAGGAACACTAAGTAAAGAACGAAAATGAGCAGAAAGATAAAAATAAAAAAAAAGAAAAGAAAAATTAATTTGAATTTTGACATCTTGAATTCAAATTATGTTTTTCGCAATCACGAGTGTGTGTGTAGGCGTGTGTGTGGGGTATGTGTGTTTGTGTGTAGGGGGTATGTGTATGTGTGTAGGCATGTGTTTGTGTCTGTGTGCAGGCATGAGTGTTTGGGTAGTTGTGTGTAGGTGTGTGTGTATGTGTAGGTGTCTGTATGTGTGTATGTGTTTGTGTGGGTAAGTGTAGGCATTTGTGAGTGTATGTGTGTGTGTACGTGCGTGTATGTATGCGTGTAAGTGTAGGATATTGACTCAACCTGGAGACTTTGCTCGCTAGAGGAGCAGCATCGTGAGGCGGCCGGTCGACGCTGGTGCTGCAGAGGGTGCTGGCGAGAAAGTAAAATGATAGCACATCAAAACAGTCAAATGAAAGCAATAAGCAATCGTGATTGCTCAAAAAGTGTAAGTAAAAGATGTGAACCAACTAACGCTGATGGCTCTAAAGATGAAAGTGTTACGTGACTCTGATGAAGAAAGCATAGAAGAAGATTTCAATTTTTGTTTGATACGTTGTGAGCCGCTTCGAGAGTATAAAGTAATGGATACAGTGTATTGTTAGCAAGAAATGGTCACACGTTGGATTTGCTGAAGGAAATGTATCTCACGGTAGCTTGAGTCGTGAACGGGATTATGCAGATTGTTATCATTCATCTTATATGTTTCAGTTTTATTTAATTGTTGATTTTTTGGGCAAAGAGTTAGACACATTTTATGTTTCATTGATAAGGCATAGTTCATGCTTGATTAATTTTTATTTAGTTTTTGCAAACGAATTAGCATTCTATAACTATCTTCAAGTTTAGAAGTTATTTATTTTATGTTTTTTTCAGATGAATAAGTATGTATCATAATTATGTTTTAAAAAAGGATGGTATAGTAATGTACCGTCGTTTTTGTTTGATTTAAGTTCAATTTTGTTTTTGATCAGCAGTTAACAATTTTTTGTTTCACTGAGGAACGATACTGTTCCATAAAATATGTGCATATATTAGACATCTGTTTTTTCAATCTAAATTAAGCAATGAAACTGATTGTTTCTTATAAATATCTAAAAATCCTTTTTTTTTCTTTTTTTTTGGGGGGGGGGCAATCACGATTGCTTATTGTTCTCACTTGACCGTTCTTAGCGTTGTGGTTTCTTTTTCAGCTTGGACCAGCGGCCTCTGCAGCACCACCGCCCACCATCCTTTGCAGGCGCGGCGGCTGTCCCCCGATCCTGAGCTAGCCGCTTCTCCTAGTCGGAGGCGACCATGTCCTACACACACGCACGCTCACACACATACACGACTTCACACACATACACTCACATACGCCTACGTGAATACACACAGGTCTACGCACACACACAGCCTACACTTGCATGAACGTGCGCCCACACACACACAACTATGCACACGTAACCACCCAAGAGGAGGGGCATGTTTGGGGGGACAGGAGCCGTTTCTAGAAACAATAACTCCAATGAGTAGAGTCTTGTCGCAGTTCGTGATTGCGAAAAACATAGTTTAAATTCAAAATTTCGGAATTCAATTTTTTTTTCCTGTCACATCTTGCTTCTATTCCTAATTGTCTTTTCTAACTGGCTGCTACCTAATGTCTTTAATTAAAAACTAGAAAAAATAATCATTCAAATAAACAATCATTTATTTGAATCGAACAGTTATACAAAGATTTATGTACAGTTGTTTAAAAAATGTCACAACCAGCCCGAGTCTCCCCTGCTCAAAATCTAAATCAAACAATCAATTCCATTGTTTTCAGATTTTTTTGATGTCACCAGCGAATAAAATGTTTCGATTGTTTTATGGTAAAAGAAAATGTTTCATTCAAAAAATATTCTTTTTGAGTCAAGTATCAATGGTTTAAGAAGGTGAAAACAAAAATGTTATTCCTTCTAGGTCAAAAACAAAAGTGGCATACGTATACGCCCTTTGAAGAATAAAAGTTTGAGGAGAGGAAGTCGCCAAAGTGTCATCTTTCACCTCCATCCATCATATAAAGATCAAAAGATGTGAACAGTGATGAAGATAACGAATGACATGAACTATAAAAGAAGTGGCCTAATCTAACAATAGATCTTTTCCTAAAAAAATATCGAGATATGCTTAACATCTTTCGTTTCTAATGTGATATGGGTTTATTTTGTTAAGATAACTTTTTTTTATAACATCCAAATACAATTCTTTCTAAAACTGTATTTCTTTTTTTTCCTCATGATATTTTATTTTTGAAATAATCTAGATCACACTACAAAATCACCTTTTCGTTCAATTTTTTTTTTCCTTATTGCGTTCTTTTCTAAGTTTCTGTTTTATTTATCCTTTTTGAAAATGTTTTTTCTTCTTTTATTGTCTTACTAGTGGTACCCGTACGGCTTTGCCCGTAATAGAAAAGTTAAAAGGTCTTTTGGTTCGCCTGTATATTTACAAATAATGTATGGTAAATTTTCTCGCCAATTGGCTTGTATCCATGTTACGGTTCCACGTTATGATAATTTCGTATCTCGCCAATTGGCTTGTGTCCATGTAACGGTTCCACGTTATGATAATTTCGTAATTTACTCGTCCATCTTATGATATTTTTGTTCTTAAAATTGTTATAGAAAAAGAACCACATCGAATTTTTGAAAAATCGCTTCCATGTGCACACCCCCATGCTACAAACTAACTTTGTGCCGAATTTCATGAAACTCGGCAGAACGGTCTAGGCGCTATGCGCGTCACAGACATCCAGACATCTTCCGGACAGAGAGACTTTCAGCTTTATTATTAGTAAAGATAAAGATATCACAGAGATTAAGATATTATCACAAAATATAAATATTTTCTAAAAAAACTCGAGGGGTATCTAGTAACCTGAAGAAAGAGTCTGCTGTCATGGAGGTCGGGCGAGTGAACTCCTGTATTTATTTGTATTGTTACCGGAGTTCAAACTTAGTTTGTTTAAAATGATTAAAAAAAATATATTTCAATTTCTGATGTATATTTTATAAAAACAACTGGAATAAGCATTTTACATGCTATTTTTTAAACAGAGCGTTCTTTACGTAAAAGTTGTTTTCAAAAATATTTAATATTGAATCACATGTATTCTTTATTTATAAAATGACGTAAAATAGTGAACTGATGCATTTAAGTGTTGTAGAAGGTGAAACAGAAATTTATTTGATAATTTCATTTTGTGGTGGAGAAAGCATTTTCCTGCAACCTATTCTGATAGTTTCGCATGGACACGCGTCGTCATTTGTTCAATATTTTTTAAATCCTGCATTAGAATTTGGTTCTCTGACAAAATATTCACCTTGAAATAAAACTACATAGGATTCAAATATTCTTCGCTAAAGTGATAACATTCAAATAGTTAAATTTCTATGGAAAATAAATTTTTAATACATATTTTTATCAAAGCTTTATTTTGCACTAGTGGCACCCGCACGGCTTCGCCCGTAATAGAAAAATTAAAGGTCTTTTGGTTTGCCTGTATATTTACAAATAATGTATGGTGAATTTTCTCGCCAATTGGCTTGTACCGACGTTACAGTTCCACGCTATGATAATTTCGTATCTCACCAATTGGCTTGTGCCCATGTTACGGTTCCACGTTATGATAATTTCGTAATTTATGATAGTTTTTTTCTTAAAATTGGAATAAAAAAAGAACCACATCGAATTTTCGAAAAATCGCTTCGAGGTACACACCCCCATGCTACAAACTAACTTTGTGCCAAATTTCATGAAAGTCGGCCGAACGGTCTAGGCGCTATGCGCATCACAGACATCCAGACATCTAGACATCCAGACATCCTGACAGAGAGACTTTGAGCTTTATTATTAGTAAAGATAAAGAAGATAGAAAACAAAAATATTTTGGAGCAGAATATTTTTAAGCGATTAGCACATTTTTGAGGAGTTGTTTTTACGCAACCTATGTAGCAAAGCCGCGATTGATTTTTTTGACTGGCATCTAAGTATCGTTCATAAGAAAATAAACGCACATATTAAAAAACAAAAAGTATTAAATAAAAACAAAAAACCCCGACTGCGAAAAAACTAAAAACAAAAATCTATAGCTGAAGGTTGCCGTCAATGAACCGGTTCCATGACTAGACCGCGAAGATATTTCCCGCACCAGAGTTAGTGTAGACGCGTAATCAGTTTTAGTACCTTCTTTTGTTTGAAAACAGTTCACTGCAGAGTCGTCAAGTAGCTAAAATTATTTCATCCTATTGTTAATCGGTCAGAAAAGATTTCTACCATTACCTTACTAATTATTGAGATTTTCATTTAGTTATGCTTTGAATATCACTGATCAATTAAACGTGAACACTGAACATTGACTTAAAAGTGCGCTTTCGAGTACAATTCCCCGTACTTCATGTTTCATCATGATTCGTTGCAGCAGTAACAACTATAAGAATATTCCAAATGACGCAGTTGCTATCATTGGATCGCTAGGTGTTTTCACGAATGGACCACTTGACAAAGTGGTTCATTTATGAAAAATCTCAAATATTGTTGTAATTTCAGCTCAATTACCTTTGAAAAGTGCTCAATTGTTCAAAAAAATATGATAATGAAAAAAATAATCTCAGTAATTCATGAAAACTCTTATACTTCATTATAATTTCAATTCAAAACTTTTTATAAAATTAATTAAAAATTTAAAACATAATAATAAAATTCAAGTACTTTTACTGTTCCAGAAAAAAGGCAAAAATTAGTAAAGTATGGCTAGTGGACAAGTGAGAACGTGTAACGTGCTACAGTAGCTTACAGAAAGGGTGGCATGAACCGTAACGAAGTCTGCCGAAAATATAGAGTCCTGAAAGCAACTTTAAACAGTCGGATGGAAGATAAAAACCGGTTTGTTATTTTACCTTAGTCACTTATTAAAAATTTAGAAGATAAGCCCTCCGAAATAGGAATATGATAAGTGTATCATATTTTGAAACTAGAGAAGACGTTTTTGGAATGACTTCCGAAGAATTGGGGGAATCGGCCTTTCAAGAGGTGGAGAAAAATAACATTTCCTACAGATTTAATGACAAAAAGTCTGTTAGTACTATATTCCCTGGTAGTATGAGACTTAAGCTTCTGGTTTCAGCAATAAAATGGTCGAACGATAATTTTCAAAATCGATTTTACAAAATTCTCAACAGTTCAAAAGAGGTTGAAAATATATTAGCTAAGACCAGTGTTGCACAGGTTGGGAAAATGTCAAGTGGTGAACGAGGTGTGATGACAACAGCTGTGTGTTGTGTGAGTGCTGGAATTTTTTATGTTCCTCTTATCCGATAATAAAAAGTTATAGAAAATGAATCTATATTTTTTTTTTACCTTTTGGTGATTTTTAGGGTTTATTGATCATCTATCATAAATACTTATAAGTTACGCATTGATTTTTTGTTTTGAGAATGTGGTCCGTTGATGGAAACTCGATGGTCCATCCATAGCAACCGGTAGCCATTAATGGACCACATGCTAACATATTTATTTTTAATTTTCATTCTTTATTGTGTACATCTATCATGAAAGTGAATAAAAAATTAAAAGAGAAATATACTGAGAAATGTTTCCTATAAATTAAGTAAAGTTTGAGTTGGATTTTCTTTCGAAAAAAAATCGAAAACTCTTATGGGATTCATTGACGGCAAGCTTCCCCTAAGCCCAGTAGTTTAGAATGTTATTAAGAACTACTAAATAACTATACCAGTCGTTTTTTTTTTTTTTTTTTTGTTTTTATTTAATAATTATTTTTTATTTTACTTTTTAGTTAATTTTTAGTTAATTTTCATTAACTTAGTTATGATAATAAGACGGTAAATTTCGCAATCTTGTCATTTTATTGAGAGAGTTAAAATCGCGAGGATTATTAAGTAACTTACGGAGGTCTAAACTACTAATTATCAGCCCCTCTAGGGATCTAGTCTTTAAAACAGATATGCTTGACGTTTAGCAAAAATGCGCGAACTTTAGTCAACCACAGCCTCGGTAACTTATGATGACGAGAACTCGTCATCTATCAGATCTTTCTCACAAAACTAAAAAAGCTCGTCAAGAACGTACACTTCGCAAAATTTAGTCCCTTGAATCACGACAAAAACAAACGCAACATGTTAGAGATGAAAATCGAATTAGTAGACATGAACAAAAAATTCAGGTAGTGAAAACGCTACCTGCATTTGTTGCACGCTGAGTCACACGCAGGTAGCATGCGACACGATCCCGAAATATCAATACGGTGACTGTCTGTTGATCAAGTGAATTTTTACTGCTGTCATGTGTTTAGTGACACTCCCAAGGTTAAGACAAATCAATTGACGTAAGAACCATCTAAATTGGCCAAGGCGTTTAGCCTCTATAGCGCCACATACGAACAAACATACATACATATACTCATAAACACATTACCCTCCTTTGCATCGCGCACGCGCAGTCGGGTTAAAAGGCTTGCCCAAAGACACCATAAAACTTATTTGCATTCGATAAAATCGTGCCACATATCAGTCTTACTGTTCATCTTATTGGTTATAGTATTTTACCTTCGCATTACCTTCGATTTTCTTATACTTCCACGATATTTGACGTACTACTAAAATGTTTGTAAAGATATTTTGCTTACTTTCTCAAATATAAACCCAATCGGTTAATCTATCTTAAAAACATCGTTTGTCTCTTAATCTGAGAACATGACATTAGATTTTAAGTCAAGCTTCTGAAATATAAAACCTATAAATCGTTAAGCCTTCTTAAAATAAAGTTCGAAGTTGAAAAAATTCAATTCAGTAACTCCAGTTTTCTACTTTAAATAATTTAAAACGAACACCAAAAAGAAACTAAAAGCAGAAGGATCTATAGCTTTTTTTGAAATTGAAAAAGCAATTACCTATAGTTTGTATTTAATTTCTCAGATTTGTCTTTCAATATAGGAAATTCCTATTTAACAAAATTTTGCTTAATGTGTTCCTGACCTAAAATATTTTTGAATTAAATTTGTCAGTTTGGCAGAGTAAAAGTCCCTGTTTGCCACAAATACACGTACAAAATACGAGTACTTACTTCTCAAAATTCAAGTTGTTTATTTTTTTAGAAATGACCATTTTTGGTTCCAATTATGTATAAGCTTTAAAGTGCGGAATAACACTTTTTGGGAAATCCTCAAAAAATAGTTACTAAGAGTTTCAGTACATCAAAAGTACTATAATTTAGTGAAAAAGTTCAAATAGAGAAAACAGAATATAAAAAACGCAAAATTATTTTTAAAAAAGCAGTGCAGCTCAAGTATTTAAAACTTTTTTAACGATATTAATGTTGATTAGATTGTTTAGAATTTTTTCTGAATTACCAATATAATTTTGTCAAATTACATATAAGAAAAAAAAATTGGGACACACTCATCATTCCAATAATTTTCCCCCTTTGATAAATGCCGTTATCTTCACAAAGTGCACTTTCACTTTTAATTGCCCGTTTTTAGCCTACTTTCCCAGTAAAAGTCAGAGAAAGAAAAAAAAGCATAAAAGAAGGCTTAATGCATCTTAAAAATATCGCGAAAAACAAATAACAGTCAAAAATAAATAAAATAATAAAATAAATATCGAATTGTTAAAAATTGGAAAGTAGGGTATTGAGATGAGGAAAAATGTCTGTCTGTTCCCCCCCCCCCCCGCCCCCCAATAACTTTCAGTAAAAAGTCCAATTAGAACATTTTTTTTTTTTTTGTACAAAAGATCTCGACGAGGACACCTTATTTCCATACTTCACTTTTTGATTTGAAGAATTTTTCGTTCAATTCTGAACAGTTCAAAAAAACATTAGTGCCTACGGGGAAATTCAAGGCGAAAATATATCTTGATCTTGAGGCGAAGTGACTTCAAACAAACTTCATAGGAAAAAGCTTTTGATGAAGAATATGTATCGAAAATATCTTTTTGATTTGAAAGACTTTCCGCTCAAATTTGAACTGTTCAAATCTCATAACATTAGCGCCTACGGGGAAACTGAAAGTCAATGTAGATTCCGAACTTAAAGGCGAATTTACTTCAAACAAATTTTGTGGGAAATAGCTCCCAACAACCTACTCCAGACCCCGACTCCGAGAATTTTGGGACACTTGATCCCTACCCCGACTCCTGTAACCGAAAATTAGACGAACTTTGACTCCCCGACTTCGACTCTTACTTCGTAGCTTTGCCAAAAATTTATACACCGAGGAAAAATGACGGACATATACTTAGAAATTCGACTCTGACTCCTGTATCAAAAAATAGGTCCGACTCCGAATCCGAAAACATTGACAGACTTGCGAACTTTAAGGGAAAATGACTGATTCCAACTCCCGATTCTTTGAATTAAAAATTTTCGGCTCTCGAATCTAACTCTTTTATCCCAAAATCAGATTGACTCCGACTCTGACTCCGCAGCCATGGTTTTTACTGTGAAATAAGTATTTTTATTAATATTATTTGTTTTAGTTTTCACTCTGAAGTTTCAATTTATGTATTCAGTTTTTGGCGGAGAAATTCTGAGTCATTTATGTTATTGCATAAAAATATGCGCAGAAGATTTTTTTCTTTTTTCGACAGTGCAAATTATTTCTTAGGTGACATTTTATTGTTTTTATTTATTTCTTAAAATGCATTAATTTATTTGACTGCTCTTTTTTTTTCTTTTTTTTTTTTTTTTTTTGAAAGCTGTTAAAGATTTTCTTTTAATGGAAAATATTACAACTTTATTTGTTTGTTTTTTTATTTTTTACGCACATAATTCGTTCGATGAGCGAGGCATATTTTATTATAGAAATCAGCTTAAAATACTGAAAAAAAAAAATGTTTGAAATAATTTGAGATATTAGCTAATTTTGAGAATATTGATCAGATTGTTTAGTTCTAGACAGGACTTTTCGTTACATTATCAAATTATTCTTCAAAAAATGTATCATCATCTTAACCTTGGCAGTGCAGCTCTTTGTGGGCCCAGATCTTCAGTAGAAGCCTTTTTTCCTGCTAGAATTGACTTCCGTTCAAGATAGCAAAGTCCGTTTTTAACCGACTTCAAAAAGGAGGCGGTTATCAGTTCATACCGTATGTATGTTTTTTTTTTTTTTTGTTTGTCCACTCATAGCGTCCCACCTAGTGAACCGATTTTAATGATTCTTTTTTTAATGGATAGAGGATGGCTCAACTTAGGTCCCATTATTTGTTTGACCATATTTGTTCTTTAGAAAAAAAGTTATGGGCAAAAAACAGTAAATTTCCCTATTAAATGATTAAAATGATATTGTAGCGAAGTTCGCACTTTTCATCCGTGGATAACGGTGGCTCAGTGGTAGAATTCTCGTCTCCCACACGAACGACCCGGGTTCAAATCCCGACTAGGACAAAGTGAATTTTACTAAAATTTCGTTTCTACTGTTTCCCGTATTTTCTCGAATGTTCTATTAATTTCTGTATCTTTTCAAGTCTGGAAAGTTCCAGCACTTTTTCAAGTTGTATATAAGGAGATGTAACGTTCATTCGTGGTTCTGAATAAAGATCTCGAGTTGAGACTAACGAGTTGTCGCTTCATTTGGCTTTCACATTGTCTTCGCTATCTTCATCTACGCGACAATATGAAACTCATTGTTATAAAAGTTTGGTGCCATATAACTGTAACATTAATAGTAATTGTAATGATAATTTTGAATAAAGGCTTTTCTAAAGCAATACAGTGATATAGAGCCGCACTTCTTACTAGGTAACTTCTTACTTTTACTGAAATATCTACATTTACACTAAAAAGAATGAAATAAAAAAATTTTGAAAAAAAAAAAAAAATAGAACCGACTTCAAAATTGCTCTAAAAAGTGAAAAATAATTTTATTCTTTAAACACCATCGATAATACTTTTAAACATAATTTTTGAAGTTGGCGCAAAAACAAAAAGTAAAATCCATTGTAACCATGCTTCGTTCATATTTTTATCAAAAAATCATCCAAACTTAGGAACGGAACATTTATATCGTTACTCAAATATGCTGTCATCAATGCGTAATGCATGTGGTAGTGAAGAAACTGGACGTGGTTAAATTTATACTTGTAGTTGAGTTATGGCTGTGAATGATTTTATCGATCGTTTTTGCGCCAACTTCAAAAATTATGTTTAAAAGTATTATTGATGGTGTTTAAAGAATAAAATTATTTTTCACTTTTTAGAGCAATTTTGAAGTCGGTTCTATTTTTTTTTTTTTTTTTTTTTTTTCAAAATTTTTTTTTAAGATAGCAAAGTTCCATCTAGGCAGAATCCCATTATTTCTTCGGTTTTCCCCCTGATGTTCCACTAACAGGATTTGTGTAAAGAACCATTAAGGCCGTTCGCTCTGCATTCATTCTCAGGAGGTGTCCTGTCCATCTCATTTTACTTGGTTTTATACACACACACATATATATATCTATATATATATATATATATATTTCCAAAATGTCACCAAAAACTGTTTTCAGAATTTTCCTTTCAAAGATCAAGCTTTTTTTCCCCTCAACTGTCGGAGTCCTGGCACATAGGTTATGAACTAGTTTTATTAAAACTTTGTACGTTAAGTTTTTGCCGTTTTCTTTATTTGCCAGGATTTTAGTTGAGCTCTTAAAGCAAAGAAGCAACAATTAGCAGCAATAATCCTTTTAAAAAATTAAGGATCAGTGTAATTTTTACGCAGTCTCAAATTTGAATGGGTCAATCTTAGAAAAATATTGAATTTCAAGAATCTTATACCTATAATGAAATTTAAACTTTGTTGCTTGCCATGCACATAAAACTAACTGGAAATTGCAAAGAATATTTCAATCTTACACGGAATATTTACCTCAGTCTCTTCTTGAGATAAGAATAAATGTGACAAAATATCAGTTGACAAGTGTGTTTTAAAAACGTGCAAAAAAGTGCTAAACGGAGACTTTGTAAATCCTATTCCGAAAGTTTTTAGAGCTTCCGAACTTCTAAATCTTGATACCGTCCCAGACGAGTTATTTTTTGTGAAAAGGTAATCCTCAAAGCCATTCATCGAAAAACTGCTTATTGTTTTATGAATTCTTTTAAAATATCTGGGACTAAACAAATACATCAAATATGTATTTCGTTTATATTGCGATATTTACACAAATTGGGAAAAAATATAATTAGAGACGTACCGAGTAGCACTTTAGCCGAGTAGCCGAGTACCGAGTACTCGGTCTTTCACTACTCGACCGAGTACCGAGTTTCAATTATGTTTTAAGAAGAACCACCGACACATGTGATGAATTTCGAACTTATTGGAATAGTAGTATAGACCTCCATGTCCATATAGTAGCTTTTAAAACAAAATTCCAGCTGAAATTTAATTACGCATTATGTAAAAGATTTTGTTTGTGTCAAAAACTTTATAAAAAGGTAATTTTGAAAATTAAAAATAAACAAATAAATAATAAGTATGATTAATCAAGTTGGAATTAAAACAAATTATGTCAATCTATTTTAGTTCTAGTCGGGGGTGTTCACATAAATTTTGGGGCCCGTCACAAATGACTTTTCTGGGCACCCCTCCATATTGTTTACCTTTATACTTCATGCCTAGTTAAAAAACTATTGGGCCGCCTACAGGTTTGAGCCAACAGGTGTCCCTTCTCCCCCCTCCCCCCTGTTCACGCTCCTGGTTCTAGTCCGCCAAACATAATAATACAAAAATTTCATATTTTTTTACACTGCTCCATTTTTAATAAATAAGTTTTATTAACTTTGCGGACATTGAAAAGATTTACTTCATTGAAGCATAACAAACTTCATTATTCTCAAAGTTTAAATTTGACTTGTAAATTTGAATTGTAAATGATTGCAGTATATTATATGGTTGCACTCCTTTATTATTTCTAAAATCTGCCTAAACAATATTCCATTTTTTACAACTACTCGGTATTGGCCGAGTATCTGATCAAAACTTGGCCGAGTAGACCGAGTAGTTACCGAGTACTCGGTACGTCTCTAATTATAATAATTTGCTGTCATTAAAGTTGAAGTTAGATTCAAGGTGATGTAGGGGAAGTTACCGGAATTCTTTTCAAAAAAAAATATTTAGGATTTGGGATGCTCAAAAATGTTAATACTGTAGTTGAAACTATTGAGGGTTTTTTAAAGTTTTTGTCGGTTTTAGAGAGAAATGAGAACAAAAAAACTGTAATATTTAATCCAGTAGATTTTGACCATTAGAGTCTGAAACTTTTCATAAGATAAGAAATATAATATTTGAAAAAAGGGGATTATACTCGTACACTTCTCCGACTATAGGCGTTATTCCTGACCCTACTTGGCTGATATCTGGATCAAAATAAAATATTGAAATGAAGATGGCTCTGATTTGCATGAGTGCCATCAAAGCAGCTAATGTCTTAAAAAAAAAAAAAAAAACCTTCTCATGTCTTGTAAACGAGGGGGATTTCCTGGAGATACAATAAAAAGATTTTTCCTGAACGTTCGTCATCTTGATCTTTACTAATAATAAAGCTGAAAGTCCCTCTTTAAGTCTGTCAGGATCTCTGTCCGGATCTATGTCTGTCAAGATCTCTGTGACGCGCATAGCGCCTAAGACCGTTCGGCCGATTTTAATGAAATTAGGCACAAAATAAGTTTGTAGCATGGGAGTGTGCACCTCAAAGCGATTTTTCGAAAATTCGATGTGGTTCTTTTTCTATTCCAATTTTAAGAAGAAAATTCTCATAAGATGGACGAGTAAATTACGAAATTATCATTACGTGGAACCGTAACATGGGCACAAGCCAATTGGCGAGAAAATTCACCATACATTATTTGTAAATATGCAGGCGAACCAAAAGACCTTTTAATTTTCCATTACGAGCAAAGCCGTGCGGGTACCACTAGTGTGCACTTTAAATCAATGCAAGTCATGTTATTGCCAACTTGATAAGTGCCCGACATGTGAAACAGCCATAACATAAAGATTTCAATCCAGACTGCTGCATATTGTAACTTACAAAATATATTATCTAACTTCATCTTCAAAGAAAGAGGGTCAGCAATCAGATGAAAACAATTACAACAATATTTAGTGGATAACATTGTCTAAAAATACACTAAAAGCGAAACCCCTCCGATGAAAGAGATAAATTATTGGTTCACTTAACGATTTTATACGAATAATCTCCGTATCAGGGGGTTGGGGTTTTATTCCTTAAACAGATATTCCATCGTTAACTCCTCGACAATTAATTTGGTAAACGCACTACTTAGCTAAGATTTAATGATTCTTACATTTCGATACTGTAACAGATTCGTGCAAATCAGGAACATGACTATTAATCTTGGAGTATTTAAAAGTAATGCCGCAACGAAGAATGAAATATTACGTTTAAAGCTGCCATTGCAAACGCAAATCTTTTACATTAACACATTAGATACAAAGAAAGAATCATTTGAATTAGGACGAATGTTTTAGCTTTTTTGGCATTAATGACATAATTTGTCTATTTCCTAAAAGTCAACGTAGTGTTATGATTCATGGATCTTGCGATGAATATATAACTTTTATTTTTCGTTTGATTCAACGCAATATAAAAGAGAAAAATATATATAATAGCGTTCTTAAACGGAATATAAAAGAGAAACATTACGTTTTGGCAGAAAAGTCATGTTCTTTCATTCGGGCCACATCCGGCCCGCAAAGCTGATCCATGTGGCCCGTTGTTTTGATCACTATTAGAAACCGAAGAGCACGAGAAGTACGAATGTCACACATTTGAAGCCAAATATTTAGACATTGGTGTCCGAAAAGCATGTATTTAATCAAATAAGCATCAAGTAATTGATAACAACAATTATTGGTTTGTATTTTCTTTCCCGTTCCATATTTTCACATTTATTTATATAAGAGTGAAATATTTCGAATTTTTTTATGTGTTCTGGCCAGCGAAAAGGATTTAAAAATGAGGTGCGGCCCTTCGACAGAAAACTTTTGGGCACCCCTAACTTAGAGTAAACAAGAGTATTAACAGTCACCCCATATTGTACGTTAGAACGTTTAATGTTTACTAACATGTCTCAAGTTTGCAACTGAATGAAGATGATATCTTTTTGGGGAACAAAAAAGCTAAAGTTCTTTAGCAAAAGACATCAATTCGTTATTGCGTGACATCGAAGAATCTGAGTTAAATGACTTAATAAAGTGTAAATTTGATTAAGATAGTAATATTTTCGATAAGAGATTCTTTCAATTTTACATACAATCAGCAAGACTATTCTACGTTAATGAAACTATTTCGAAACGAAAGCAGTGAATAATATCCCCCGTGACTAGACAGATCTTCAATATCCTTAGTTAATGTTTATAGAACTAACAGTTCGGATTATCCTTAGGAGAAAGTAAACTTTAAAGCATTAAAAGTATATTGTTACTCACATGGACAGGCTATGTGACTAAGAAAAAAAGTGAGTCCCATTTTTTCTGGGTCTAATATTCTCAAATAAAATGGGAATACGTTGAAAAAACGACACCAGACAAAGTTAATATTTTGGCGTATATGAATTTTTCGAAACCCATCTACTTTTTCTGCCATTACTTTAAGCATATTTTCTCAAAAAAAAAGTTTAAACTGTTAAAAAATTGGTTAATTAAGATTTTTTATATTAAATAAGAAATAACAAGGAGATTCAAACACACATTTTCTTTTTTTACCATAAGGAATACGCTAATTTAGACAAAAAAAAAAAAACAGTTTTTTCTCGGGAACAAAATATTTATCCAAGCATTTCATAATTAATTAATAGCTATCAAAAATTCTTTCGTCAGCGTCTTCTCATTTAGTTTTGAAGATCATTCTTAAATAATTTTAGTTTCAAATTAATTATTTATTAAAAGGACAAACGGTGTTCGTGCAAGCTTTTATCAGTTACTTCATTGTTCTATGTTTTATACTATAACTTTGTTTTACTTTTTGTTCAAAACATTGTGTTGTGTTATTACATTGACTACATGTAAAAAGAGAATATTTTATTTTTACAAAAGAATACCAAAGAAATATTCACTTGATTCATGAAACGAAAATATTGTAGGGAATAAGCATAAACTAATTCTATGCTGAAAAAAAAAATCACCGCAGTCACGAATGCAAACGTTCTTAAAGTACGTTCTTTAATAATGTGGTAAATCTTGATTGAATATTAATGAGACTAACAAAAATAAAAGTGCTCAATAAGTACGTATACGTACGATGATTATGTGGATCGGTTATATACACTGCAAAATAATTCAGGAACCTTTTTCAATAAAACGGAAAGGTTTCTGAGGTAATAAGAATTCTACCTTCAAGGCATTTTTTTATCGATACAGAGAGCTTTCTCATGTATCCAAAAAACTAAGAAGCAAAAGTTTTGAAGCATGCGCAAAACAGCTCGGAGACAAATGAAACTGACCAGCAATGGTGTGAGATTTTTTATTCGTCGTATGAATTCAGTAAATATAAGATAATTTTTTAGTCTTATTATTTTCTGATAATTTCTCTTTATCAGATAAAAGCTAATGCTAGAAAAACCTTTTCCAAATTTCCAAAGTAAGAATCGCAACTTCCCTGAACGTAGTTTTCCTTAGAGCAGGAATTAAAATGGAGTAAGCAAGTCCAATCATTGGCTTAACAAAAGCTGACCCAGAGAGCCCAAGTCACGTGACTCAACGATAACGAATGGTTGGCACGTTTTGGGTGAAACAAGCGAAAGAAACCTTATTTCTTCCAATGCTCTGCTTTAAAATCTATCCCGTGACTTGGGGTCTTGGTTTCAAGAATGAAAGCCTTCACTCCCTCCATTTTATCTCTTCTCAATGACTTTTTCCTTCAAGCTATGGAAATGAAATAACACGGGCACCACCAAGTTGGAAATAACGAGAACGTAATTTTTCTTTTCTATAGTTGCTGTAGTCTGCCGTGCTGCATGAACTTTAGTTATCTGTTTGACAATTTATTAATGATAAACATCATTCTTGATAGTGCTAAATCGCGCGGTCACATTTTGAAAATTGAAAGCATATTTAGATTAACAACATGGGTGCCGTATAGTCAAAATAGAAGGATTACTTTCATTTCATGGCTAGAGTGATATGTGTCGCCATCGCATTATTTCTGTGTCATAGCAAATTCTTTTCTTATTTAAGTTCATCGATATTTTAATTCTAAAATACCGCATGATCTTTGAAAAACGAAGTTCATTGAAAAAAAAAATTAATTTGAATTTTGACCTCTTGAATTCAAATTATGATTTCGCAATTACGAGTGTGTGTGTGTGTGTGTGTTTATGTGTGTGTGCAGGTATGAGTGTGTGGGTAGTTGTGTGTATGAGTATTTGTGTGTGTACGGGGGAATCTGCATGTGTGTAGGCATATATGTTTGTGTGTGTGTGTATGTAGGTGTGTGTGTTTATGTGTGTGTGCAGGTATGAGTGTGTGGGTAGTTGTGTGTATGAGTATTTGTGTGTACGGGGGGAATCTGCATGTGTGTAGGCATATATGTTTGTGTCTGTGTGCAGGCATGAGTGTGTGGGTAGTTGTGTGTAGGTGTGTATGTGTAGGTGTCTGTATGTATGCGTGTGTGTGTATGTGTTTGAGTATGTGTAGGCGTATGTATGTGTGTAGGTGTATGTATGTGTGTGTGTGTTTGTGTGTGTGTGCGTGCGTGTATGCATGTGTGTATGTGTTTGTGTGTGTGTACGTGCGTGTAATCATGCGTGTAAGTGTAGAATATTGACGCAACCTGGAGACGGTTTTCGCTAGAGGAGGAGCATCGTGAGGCGACCGGTCGACGGTGGTGCTGCAGAAGGTGCTGGCGGGAAAATAAAATGATAGCACATCAAAGCAGTCAAATGAAAGCAATAAGCAATCGTAATTGCTCAATAGAATAATAAATCACGAAAAAATGGTTTCAACACAATAACGTTATAAAACTTAACATATCGATCTCATATTTTATTTAATTTAAGACTTCACTGCATTTAAATGTACTTAAAATTAGCATAGTTATCAATTTACCTGTAAGGAAGTAAAGACTCAAGAAGGTACTAGATGTTGACTACGGAAAAAACAATAAAAGGTACATCTAAGGCACTATAAAAAAAAATCATCGAATACGACCGAGCCTTTAAACTTCCATAAAGGGGACACAACCTCCATTCTAAAAGTATTGCATCGTTCAAGCACGAAAGCATTAAAACTGACCCTATGATGAAAGACCTAAATACTCTAGTCGCAAACTCAAATAATGACTTTGACAACAAAGTAAGAAGATTCAGTTTGCTGATAAGAGAAGGGTACTAATAAGATTTCTTGATTATGTTAGATATCATAGTTGCATTTCGCCAGAGCAAATCACATTGATTACTTATATGTAGTTGTTTTTGATGTGACGGATCCATTACATTGGCTCTTAATGTATTCTAGTGCCCTTTGAAGAGATGTATTTCTTCTGTTGGTAAGAGTATGAATAGATTTGTTTTATTTTTGTCGATAAGATCTATGCATGTCGGGTTTTTTTCCCAGTATAGATTTGAAATTAAAAGCTTTTTGGGATTTTTTTTTTCCAAAAAAAAATTTGCACATGTGAAGAAATATTTGAAATTTACGAGACAAAAGCATTTCACCAACAAAAGTTCAGAAATACAAGTTTAAAAAAAAGAGCTTGTCCTTTTCATCATCTATTAACTTTGATTGGTTATTGAGCAATCAAGAAATTTGCTTATTGATCTGAATTGTACCTCAAACGGCGTAATGAGTAACCTATTGTGTTTGTGATTGGTTCAACCAATCACATGACAAGTAATTAAATAATCTCAGACAGTTGTATGACTCTTTTCAATTCAGTTGGACATCTAATGCACAAATAATATCACAAACGTGGTTTTTAACTTTAAATTCATCGGAAGTTTAGCCCTATTTTATGACACATTTTCTTTTTTTTAATTCGGTCAAGAACTTCAAGTATTTTAAAACAAATAACTACCTTTCAAACTTTAAAACAAGGAAAGTACAATATTCGCAGTTCTAAAGCCAGAATACGCCACATCACGGTGATTTAAGAAATTAACCATAGAGATAAAACATTGCAATTTTCTTTCAGTCACCATTACGTAGCAATCGAAAATAAACGTATAGAAAACTAATTTGATGTATCTTTTTAAAAAATAAAAGAGGTTCTTTAGCCATCCGCTTTTACAACTAAGTATTTTAACTTGATGCAAATAAAATTATTTCCTGTAAATTAAGTCTAAGTAATAATATGATTATTTACCGTTCTAATAAAGTTTTAAAACGCACTTTGTAAGGAAACATGTGTAATTTATTTAACATTTTTGTTTAAATTTATTAAAATGAAAGATGTTACGGAGCTGAAGTTTAGCACTGAAAACAGGACAAGGGGTCATTGTTTTAAGTTATTTAAATCTCAGGCTAACATGGATATTAGGTAAAATTAATATTTTAGCAGGGTAGTGGAACCTTGGAACAGCTTACCGGAAGAGGTGGTAATGAGCAAGGGAGTAGATAGTTTTAAGAGGGCCATTGATCTTCACTGGGGATTGTAAATTGACTAGGACCAGTCTAGCTGGGCCCAGAGCCTGTTGCTGGTCGTCACTTTTGTATTTGTAATTCACTTTTAGTGTTCAAAAGATCTTAAGACATATTCGAAACATTTACGGAGATGTTAGGATGCGCGGTTGTATAAATTATCTACCATCTTAACTGAAAACAATCAAATAAGCTGTGTGCTAAAGTTGGATTTTAAAAAAAAAAATTTAAAAAAAAAGAGATAAGTAAAACACACCATAGCAGATTTACATATTTGAGGCGATGTTGCAATTTTTTTGTGGGGGAGGACGCTTTGTACAAGATAAATGTTTTTTCGTAAGCTGTTTTCATCCTCTTCGGGTTTCGTACGTCGTGGGTGCTCCTCGTAATTGCGACATTTGCAACATGGTTAAGTCGTCACTCAAAACATATATTATCTAGAAACTACAGCCCATAGCTATTTCAAAGCTTCAATGAAGCCTCTTCATCAGTGCAAAAGTGCTCAACACACAACTAAACTCGTGGGAGAACTCTCACGACTTCGTTGTGTGTTTGAGTTCTATCACGATTGTTTTTGTATGTTGAGCATTTTTGCACTGATGAAGAGGCTTCATTGAAGCCCTGAAATAGCCTTATGTGATATTTTTTTGATAATGTTTGCTTTATTTACGTTGCTTTTTCATTTCAAACATATTCTATTTTGCTTTAAAATTTGCCTTTTAAGTAACATGACTTTGTGGAAAAAACACAATATTAAGCACAAATGAGAATCAGGGTTCTTGAGCACCATTTAAGTCTAAAAGTTAAAAACCAACAATTTTTGTTATAAATTTTCCTGCTGATGGAAAAGGTTTGTTTGCACTGAAAGACTCCTGTGATGAGGTACCTCAGATATAACAAAAACAACTGTTTGTATTTCATAAATCACACTAGTCTACAAAAAAAAAAAAAAAAAAAACATTTTTTGTCACATGGAGAAAAATACCTGATCTTAGTGTAAAATGATGCACTAAATTCAAATATGCAAACATTTTTTTTCCATTACTCACAGATGTTTTGTAACAGTAGACTGAAGTTTGAAAGAAATGTGCATATTCTCATGCATGATTAATACTAAAATGGTGTTTAAAAACTTAGCTATTGTTCATTTCTTTCTGTATTTGGCATCAGAACATCCCTATTAAGTGTCTAGCATTAATCGACAATAATTTATTCACTTGGACATGGGGGTTCTTCCAACGATACATTTATTTAGCTTTACACCAATAAAATGCATAGAAATTCTGGTTTTAAGTATTCAAATTTATCACCAGTGTTGCAAAGTCTCTACAAAGTTTTTGAAGGCCTAATTTAATATAAAAAGCCTGTAGAATAAAAGGTCCAGTCTTAATTTTCTTTAAATTCTTCTTGCCGTTGCTTTCCCATTTGCAGAGGAGAAAATAGCATTGTGTTAAAACCAAGCAGTTCATAAAATTTATTTAATTCAATTTTTGCCTAAAAATAATTGTCCCATGACGCGTTGTTCAAAAATTTTATCTAAAAAAACTTACAACTCTCCATATGTTTCCTTCATTTTGACTGAATATGCTGATGATACCGCAGGCTACGTGGGCTCAATCATGCAGTAGTATTGTTTTTAAACTAGTTTCGAAAAAGTTAATACCAAGTCTCATCTGTTAGATATTAAAATATGATATACATATCCTTTTAAGATAGTCAATGCTATTACCGTATACTAAAGAATTTTCTTTAGAAAAAAAAATCTATAAATTATTTTTGTTTGCATTCAAATATAACAATACAGAAAATGATTCGTTTCAGATAGCGTATATCACGAACATGGGTGCCATTAAGACGGACCACCATGTTACCACTGCTGTACCAGCAAACCTGACTACCTATTGCCACATTTCTAGTCTTTACCCCAAATTATAACTGTTAATTATTAGTTTTTATCATTACGTGAAAAAGTAAAACACGGGAAAAAATCACTTAAAACCTATGATTACACGAAAACTGTGGATGATGGAAAAATTCTGATTGGATATTTATAATCAGCGTCGAAAATTGCCCTAGAAACAGTATAAATGTTTCATGTAACAAAATCTTTGTTTACTAGTGTTATCTGCACTTTAAACACATAGTATCCTTTTTTTGGTTTATTGGCACAGTTAAGAGAGCCTGTTTCAGGCATTTTATTTACCAATCCCCCTGTTCAGGCCCCTTATCGTTTCAAAATGACCCTGCGCAGTGATACATTCTCAGCACCATTTTCTCATCTCTTCTCTTTCTCTTTTCTAAAGAAAACGAAACTAGATTTACCACCTGTATTGCGTATTTTGCTTGATATCGCTTGCTTTACCATCGTGATTTCATTTTAAATAATATGCGTCAGTTCTG
Source organism: Uloborus diversus (assembly GCF_026930045.1). Lineage (NCBI taxonomy): Eukaryota > Metazoa > Arthropoda > Arachnida > Araneae > Uloboridae > Uloborus > Uloborus diversus. The sequence continues at coordinate 1,513,871 of NC_072735.1, forward strand.
CTTAAAATCGAATAAATACTCCAAAATCTCATATTTCTGTGTGAAGGCCATTCCATGCGACGGAAAGAGACATTTTAAATATTCTTTTCACATGAACTTGTTTCATAAATACAAATAATACAAGCTAGAAATTTTATTTTTGATAGCAACGGCAAAGATATTGTCATAAGAACTATGCAGAGCATCAAAAGTAAGTCAGTTTGAAGAAAATAATTGAACAACATGCAATAAAATGCCAGTGACGGAATAGAACACATACGAGTCCCGTTCCGTCACGGGCATTTTATTGCGTATTCATCCATTATTTTATTTAAAAACGATAAGTTTAAAGTTCTACGGAATTCTTATGACAAATCCTTACTGCTGCTATCAACAATAAATTTTATAGTTTGTTTTATTTGTATTTATAAAATAAAATATACTGAAAAATATCCCTTTCAATCAAATGGAATGGCCGTGAATAACTATATTTTTCTTACCAGCAATGGAATGTAACTAATATTGCATTCCGTGATTGTACAGTCGGATCCCGACTTACGCGAGGGACGCGTTCCAAGACTCCTCGCGTAAGTCGAAATTTCGCGTTATGGAAAATTGTTGTGTATGACTTTTTTATAAACATACCTAATCACTTTAGACGTTTTTTTAAACACCTTTTAAACTGTTTTAGACCATTTTTAACTATATATTACCGTTTGATGCATAAAGAGCTGAATTTTTAATGAAATTTTAAAAAAAAGCTGCATTATTCAACATAAAATATGGTTACGATGCACAAAACAATGATCAATGAAAAATAGAGACATAAAAATAGAACAGTACGGTACGTAAAGTATGTAGTAATAATAAAACATAGATACAATAAGTTACATTTATAACTTAAAAATTGAAGATGATGATTTATATTGCACAATGTGTTCGTTATTCAAATATATTGTTTAATACAGTAGCTTCGCATTTACTTTTATAACATTTACATCTATGGTAACACTCCTCTTTCAGGGTCTGTATAGCCTACACTACAAGAGCAGATTCGAATTTCATATTTTTTGCATTTTGCTTAAACACTATTTTGCGAGCTTCGGTTGGTTGGACTTATACGGATTGCTTTCTCTAGATTTTTAATTATGTATGAAAGATTCACTCATACCTAATTGTCATGCTACCTTCGACCCACTTTCTAGTTGTTCAAGCGTGTCAAGAATCTTAACCTTTTCTTAAATTGTCGCAAACTTTCGCTTTATGTTTCGATCTTCAAACTTTAGATGAAACGTTTTGCCTGTTGCCACAATGTTTCATCAATTTTCATATTTAGAATAAATAAATGAAAAATATGAGGAGTGGAGATATATACACACTAATAAAGCTATGTTTATAGCGTGGTGCGTGGTAACTTGCGCAGCATGTGATGCTGAAAGGATGAAAGTACATTCACTAAGTCAATGTTTAGTAGTCGATAACAAAGCCGAAACGCTTTGTTATTGACTACTAAACATTGCACTACTACTCCTTTCCAAATATTTTCGTGTTGAGAGCGAGAAATTCGCTTTAGCTCTAAAATTCGGTGCTCCTGAAAAACTCGCGTTGTAGCCATTTTGCGTAAGTCGGATAGCGTTGTAGCGGGAGTCGACTGTATTTTTAATTACTTAAATTTTTCTGTTTGCTTATGATTGCTAAAAAATACGACGGAGGGCAGAAAACGTATGCGTGCACACAGCGTCAACACGTATCCCTTCATTCATATTAAAGCCATTTTAAAATATACAGAGAAATAATAGGGTAAAATATTTTTACTTACCCTGCAAAAAGCACATGAGACAAGTGAAAGGGAAATTGTTGGAAAAAGTAGAGGGGGAACAGTTTTTCACTACGTTAACTCCTATTTCAGCGAAGTAATTCAATTTCTTCGGCGGGCTAAGATCGTAAAAGCATAAAAGTATATTTGAAAGCTCTAGCAGTAAGAAATCAGCAGATATGAGAATTAAAGGGGACAGTTCTAGTGGCTGAATATGGATTTTTTCAAGCAAAACACAAAAAAAAAAAAGGCTGCGTGTTTTTTTTTTTTTTTTTTTTTTTTGTGATAAAAGTGTTAAAGCCATTTACTGTTACGCCTTAGGAAAGAAAAGACTGAAGTTTGGGGAGTTCCAGTGAAAATCGTATAAACATAACTTTGAACTTTATAAGATCTTTTACGTTGAGTTTAGCGATTTCAAGCTCAGAGAAAAAGGGCATTTTCTTGATTATATGAACTCGATGTAATAACTTTGCAAATACCGGAAATAATGGAATTTAATTTAAAATATACTTTTCTTTCGGCTGAGATGCGGTGAAAGTTTTTCAAAATATATTTCATTTAAAACTGTGTGAAATGACTTGATTTCTAAAAAACGGAAGTAACATTGATTTAATATCTATAAATTGTAAAAATCCTGTATTTCTTTAAAAATACATACTTTTTCATTCAATTTTTAATTTTTATTTTTATTTATTTATTTATTTTTAGTCAGTCACCGGTCAGTTAAATCGTTTAGCGTTCAGAGACTTTGATTGTAAACACGAGATTAATTATTATTCAAAAAATGTATTTCATTTTCCAGGGAAATTCTTCATACATAAGGAAGCGTTTCACGTTTAGGATGCCATTTCAGATTGATTATGCCTCAAACAAGGACAAAACGTGGTCTCTGGATATTGTAACTTCGAAAGAATAGCAGACAGTAAAAATTGTTCAGACTATTGTTATTTGCTAGAGCCCTTCTGCCTTAGCATCGGTCATATTTGATTTACGAGCATTAAAGCAGAAAGGTGATAAGCTATTTCTATCAACCGACTTCAAAAAAGGAGGTTATGATTTCGTCCGTGGCTTTTTATGTACGTTTTCGTATTACTCTACGAATACTGGACTGATTTGTAAGTTATTTTGTCGGGAAGGGTATACTTTCCAGAAATATGGTGTTGACCCGCCTCTAGCCTGGATACAAGCTGAAGCACGGCGTGGCATAGACCAATAAAGCTTACGAATGGTGTCATGTAGCATTTCCTGCCCAATTCGCTCCAATTGTTGAACGAGGGCATCAACATTCCGTGCCAGATGCAATCACCTTCCCATCATATTCCAGACATGCTCGATGGCAGAGAGATCTGGCGATCTGGCAGGCCAAGGAAGGGTTTGACAAGCTTGCAGACAGTTTATAGCAACACGTGCCGGTCTTGCGTTGTCCTGCTGAAAATCCAGCCGAGGGTACTGCAAAACGAACGGTAGCAAAACAAGTCGTAGGATGTCGTCGACTTACCGCTGTGCAGTAAGTGTACCTCTAATTACGACCAAAGGGCTCCGGCTATCAAAGGAAATGCACCCCAGACCATAATGCCTTGTTGAGGGCCGGTGTGGAGTGAAATAGTGAAAGCAGGATCCCCCCTCTGTCCTGGGTGTCTCCAAACACGTCTTTGATGATCGTCAGGGCACAGTTGGAAGCGGGATTCGTCGCTAAAGACTGTACGTTCCCAGTCGGCATCATTCCAACTTGATCGAGCCATGCACCACTGTGATCTGCCTCGACAGTGTGCAAGCGTCGTCAAGTGGCAGGTGGCGTAACGATCGGCGCGAGCGTATATTTCACTGTCTCAATCGTCTGTAAATGGTCATGATGGACACTGGTGTTTGGGTTGAACGTCTGATGGTTGATAGAGATGAAGAAGCTGCTGTGACAGCTGATCGGACAATCACCCTGTCTTTACGATCTGTTGAGGTCCTAGGTCGACTCCTACCATCCTGACGCTGAACTCTGCCATTTTTAACCCATCCTTGCCTGCACCGTCGAATCGTCGCATCGCTAAACTCAAATTCTTCGAATTTTCCAACCGGCCTCTTTCAATCCAATGATACGACCTGTTTTAAACTCTGATAGTTGCTCGTAATGAGCACGAACCATGCGGCGGGGCATTTTTATGTTGTTGAAAGGTAATCTGAATCGCAATCAAAGAGAAACTTTCAACAACCGTTGGAGAACTGCTCCTTATATACATCTGCTGGGTGTGCAGTTCCGATGCGCTGGAGATCAAACTATTCATTCATTGGACACCAAATTTTAATCATTTGCATATCTGGTCAAAACACTCATGCATATGAAATTTCAAAGCAATCGGATGATTGCTTCTTGGTGCGTCGATTTTTTCGTTATAGAGTGTAGTTTACTGACTTCTAGCATGATACTTTCCCTTTTTTTGAGCAATCACGATTGCTTATTGTTGCATTTGACTGTTTTGAATTCCTATGATTTTATTTTCCCACCACCTCCCTCAGCCAGCACCACCGTCGCGTCGACCGGCCTCACGATGATGCTCCTCTTGCGAAAACCGTCTCCAGTTGCGTCCATATCCTACGCACACACGCCTACACACACATACACACACTCATGCCTACGCACAGACACAAACACACACTCCTACACACACACACATACACATACTCATGCCTGCACACAGACACAAACACATATGCCTACATACAAACACACACGCGCGCGTACACACACAGCACTGCATACACAACATGCACACACATGCATACATACACACTCACACGCACCCACACACACATGCGCCTACACAAACACACACGCGCATTCATACACGCACACGCTCGTGATTGCGAAAAACATAATTTGAATTCAAGATGCCAAAAATTCAAATTAATATTTTTTTTTTGCCAGATATCTAACTGGCAGAAATTGGGCATATTAGCTGTCCATTATTTTCCAGAAACTAAGTGGAATTTTGTGTTACAGTGCACGTAAAAGTAACAAGATTAAACTCATAACAAAATAATTTAAGTATCACCCAGCATAACCAATAACTTTTTTTTAACGTCTCAGTTTGCGTTTGTTCAACTATTATTAGAGAGATACGTGAAATGCACCGCCAGCTCAGTCATTTCCAGCCGAGGACTGCAGTTTCGTGCTTATTAGCACTCATCAGCCCGGCATAGGAAAGTGATTGAGCTGGAGATGGAAAACCTCTTATGGAAGCCAAGAGGGTCAAACAAACTGGTAGCTAATGTAGAATTAGCAGACTACATGGAAGACCATAAGAGGTTTTCCATCTCCAGCTCAGTCACTTTCCTATGCCGGGCTGATGAGTGCTAATAAGCACGAAACTGCAGTCCTCGGCTGGAAATGACTGAGCTGGCGGTGTATTTCATGTATTTCTGCTTTAGCCCTGGCTAATGGGCGGTAATTTACTGAATATTAGAGAGATATTCGTAGTCCGATTCTGATGAGTTGACTTTCGATCCGATGTGGTTTAAATGATTATACTTGTATAGGGTGGGGAAAGAAGGTTTGCTATGTGATAGCAAGTGTTGGCTTTGTGCAAATCAAAATTGTTTTCTTCTTCCAGTGCAATACCAAGCATGGGCCCGTCCAATGTGAAGCATTAAGTTACCAGAACCACACAGTACCGTCATTAAACTTTATTACACAATTTTTTTCAGTGTAATTTTCAAACAGTTACAAGGTATATTCAGTAAATTACCGCAAAATAGCCAGGGCTAAAGTAGAAATACATGAAATGCACCGCCAGCTCAGTCTTTTGCAGCCGAGGACAGCAGTTTCGTGCTTAATAGCACTCATCAGCCCCGGCATAGGAAAGTAACTGAGCTGGAGATGTTGAGTGCTCAACACAGTGCTATTAAGCACGAAACTGCAGTCCTCGGCTGAAAATGACTGAGCTTGCGGTGTATTTCATGTATTTCTGCTTTAGCCCTGGCTATTGGACCGGTAATTTACTGAATATACCATGCCTTGCCTTCAATCCTCGAGTTGAACCGAACCATTGCTTCGGTCACTCGTCTGGTCTGCGCTAATTCTATATTATCTACCAGTTTGTTTGGCACTCTTGGCTTCTTTAAGAGGTTTTCCATCTCCAGCTCAGTTATTTTCCTATGCCGGGCTGATGAGTGCTATTAAGCACGAAACTGCAGTCCTCGGCTGGAAATGACTGAGCTGGCGGTGCATTTCATGTAGTTACAAGGTGTCCGGTTAAAGGAGAGCTTTTGCAGTATCTTCTCTATGATTTAAATTCATCGGTCACTAACACTTTAGTTTTCAAAACTACCACATTTGGTGTTGTGCATCTTGTTTCCGTTTACCCTGTGTTTCCAATTACCCCCAACTCTCCATATATTCTCTTAGCTTCACTCCGTTTAACGTAAATTTTGTTCGAAAATAATTTTCATCGAATGATTAATTGCTTTGGAGGTTTTCCCAAACGTCATTGTTGTTTGCTGATGAGTTTTAACCTTTTGCGCAACAAATCGAATAAAATATATTATTTTTCTTTGAAACTTGAATTCAAGCTGTCGAAATATTCCTAAACTTCATTTATCATTAAAAAGGAACTAGGTTTTTTTTAATGAAATAAAATGAAAAAAAAAAAAAAAAACACTTTATGTTTTGCGAACATTTTTTAATCAGTTTTTTCTCCCGCAAATTAAATTTTCCTAAATCAATTATCTCCAACTCGTTGAGAAAAAAAAGCATTTGTTTGGAAAGGACATTAGATTTTATTCTTAGTCTTATTAATATTTTTCTTATAATCTAGAATTTAAGACTGCCGATCGTTATTCTTGCTTCCCTAACTGATTGGAGATTATTATTTTACAATACAGGCTTGAAGTTTAAAGTAATGACTTATCTCAATTTTACTTTGAAATATATGTTATCAATAAAACTGTTTTTTTCGTTCAGATCGCCCTCATTCTAACTCGAACCACCTCACAGGATAAACCCACCTACCCGACATTTTGGCTCTAAAAAAGCTTAGGATCCATATTTGTTCCAAGAAAACGTTATTTGGGTTATTGGTTGCTTCGTCATAAAAATTCCTAATTATAAGTTGAGTAAAATGCCCCATTGAGCAACTATAGCTTGGTAACTGATTTCCCATACTTCCCACAAAAGAGATAATATTGATTGCTTCTGACTATTTTTATTTCTTTTTACAAGGCATTTTTTAAAAGTTTTATAACTTTGCTCAATAAATTTCACTTAGATCACTTTCATCCTCAGAAAAGTTGAAACTAAGCTATAAAACTTCCTATATCCTATTAATAATCCAAATAATATTAAACGTCTGGTATGGCACAAAGTTAGTTTGTAGCATGGGGGTGTGCACCTCGAAGCGATTTTTCGAAAATTCGAAGTGGTTCTTTTTCTATTCCAATTTTAAGAACAAAATTATCATAAGACGGACGAGTAAATTACGAAATTATCATAACGTGGAACCGTAACATGGGCACAAGCCAATTGGCGAGAAAATTCACCATACATTAGTTGTAAATATACAGGCGAACCAAAAGACCTTTTAATTTTTCTATTACGGGCAAAGCCGTGCGGGTACCACTAGTACCAAATAAATAGGATTATTTGAAAAGAACTTTGAAAGTTAGACAAGAATTTGCAATTATCTTTCAAAATTTGTTTATCGGCGTTAGAGTTAGTTTCTCCAAATCATAATTTAAACTAGAAGTATTTCTCTGGTTATTTACTTAAAAAGTTATTTCATCCAATTGATCCTTCAAGACAAATGATTAAAGATGTATTTAAGGAAAATGCATCAGTTTTTAAAATTTGACGTTCAATTTTCGATTCTGAAGACTTCTACTGTCTGACCACGGATTGTATGGAAAGACAAGCATCCGTTTTACAGCCGGAAATGGACAAATCTATTATATTTTACCGATGTCAGCTTTTGCAGAAGCAGAATCTCATTCAAATGAGCGGAATAAGCGCGTCAAATTTTTACTTTCCCCTCTCATTCAGATAGATTTGTCTCATCTGGACGTTTGAAAATTCCATACAATCCGTGGTTGGAGAGAAGCTTTTTTTTTTTTTTTACTTCCTGAGTTACTAAGGTCTTTTGCTTCCGTTAGCACTTCATCAGTCAACAATGGAAAATATCTTACGCATTATTATGTGTATAGTCCTTAAAAGGCATAAATTTTAATTTTTTCTTACACTGCAGAATGGTTCTTTTTATGAAGAGGGTACCTCGAAAGAAAAAAAAATGAAAGTCAATTTTTCAAGACACTCACCCACTTTTATTTATTTATTTATTTGGAGGGGGGGATCAAAGCAATGGTAAAAAAAGTTTCATATAATTTGAACAGCGGCACAACCCGTGCCGACTAAACCCCTGAATCTTTAATGTGAGAGCCAGCACGGTGTACTACAGGCCGAACCGGAAAAAAAAAAGGAAAATCGAAACTTCATGTTGATAAAACGCTAATCCTATAGCCTCACATGTACCACAAAAATATTCGTCAAAATTTAAAAAATGTCTAGGCTTCCAGAAGAAGCCCTAAAATTTATAATTTTCATCAAAAATTAATTTTTTCTACATATTTTTTAAAAACATAAGATAAATTTTAAGAAATTATTAAGCTGAAAAATAAAAACAGTAAAGTAGGTTATTTGCGTTAAATAGAAATTTTTGCTCACTTTCAATATTTAAGTCTCCCACGTTGTACTCAAAGATATGGGTTTTTTTTCAAGTTTAAGTTAAACCTTTTCATTTTAATTATATCATTTATTATTTTTTTTATTATTCCTTTGCAAATGTTCATTTTCTTCAGTCGGTGGATTTTCGAGATGCAAAAAACGATCATCGCCCATGTCGAATAATTTCTCGGTAAGTTTGAAATAATTTCAGTGTCTATTTGGCTCAAGCATTTTAGGCAAAAGTAAACTTCAAGTGCAATTTTGGATTGTGAGAGCCTTAGGCACTTCCATCGGGTAGGAATCTGACCGTTAGAAATTTTCTAGTACCAGAGACATCTGTGCGGGATCGTGGACCTTCCAAATAGCTAAAATCGGTCAAAAATATGTTTTTTTTTTATTTCGTGGAAGTAACAATATATGAAGTGAGCTGAATCGTATGAAAAAACTTCTTGTTGATCTGATGTTTTATCGCGAAGTTATATGCGTTTAAAAAAAAGGAAACAGAGCGTATTTTCCATTAAAATGGCTGTAAAACATGTAAACAAAGTCGAAAAACTAAGTAAAACTAAGTGTCAAACATGTAAACTAAGTTTCAATAAATTCTTACATTGGTATTAATGTCAAGTATTTAGTCATCAAGAAAATATCTTTCGGGAGGTATTAAAATACGAAGAACATGATATGTAGGTGAAATTAGACTTTAACGTCATTTATCTCGGACTGGAAAATTTGATGCGACACAGATTGAAAAAAGCTCCATGCGACTTAATTTTTGTTCGATATGCTTCAAATTTCAGAATATGATACTTTAGTAGTAGTTTTGATAAAACTGGGTATGCATTAAGGCTTAAGAGAATTTTATGTTGCTTAAAAATATTAAAGTTTTGATTTTTATGTAATATTCGCAACAAAAACTATTGCTTTACGCGAAAAAATATACTGTGCACTTAATAATGGACCAATCCTTAAATGGATACCCAAAGTTCTTATCAATGTTCTGTTCTTTGATAAAATGCAAATTGTTTGAGAAAAGAGCAAAAATTGAGTAGCATGGAGCATTTTAAAATTTTTATTTTAAATTTCAAAATTTTTAATTTTAATTAAATTTTTATATTGTTGCATTTTTTGGATTGATATTTTGCATGCTAATAAACTTACTAACTTTTATGCCCAGTTTCATATTTAAAAATTAATAAACAAAAGAAAAAGCTTTCAAGGTCCACGGTCCCCTTAATGGTGACATATGAATGTCGGAATACCATATCTGAGGATCGCACTAGGTCTGCAAAAGGCTATAATCCTTAAGCAGTCATTCGACGTTAAATCCCGGTTATCACAAATTTGCTATTTCAACTGCGCTTGCGCGCGGACTTAGCTGATTTCAAAAATCTTGCTAAAATTAATTACAAACATTTTATGTTTGGTAATAAATATTAGATGGCAACAGATAAAAATTAGAAATCATAAAGTTTTCTCTGATTTAGTTTTTAGGCCTCGGTAAAGATTGAATTTCGCGTCTTAATTACTAATGGATTCAGTGTCTGATTTGTCTGTCCCTTTTCAGGACCAAATTTTTAACCTCAGAAGAGCGTACTAGAATTGCAGCATCACTTCTAATACAAAGCCGAACCCTCAACCTAAATAAAAATGTATAATACTAAGTTATTTACGCCTAACGTAAAATATCCGCAAAAGACGGATTTCTGTACTAATATTCCAGTCATTTTTGAAGTACACAACGTGTTTTACATTTATGTTAAATAAATATTTTCATACTAATGAATATTGAAGTGTCATTTTTCTCTTAAGATTATCAGTTATTCATATCCGTAGTTTCATATAATATATCACGAAATCGCTGTGAAAATATTCTAACGCATTCATTATTTTGAAGGGACTCTCGCTCAGCCTAAATATAAACAAGCAGCACGAAATCTTAAAACAGAAAGCCCAAAAAGCCAAGTCCGCGCGCAAGCGCAGTTGAAATGGCAAATTTGTGATAACCGGGATTTAACGTCTAGCAAGCAGTCCTTTTGGAAAGAAAAAAAAATGAAAGAAAAAATTAAACTTACTTTACTACAACTAAGAACTTACTGTAAATGTTTCGATAGTAAAAATCAGACAGCGTTGCAAAAACATAATCATAATTTGATATCAAACTTTAACTTTGAATCCTCTTATCTTATTAATAAGTTTCTTTTTCTAACGCAGTCTGTTTTTTTGGATACAGCTCCAGTCTTAATTTCAATATCTTAAGTTCAGCTCACTTTAATTTTATTTTGAAGTAATACTTGTAAGCCTATACCAAAGTTTATGAATAGAACTAGCAAGATGTATCATTTGAATTTCAATTTTTGAAAGTTCTTAAAGTTACTTTATGATTATTCTTCTATTTTGCCTTTCAGTCGGTTTTTTTGTACTCATAATTCACCCGAACAATAATCCAAATTTATTCATAACTCATATTTATTCACCATAAATGCAATTGATTAGTCTTCAAAGCTCAACAAAATTAATATAACATGGCAAGCAGCTAATTTCTTTAAAGCCTACTTTTTCGGTTGTTTCCTAAATATTTATTTGAAAATCTCAATCTTACATTCTGAAATTTGTTATAATTGAATTACAAAACTTTCTGTTGCAAATACGACGTAATTGGTGCGAGAGGAAACAAAAAATAATAATAAATATTAAAACTTAAAACCGAATTTCAGGCAAGTCTCTTTCAGTTGGATTAATTAAACAAATTAGTTTTGTACAAAATCATTCATGAAAAAAAGTTTTATATTTTAATTAAAATTCCTTTAAAACAAAGACACTCAATTTAAAAAACAATAATTCAATTAAAAAACTCATCATGAATAGCAAACTTAAGGCGTAAAATTTCTTTACGAATCAGGTAAGTTATTTTAAAAGAATTTCTTGTGTCCATGTGCCTTTTTTAAGCATTCTAAAACGTAATTAAATTTGTACTGATTCGAGTTAATGCAGTTAGTTTTCTATATCTTAACTTTTTATTATGAAGAAGTTTTTACTCTTTCAAGCAGCAAATTCAGCAATAAATATAAATATCATTAGTTTAGTTACTGGAATTCAGCAAAAAAAAAATCCTTGTGTTAAATGGCTGTACATCCACAAGCTCACACTTCTCTGCTATGAGAAAACAGTTCCTTGAAACACTGAAACACGTGTCAGCAATTTGTTACAAATTTGTACAATTATGGTGCTGCTTTGTTATCTTTACTTTGTAACTTATTCGTTAATCATTTCTCGAACTATACAAGTTGTGTTTTTGTTTATTTTTAATTCATTCAAGCAAAAGTTCGGTAAAAAAATTTAATTTTCCCAATGCTTACATTACGTAATTAAACTGCGGGTTATAAACAGAAGGGTGAGAAATGTCTCACTAACTAACCTAATTTATGTTTCCGAATTTCAAGGTACATAGATAGTATTCGTTTACAATAAACCTCCAATTATAAACAGAAGGTTGAGAAATGTCTCATTAACTAACCTTATTTATATTTCCGAATTTCAAAGTACATAGATAGTATTCGTTTACAATAAACCTCCGAGTAAACTGCGTATATTGAAAATTAATAGAAGCGTCTATTTTCAACGTATGCATTTACTCCAATTTTTACACAAAAGATACTTTTTAACAAAACAAATATTGTTAAGCTCATGAATTTTCTACAAAAATTTCATAAATTCGTTATTTACATAAAGCGCAAATAAGGTTGCATGGTTAAATTCCGTTATTTTTTTATTTTTTTTACTGCACAAACCACACACTGCCAAACTTTCACCCACGTAAATTCTATAGCAATTAATTTTTCATACTTCCTGTGGTATTTTTGGGTTGCTAGCCATTCTTTCCCTTTTTCGATAACAAAGCTCGAAGTAAATTGTAGTCTATGTAGTGTAAAAATTATAGCAACGAACAACAGCGTGGTCACACTTCTATGCATTTTTGATGCTCGTGTTCAGTGGGCCCGTAATCATATAAATTGGACAAATGAATGGTTAAGTGTTATTTTAGTGATAAAAGAAATTCAATTTAGATGGTCCGCATGGTTGGGTGTATTACTGGCACGATATTCGGAAGGAGCCCCGAACTTTTTTCAACAGACAACATGGAGGAAGCTCACTCATGGTGTGGGTAGCATTCTCTTTCAATGGAATAACCGATATTTTTTTCTTGTAAGGTCGTCAATGTTTCGAAGATTATCAGAAAACGCTTGAAGAACAGTTACTTTCATTTGGAAAATTACTTGGTGGGAACCAACGGATATTTTTCAACAAGACAACTACTCCATTCACGTGTCTAAATCTACAATGCAGTGGTTTAGACAAAACCATGCAACTTTTATGGACTGGCCAGCCTTAAGTCCTGACCTAAACTCAATAGAGAACCTCTGGGGAACATTAGCTCGAGATGTATACGCTAACGGGAGGCAGTTTGCAACAGTTCAAGATCTTAGGCTGCAAATTGCTTTTTTTTTTTTTTTTTTTTTTTTTGAATTCGTTACTTCTCTTTTTAACTTGTAAAACATGAAAACCTTGTTGTCTCTAAACTTTTGGGACACACTTAATGCTAGAAGCAATCCTTGTTTCAGAAGCTTATACTTGCTCTAGAAGTGCACAAAATGGAGTTAAAACTGCACATTTTGGGTTAAAAAAAACAGCATTTATCTAGAGAAAAAACAATTTCATATTTCAATTCAGAGCCCCAAACGTATCTAAAACTATCTCTCAAACTCTGGGCACGAAAAAAAGTTATTTTGTTCCCCTGTGCTATCTTTTGTTTAAATTTTTGCTTTTTAAATTAAACAAAAACTACTTATTTTGTAAATTTGTAATTTTATTAAAAACGTGTAGTTTTTTGATTTATTTAAAAAACATTCAACGATTTTTCTTTCTTAAGTGACACGTACAAAATTGTACATTAATTAAATACTGTTACAAATTCTGTAAATAGTAATTATTTTTATGATTAATTTGTCGTAATCTAGCTAAATTTGGCGTTTATTAAATTATCTTTCATCTGAAATTATTGTAGCAACGTAACCTGTAAATAGTTTCCTGTAATGAATAAACAGCCCCCGTACATTCGGCTAAAGTATACGGTTCCCTCATTTCTGAATGATAAAATTTGTGAATGGAAAGAAATGAGAAATTTGTAGAACGGAGTAGGATTTTCTGGAATATCTGAAAAGCTCTCTTTCGATGTCTATAAATAGCCGTGCAGCACGATAAAAAGTCAGTCTCGACTGAGTCGTGGGGCTGAGTGCATGTATTTTGCTCTGTGTGTATTAGCCTTCTTTTTTCGCTGTGTTGTTTTTCGTATTTGGATGTAAATGCGTGTGCCATCGTTGAGTATATGATGTTAATTGATATTTGCCTAATTGCTATGGTGAATTTAGCAGTTGTTAACGATCTTTCCTGTACATAGTGTAAATAAATCTCCTATGTTTTCTCAAGAACTGTGTCGTCATTTTAAGAAAGTTTGAAGCTGCACCGGAACCCTTAACAATACATAAAAGGTTTTCTGTAGAAAGAAGTTCTAGTGAGGAGTCAGAAAACAGTAAGTTTAAGTTTAAGAATAAGACGAAGTAGATGAAATTTTCAATAATAACCAGTACAAACAAACGAAAAAACTAATTTTTACTTTTTAAAATGACGTTCTAGTTTTCCTTCATAAAGTTAAAAGGAAATGACAAGTTGGAAATCGCGCTTAAGAGCAAAGCGAAAAGGGGATTAAAAGCAGTCCCTTATTATTGTTATGAGGGTCTCTTTTTAAAACTGATTTTACAAGGGAAATAGAAAAGTAATTATTTTGCGAACCAAACTTAGCACGGAAGCTAGTTTAATTTATTAGAAATGCTTGGAAGAATGTCAAAGTATAATATTTTTGTGACGTGCTTTGTGCTTGATTTGCATTAGAGCAACTTTTACTCGTTGTTGATCCTAATCTCCGGAAAACAAACAGCGAAAGTGGGCTTATTTCAAGTTCTTCTTTACTAATAATAAAGCTGAAAGTCTCTCTGTCCGGAGGTTGTCTGGATGTCTGTAGGATGTCTGTGACGCGCATAGCGCCTAAACCGTTCGGCCGATTTTCATGAAATTTGGCAAAGTTAGTATGTAGCACGAGGGTGTGCACCTCGAAGCGATTTTTCGAAAATTCGATGTGGTTCTTTTTCTATTCCAATTTTAAGAAAAAAAATATCATAAGATATACAAGTAAATTACGAAATTATCATAACGTGGAACCGTAACATGGGCAGAAGCCAATTGGCGAGATACGAAATTATCATAACGTGGAACCGTAAGATGGGTACAAGCCAATTGGCGAGTAAATTCACCATACATTATTTGTAAATATACAGGCGAACCAAAAGACCTTTTGATTTTTCTACTACGGGCAAAGCCGTGCGGGTATCACTAGTATTTTCTAAAATCTGTTGTGTTTTCAGTTAAAGCACTGAGAAACTTTTAAAGTTAGTGTTATAATTGATGCACCTTGTAGCTAAGTAGTGTAAGTGCATGCATTGAAAATTAGGAGAAAACTGGTACAGATGGTCTAAAAAGTCCCATTTGCTTTGAAGGCAAAAGATGGTCCTAGCAGCTCTGGTAGGTGCTGCTGTATAGCATTATCTTTACTAATAATAAAGCTGAAAGTCTCTGTCCGGATCTCTGTCTGTCTGTCAGGATCTCTCTGACGCTCATAGCGCCTAGACCGTTCGGCCGATTTTCATGAAATTTGGCACAAAGTTAGTTTGTGGCACGGCGGTGTGCACCCCGAAGCGATTTTTCGAAAATTCGATGTGGTTCTTTTTCTATTCCAATATTAAGAACAAAATTATCATAAGATGGACGAGTAAATTACGAAATTATCATAACGTGGAACCGTAACATGGGTAAGCCAATTTTTCGAAAAAAATTCACCATACATTATTTGTAAATATACAGGCGATCTAAAAGACCTTTTAATTTTTCTATTACGGGCAAAGCCGTGTGGGCACCACTAGTTGGAGAATATTTCGATAAAAGCCCGCCTACGGTTTTTATTTTGAGTTGTATGCTGAAAACTTTATAAAGAGTCACTTTATCACTTCTGGCCCGGGCACAAGCCTGAAGGGGCTCGAGATTTTTTGAATGAGGGGTGAAATATATGTACGGACGCAAGGTTAACTATATGGAGGGGGCCCGTAAAAGTCATCTGTGACGGGTCCCAAAATTCCCTTGCAAGCTCCAGGTGTTATTATAACTAATTTTCTATTTTTTGCAACTATTTACCATCTTAAGGCGTCAATTTTGTTACTTAAAGAAAGTTAGTGTAACATCATTATAAGTAGTAGAAGTAATTAATGTCTAAGAAAAAATATGTGGCTTTTTTTAGCTTAATTTCATTAGTTTTACGCTACTCTAAGCGACACTTTGTCAAAGAAAAATAAGTATTTCGTTTTGAAGGAAAGCAGTGAAAATAAAGAGAAAGAGTCAAGGTTATTTTTACTTCTTTTTACAAAAAAAGGAAGTATCGTATTAGCGAAAAAATTTTCACCCAAAAATCGTCCTTAATTTCCATTTTGCTCACCCCCAAATGAAGGTTGACTTTTTTTTTCGACCCGACTACACGTTGATATGTGCCTAGGAATGTACAGACACCCGAAATATCAACTTTGACGATCCCCGAGTTAATTACAACGAGTTTTCTCGTGACGTTTGTATGTACGTATGTGTGTATGTATGTATGTATGTCGCATGACTCAAGAACGGAATATCCTAGAAAGTTGAAATTTGATAAATAGACTCCTAGTGGGGTCTAGTTGTGCACCTTCTTTTTTGGTTGCATTCGTATGCTCCAATGGGGGTCTTTTGCCCCTTTTGGGGGGAAATCATTGTTAATTTCGATGTAAACTCAAGTGGTGTTATAATTTGGCCGACACTTGGCGATATATCGCAGGTCTTTTGGTCTCCAAGTTTTGTCGCCAACTTGGCGGCAAATTTGGCGAATTTTTTTTTTTAATTTATTTATTTATTTATTTATTTTAATCTGGTTTCAATTTGGCCACTGTTGGTGATATTTAGACAGTAAACTATTGAATCATATTAAAACTGCCAATAATGAGAAAATAACATTAAATTGGAGTAAAAGGAAGTCATGTGATGCCCACATCAGCTCGTTTTTAAAAGATTTTAAATATGTCTGAAAAGATATAACAAGTAGCGATAAACGGATCTTATTCAGTATAATATTTACTAATTCAACACTTCTTTCTTATTCGTGACGCAATAAGAGTAAGATTTGATCGTTAAATGCGCATATATTACTTTATTTTGCCCTAAAATATTTGAGAACATATACACTTAGTTACTTTTTAACAACGTTTTTACAGAATAAAAGTGCTGGAAATACCATGCAGATTTTAACTTAAATTTTATATTTAAATGCCCAAAAGCCTGGAAGGAAAATGGTAATAAAAAAGCGATGTACTTAAAGCTTAAATCTCAAACTTCTTCAGCCACTCTTTTAAGAGATTGCCTTTTTCTTTCTAGAGAAAGTGCTGTTAGACTCAAAACCATTTGAGAATTTCTTCAAATTTTTCAACCAGAGCTCATTTAATAGCTTCCTCCGCAGCTCCTTCAATAGCTGCTCAGCAATATGGAAAAATGTTCTAAAGTTCTGGCGTGAAAAATGCGTCAGACGACCCGCATAACGGCACTCCCAAGAAAGTCAATACCAACTTTTAGAAGAGAAGAAGAATCCCGGCGCAAAAACTTGGAAAATGAAAAATGGATGCGATGCCCTTCTGCTTTTCAATCAAGAATTCGGGGAGATCCTTTAGAAAGAAGCCTAGAAAAATTATTTTTTCTTCTTTTTTATACGCATTCGGTGCTGCCATTGTTTTGGTAAAAGGCTGAAATAATGATTTAATAAATCATGCGGATGAAGAGTTTTACCCTTTAATAGTTTAAAACGAAATGTCACGCCCTCACAAATTAATTTTAAACGATTATGAATAGTACAAATGTCAGGGTAAGAGCTCATAATTTTACTTGAGAATTACAGCATATACCTACTTAACTTACCGTATGAAGTTTAAAACTCATTTACAAGCCTCTTTCCACGCTTATGGACCAGGTAAGTTAAAGTACAGTAGACTTTTTAAAACATTATTCTTGTTGAACTACAGTCGAGTCCCGACTTACGCGAGGGATGCGTTCCAAGTCCTTTCGAGTAAGTAGAAATTTCGCGTTGTGGAAAAGGGAATGTAATACGGATTCTTTATTAACATACCTAATTATTTTAGCCATTTTTAAACACCCCTCAAACTGTTTCAGACCATTTCTCAACTATATATTACCGTTCCTTACATAATGTGAGCTGAATTTTCTCATTATTATCTATATATATATAAATGAATGATTGTTTGTATGTCATCCATGAACTCAAAAAACTACCCAGCAGATTTGGCTGAAACTTTCACCGTTTGTTATTTTTGGTATTGGGAATGTTTATAGACCAGTTCGAAAAAAATCCGATCGATAGTTCCTTTTTTATTCCAATTTAAGTCACAATCTATTGGATAAATACGAATAAAATTATCGGCTGCAGAAATTAATTCGCGTGAAAGATCTCATTGATAAGAAGTTAGCATTTTTCTTGAGTTTCAACAAATAAATTCTTTCTTTATTGTTTTATGGCTTTTCATGCAACGGGGGGATTTAAAACTTTTTCTGTTTGATATTTTTAGCGATGGATTGATCTTGCAAACTGCGTGAGTACAAAATTTGAGTATAGTCACGGCTTCACTTGATACCTGGACCGATTATTATGAAAATTGCTATATATATGTATTTTTCCACGGAGAAGGTGCATAATATGCTCATTGAAGCCACTCGCCACCAGGTGGCACTGCAGAGTAGCAACTTCTGCCCCGTTCAACCGATTGCCATGAAAATCAGTATAATGATGTATTTTTTTTGTTGGCGTAGCAACGCGCGTCGGGTACAGCTAGTTTGTAAATACAAATCAAGCGATATATTTGAACTAGTGCGGTGTGGCAACGCATAGGCAGTGATGCTAATAAAAGGATGAAAGTACATTCATGGATTTAATATTTAGTAATCAACAACGAAGCCTAAATTTAACACCAGGATTCCGTTCCAAATATTTTCGTGATACGAGCGAGGAATTCGCGTTTGCTCTAAAGTTCGTTTCCCGTGAAATACTCACGTTATAGCCATTTCGCGTAACTTGAATCGCGTTGTAGTGGGATTCGACTGTACTTGTAATAAAATGGGGCAGTTTACACAGGAATGCTCGGAACCACGGAGATTTTTGTCAATAATGAAAAAACGAAATATTTTAAATCAGTTTCATTTTTATCCAAAAGGTGACACTACAGTGGAATTAAAGGAATCGTTTTATAAACATCTCATTTTGATCAATACAAATGTTTCTTTAATAAGTTATTAATTTAATGTAGTTTTCGTCATTGAATATTAAAGCCTTTAGATGATCGAAAATATCCTGAACAGAGTTACAAAGTATTTCAGAGGGTAGGACTGGGGCAATGTAGCATATAGCTTCTTTTAAATAGGTCAACAAAGCAGTAAACTTTCTATACACACGTGACTTGAAATACCTCCAAAACTAGAAGTCACAAGAGGTAAGATCTGGAGCCGTGAGAGCCATTCTTGCCGATTCTGCACTTTTGTTAAAGTTTTACTAATAAATATTTATTAAGAGGCAAAGAAAGCAAGTCTAAATACAGAAATTAAAGTTAAAATTTTATCGAAATAACTATGCTTCAACTTCAAGTTTTTGAACCTTAGAAAACCGTTTGTGTAAAAGTATTGCTTAAACGCCATCGAAATAACAACCTGATAGTCTAGATTATATGTAATTAATGCGTTGAGCATTTCAGTGCAAACCAAATCGTTTTATTGTAAATAAATCAATAACTATAAGGTATTTAAATGCTACTGACTTTTGAATCACCCTATATTTAAACTTGTAATGAAATTATTTCCTCTACTCTGAGCTGGTCATAAACTACTATTATTACTGCCAATGGTCAGATTGTTATGGTGACACCAACATAAATAATAGTACAGTAATCAAGTAATAAACAGTTATAAAAAGGAAGATTCTCCATCAATGGTAACTTTTAAAATTCTCTCCTATCACGGGTAATGCCATGCAGGTAGTGCGTATGAGTAAATAAAAGTTATGGCACTGTTTTTACGCAGACATTTTTTTTTCAGTGGGGTTTTTTATGATTGTATTCCCATTTTTAATATGTTTTTAATCCTTATTCTGTTTCCACATTTCAAAATTGTGTTTTCAGGAGAACGATCAACAACATGACAATTTTAAGAATTTTTTTCTTTCTTTAGAATGAATTTTGTGCCAATTCGAAAGAATAGTCATTTCTGAAATTGTACGTACCTTGGCCAGATAAGATAAGTTTCATAATGGAACAAAGGTCAATAGTCCTTCCTATTCGATATTTTTAAATTAATCTGAACTTGGGCACAAAAAGTTTTAGTACTGATTTGAACTTTGGTACTCTAAGCAATTTGTAATCCCTCAAATTTCTGTATTTACAGATGCTTGCTAAGAATTAAAACATTTTCTCCGCATTTGCTGCAGTATAATTATCATAATGAAATAGTCTCTTAGTTTAACTAACAAAAAACTGTTTCAACTTAAAAAAATCATAAAAATATATAGAATGTTTTTTTTAGTAAGAAACATGACTTTTAACTCTCATATACGGATACACGTAAACGTTTTTTGTTAATTTTACGAACATATTTTTGTTAACAACCGTGTCTAAATTATTAAGAAACAATTTAGGTAAAAACGAACAAGCTAATTTTCATGGGGGGGGGGGGGGGAAGAAGCATTAGAGAACATGTAATTGGACTCGAGGATAAATTTAATATCGTAGCTTTAAATGCAAATTACATTTCGATTCTCGTTTTTTCTTTAATTAGATCATTACGCTGTTCTTGTTTCCCTCCTTAATTGAAAAATAAAATTTACTTATTATTAAATATTTTTTTACCGCAAGAAATTTAAATGCATAAAATACTTAATTCTGCTGACAGGGAAGAGAAATAGAGCTAAAAAAATGTTTTACAATAGATAAACGATGGTTATTAAATTCCAACTCAAAAATTTACAGACATACAAAATCTTCAAAAAAAAAAGAACATTTAATTACACTTTTGTCATTATTGAATTAATTAATGTGTTCTGTTAAGTATTTCTTTTAACGAAAAACATAGAAATTAAATACATTATTTTTTAAATGCGCAAGAAGTTTTTTAAATGCTGATAACGCATTTAAAAGATTCAAAATGGCTGAATATATATTCTTGAAGTTACCTTCTGATTTAAGTAAAATTATTTTTCTACTTTGATAGCGACGTTATTAAATTTTGTGAAGGCAATGTAAACTTTTTAAATTAATATATGCTTATACATTCAACAGCGACACTATAAGACTACGTAATATCTTGGAAGGAAAAAAATAATGTGCCGCTTGGAGCAAGATAAATTGCTAAGAAACTCTTCATTCGTGAATATTACCACAATTTCATTTCTATCGTTCGTAAAATTTGTTCTTGTGTGTGCTATAATTCTAACATAACCAGTGTATCGTAAAATGCAACGCATTAAATTCCGCTCTGTATTTAGCATGTCAGAATATTCTTTACTAATAATTAAGCTGAAAGTTTCTCTGTCGGGATGTCTGTGACACGTACAGCGCCTGGAACGTTCGGCTGGTTTTCATGAAATTTTTTGCAAAAAGTGTTTGTGGCATACGGGTGTACCCCTCGAAGCGTTTTTCAAAAACTCCATTTTTTTTTTCTTTTTCTATTCAAATTTTAAACTCATTTTTCTACACATAAACTTCTCACATAATTTTTTTTTAATATGGGGGAGAAAATTTCTCCTCCATATGAGATATTTCTCCGGAAAATATTGTATGTACATTTTCAAGTTTCAAATCATTCGAAAGTTCGGAATTTTCTGCGTAAGATGAAGTTTATTTGCACTTTTTATGAGCTTTAGGAGAACTTTAGAATTGTTTTAAGAAAACGGGAGTCCAAGGCTTAATCAAGTCAAATGGGTCTAAATGATTACGCCCGAGAATAAAATCAAAATTTAAATAGAGCTTATTTTCAAAACGGAAATTAACTTTTTGTTATGCTAGCATGGTAATGTTTTTTAGTCCCTTTTTTTTTTGTTCCCTTGTTCTATTTTTATTTTTTTTTTTTTTATTATTATTATTTTTTTTTTTTCATTCTTAACATTTTTTAACATGTACTTTTTTTTTGCGATTCAAGCATTTTTTGTTTTAGCGAAAAGGAAGTTAATTGAAATAAATTAACTGTTAAATAAAAGTCGTCTGCTTTTATTTTTTCGGTTTTTATGTAATTATATTCAGTAAATTAATAAAAAATGCGCCATTGCAACGTTTTTTCCAATATGTTAAATTTTGGGAAAATGAATTGTTTTGCATTTTTAGATCAGAAGCAATACTTTCTTCCTCTTTTCGAATATATCTAAAGCTCCTGCTGGTTTCTGTAAGCAACAAAATTTTAGTTCTTTCTATAGTCTTAATTAAAAATTTTACTTTTAATGCATTAAATTAATGATGCTAAGTTATAATTAAAATTGGATATAATTTAATTGTGCAGTATCGGTTTGTTACTACTGATTCTGATTTAAAATCCTAACTTTTTTCAAGTAATAAAATCATTTTTGTTTTAGTTATGCTAGTTCCACGGAGTAATGTTTACTGTTTGTTTCGCTAAAAAATTATACAATTTTTCGATTTGTTGTTTGATTTATTATTAATTGAACTTAATTATAACAATGTCACATTTACTTATAACCAAACTATTCCATCGAATTTCAATTCAGTAAACAAAACAAATGTTTTTGAAGTTCACAAAGCGTATAGCTGTGCTATTCTATAACACTAGGTTAAATCGAAAAGAATTTTTAAACTAACGACATATTTTTGCTGTTTCAGACAAGTTAACCAGTTTTTGACAAACATTTTGTTATACCATACTGGTTAAGGTTTGACAATCTTTCGATGAATCTGCAGTAAGATTTAAAGGGAAATTTTTTTGTCTTAGCTCAGAAATTAACCATATTTTCCCGACGGACTTTACTCTTCAAAATATTGACTGATTTTGAAACCGAGTAATTATTTATTAGGATTCATATTTCAACAGATGATTTTCCTTTATTCGACAGTAAATATATTGAAATCACTTATTGAAAATAAAGTAAAGGAGCTACTGTCCAACCACGGATTGCATGGAATTTTCAAAGGTCCAGATAAGACGAATTTATGTGAATAAGGGGGAAAAGTAAAAATTTGATGTGCGTATTCCGCTCATTTGAATGAGACTCTGCTTCTGCAAAAGCTGACATCGGTAAAAAATCATAGATTTGTCCATTTCCAGATGTAAAACGGATGTTTGTCTTTCCATACAATCCGTGGTCAGACAGTATAGTAGTTATTTATTTATAATTATAAATGTATATTTATATTTTTACCTATACAATGTAAACACAGTGCCGTTTATTGGTAACCACGGCAACTCATTGCGGCAGAAACAAAATCCATCTTTCGTAATGAAATTTTCTGTAGGAGTAATTTCACTTTTAAGAATAAAGACAGCCTATTTTTACTAATTATGTTTCTGTAACAATAGCCAAAAATAATCTTCAGTATTTAATATTTCTCGTAAGTTTGTACTACATTGAGCAATTGAACTTTTTCACATCCATACTCAATGTAGCATAATTTCTAGACAAAAACATAAGATTAAACGAGCTGATGTGTGCATCACATGATTTCCTTTTACTCTAATTTAATGTCATTTCCCCATTATTGGCAATTTTAATGTGATTCATAAGTTTACTCTCTAAACATCACCAACAATGGCAAATTAAAACCAGATTTAAAAAAAAAAAAATCCGCCAAATTTGTCGCCAAGTTGGCGACAAAACTTGGCGACCAAAAGACTGGCGATATATCGCCAAGTGTCCGTCAAATTATAACACCACTAGAGTTTACATCGAAATTAACAATGATTTCCCCCCAAAAAGGGGCAAAACTCCCCTTTAGAAACACTCGAATGCAACCAAAAGGGGAGGTGCACAACTAGACCCCACTAGTGGTGTACGTACCAAATTTCAACTTTCTAGGACATACCGTTCTTGAGTTATGCGACATACATACGCACATACATACGTACATACGGACGTCACGAGAAAAGTCGTTGAATTAACTCGGGGAATGTCAAAATGGATATTTTGTGTGTTTATACGTTTCTAGGCACTTATCCGCGTGTGGTCGGGTTGAAAAAAAAACTCAACATTCATTCGGGGTTGAGCAAAATGGAAATTAAGGCCAAATTTCGAGCGAAATTTTTTTCGCGAATACAATACTTCCTTTTTTGGAAAAGGAAGTAAAAACCAAGCTTTAAACGTTTGTTAGGTATTAGATATTTCAGCTGAAGTCCAGACATACATTTCATGCAGAGATATATCTAGGGTTTTTAAAAGGCATGAAAACGCCCCTTGACATTTCTCCTTGACGAGGAATGAAATTCATTTTGGAGGAGTGAAGAACACGAAAACAAAGATCATAATAGTGATCAATTTATAAAAAAAATTAGCACGGAAAGAAGAGATATGCACATCAGTCTGGACTTTTAACGAAAGAATATTTGACGTTTTGTGATTAAACGAGCTGATGTGTGCATCACATGACTTCCTTTTACGCCAATTTAATGTCATTTCCCCATTATTTGCAATTTTAATGTGATTCAATTGTTTACTCTCTAAATATCACCAACAATAGACAAATTGAAACCAAATTTAAAAAAAAAAAAATCGCCAAGTTGGCGACAAAACTTCGCGACCAAAAGACTGACGATATATCGCCAAGTGTCCGACAAATTATAACACAACTTGAGTTTACACCGAAATTAACAATGATTTTCCCCCAAAAAGGGGCAAAAGACTCCCTTAGGAACATCCGAATGCAACCAAAAGGGAAGGGGCACAACTAGACCTTACTAGGAGTCCACGTACCACATTTCATCTTTCTAGGACATACCGTTTTTGAGTTATGCGAGATACACGCATACGCACATACATACGTACATACAGACGTCACGAGAAAATTCGTTGTAATTAACTCGAGGGTCGTCAAAATGAATATTTTGGGGTGTCTGTACATTCCTAGGCATATATCCACGCGTGATCGGATCGAAAAAAAAAACTTAACATTCATTCGGGGGTGAGAAATATGGAAATTAAGATCGATTTTTGAATGAAAATTTTTTCGCGAATACAATGGTTGCTTTTTTGTAAAAGGAAGTAAAAAGTAACAACGCATTCAATGCAGTTTTTTTCCTTTTAAGTTAAATTGCTATTTATTGCATTTTTCTCGATGGTAAGTTTATCTAAAATACAAAGCAGTAAAATATGCTTGACAAAACTTTTGAAGCGTATTTCTGGTTTTTAATGCGTGAAATACGCTAGCGGTAAAAATATCTCTGCATTATAGTTGAACTTATACATTTTTGCAATACCGACCCTTTTACTGCAAGAATATTGCATTAAAATAGTTCTATCATTTCTAGTTTCAAATCGGGGCTGCTTTACCTGTGCTGAAATGTGCAGATGGGGGAATTTATGACGCAATTGTAAGAAAATAAATCGTCTGCATTGTAACGGGACGTTCAATACGTAATGGGAGAGCAATGCCAGTGACTTTTATTTTAGAGGTCGACAACGAAAAAGGATATATATATGCCCATTTACCAGACATGGCTTTGATAGCTAAGCAATAAAGCAAGAAATTTAGCTTGGAAATAGGTGGATACTTTGTGAAATATGTCAAGAGTTTCAATATAAAAAAATTAAATTTTTATTACGGTTTTTTTTTCCAACTATTCAGAACGTGAAGCAATTTACAGACTTTTTTTGTCCACCGAGTTTCTTGTCTGCTGAGAAAACGTTTTCTGAGACGACTTTACATCCAAAAGTTCATACGTCTCTGCATGCAAAAAGGAATTCTTCAAAGTCTCAAGAGTCTGCAATCAATTGCTTATTTGTTCTTCACCTCTCTACATTGTTTACTACAGTAACTTTGTTACACAATTATATCGTACTGAGGTCTCACTACCAAACGGCACGACCTTGAGAGTCACAGATCTGGATGAAATTCTGGATTTAGGTCAGTTCACACTAGATATGAACTCAGGTAAAGCGGTTTGCCTGCATGGGCCCTAGTTCGGCTGAAACGGGGGTTCGGCTGCAAGTTGTTATTTGATTCCAGAAAAGCAATTGTTTTTCTTTTGAAATTAGACTTTTTTACCCTTTTCTTGCATTGCAGTATGAACCAATTAAATGCATTCACAACATAGAATCAACCCCCCCCCCCCCCCCTTTGTTTTACTCACAAGAGACGCCGAATGGGTCTTTGGAGGTCCAAAGTTTCAAGTACCAATGAAAACGCCATTGCAATTCTGGTCCTGCAAATCAATGTGGTTCAGACAGCAAAAACTTGAGGGTGACGAATCTGGATAAACTTCTGGATTTAGGTCAATTAATACTAGATGTGAGCCCAGTTAAAATAGTTTGAGTACATATGCTTTAGTTCGGCACCAAGGAGGGTCTAAATTTGCTTGTTTGGCTTCGGAACTGCAATAGCGTTTTCTTTGAAATTTAAAACTTTAGCGCAATATTTACTCTATTAACGTCTGTTGCATCTCTTGTTAGTGAAACGTAGGGACGGTGAAATTTACTCTATACTGTGAATACATTCAGTTAGGTGATACTGCAATGCAATATCAAGAAAAGGGTAAAAAAAGGTCAATTTCAAAGGAAAAACCATTGCTTTTCTAGAACCAAACTAGAATCTTTGATCCCGAGTTACGACCGAACTAGGGCCTATGCAGTCAAATCGCTTTACCTGGGCTGATATCTAGTGGGAATTGACCTAAATCCAGAATTTCATCCAGATCCGTAACTCTCAAGGTCGTGCCGTTTGGTAGTTCGAAATCTCCATTCATTCAGATTCAACATTCGAAACCGATCCTTGGGTTTTTTGGGGCACTAAAAAGATCTTAACAAAAAAAGGATTCATAAGCAAATAGTTGAACACAAATTTCTGTACTGTAACTAGTGTTTTAAGTATAGTATGTAACTAGTGTTATAGTATATGGTATGTAACTAGTATATATGTAACTAGTGTTAGTAGTTAACTAGTGTAACTATTATTATAGCAATAATATTTGTGCAAGAAAATTAAATTGCAAACGTATACCTCAAAACTACGTTGCAAGTTTCACATTGGTGTATGAAGAGGTAGGTTGGGGCCTCCATGCTTTGTGGTAGAAGCTTTGCGTCGTATGGCGGAGATTGTGGATTTGATTCCCACAGGCACACTAGTGTTATTTTCTTTTTTTGTGTTGTAAATCTTTGAGCAGTCCAATCTCACAAGGCAATGAGACCCAGCTTCAGCGTAGTTTTTATTCACTGTGGATACGAAAACAATAACAACAGAAGGTAGGTTTTCAAATCAAAGAATAGAAGATTAATGCAATCCCAATTTCGTATTGCCCTCATTAAGACATCAAAGGCTTAAAAAGTTACCAGCTTCAGAGGGTACCTTGAATCAAGGCAATGCCAGAACCCATTTGACGTTGCATTCAATGGTGCGTGATGACGTTACTTGCATGATCAATGCATGAACTGACGATGCCAGCTCTACAGGGGTGGATACAGAAATAATTTTTAGAGAAAGCCTCGGATATTGAAAAGCAACCCCCGCCCCCTCCCCCCAAATACAATGTTTCATAAAAAAAAGTTTTCGTGGCTTAATCTTTAAATGTTTTTCAGGATCCTTTAAGGCCGATTAAACATAAATATTACGCACTAATACATTTCAATGTGGACGTTGAATATCTTTAACATTTCTAGCAATTAAATACTAAACCCTAGGTAATTTCACAGAGCTGGTATAAAATGAAAATGATGGATAAAAGTTTTGATTAAGAACATTGTCATAATGATTGCAGCACAAGGGCAGGGTTATTAAATGAATTCATACCTCATTTGAGTTTTCATAAATTAATTTACGTTTTAACTAAAATATTAGGTCATTACGAAAATCATAGCTTGATGACGTATAAGTTTAATTAAAGAATCCAGAAGCTATTTGTTTGCGAATTTCAAAGAAGTAAATGATTGGTTCTCAGAGCCACGATACAATTGAGATAACATTTTAAATGCTACATGCCGTTTCCTTCAATATCATGGTTTTACGATGAAACTACCATGGTCGCTCGTCTGGTTTGTGCTATTTCTATATTAGCTACTAGTTTGTTTGGCACTCTTGGCTTCCTTAAGAGGTTTTCCATCTCCAGCTCAGTCACTTTCCAATGCCGGGCTGATGAGTGCAAATAAGCACGAAACTGCAGTCCTCGGCTGGAAATGACTGAGCTGGCGGTGAATTTCATGTACCACGTGATTTATTTCATTTTCCTTTTTTTTATATAAGCTGAAAAAAAAATCTGAGATTCGGTGGTGATCAAAATCTTATCGAGTAGTGTAACAGTTTGAAAAAATGCAGTATTGTTTTTACACTAACGAATGTTAACCAATAGTTTTCTTTCATATGGAAAATACATATTTCGCTTTCGTAACTTTTTACTAATAATACGCACCATTCAGTAGGGGAGAGGAGGGAGGATTGGGACACTTTTCACATAAATGATTCTGATTCATAATCCTCTACTTATTCATTAATGCAAAAGCTCACACAATAAACTTGCATATTATAACTGCATTTTAAAAATATACACAATGTTTAAACATTTTATTATTTTCACACTTGACTAATTACAAATTTCAAGAATTTTGTCCCATTCCTCCCTCCTGGGAGGGAGGAGTGGGACACATTTGAAAATTACAGAAAAATTAGCGAGTTTCATAATTAGAAAGGTTCACATTAAAAGAAAAACAAGACTTTGCTTTACCGGTTACCAACCAATTGTGGTGGCGGTAATTTCATGATAATATCTGTTTATCTATAATGCTACAGTCATCCTGTTGAGGAAAATTAAAATTTCATGTCCCTTCTCATAAATTTTGCATTGTAGCTTTCAGTATCATAAATGCTCTCCACCCTTGCGACATAGTTAGGGGGGTTAGCAATTTGCTTATTTTCGCTGACAACGGAAGGGGGGATGCTTGAGTGATGCTTACGTAAGACATTTTCAAAAATCTTAAATTATAGAAAGAAAAAAAACTAGAAAAAAATTTTAAATGGCTAAGTTCATTTAAAATTGTGATCTAAGAGTTTTTCTTAAATAAGGAAATTAAACAAGCATTTTTTTTTTAAATTAAGTCTCAATTTTTTTAAATTGAATTTTTACTGTTAAGAAAAGTGGGGAGGGGGGGTTGCTATTAGCTTATGTTATTATTAAGGAGAGTTTGCGATTTGCATATTTCTGCTGACAAGGGGGAGGAGAGGTCAAAAATTGATAAAAACTTGCTTATGTAATATTTGAACAGCCCCTTTACAGAAGGCACATATTTATGGGGCATATCCCATTCATCCCTCTACACATTGCTTCTAAAAAATAACTTGTCGCATAAACCATGCTGGTTTTAGGCTTAATTAAATTGCAGATAAGCATACATTATATACTTAAGATTACAACGATAATATATTATGTTAGTTTTTCAAATTACATAAATAAAGAAATAAAACTAAAAATAGATTAGAAACTTACTTTGGAGGTGAAAAATTTAACTTTTTCCAACTATTGACTGAAACTTCCTGCTGGATAAAATGCAAGTATGAGAAAAAAGGAGCTATAAACACGCCCTCTAGTGGTCAAACTGACAATAAAATAAAGTGATTTATTTTGCCATAATTTTAGCTGTCCCACTCCTCCCACTGTCCCATTCCTCCCTCCTCTCCCCTACTGTTTTTATATTAACGAACATTAACCAATAGTTTTCCTTTCATATGGAAAAGACATTTTTTGCTTTCAAACAGTTTATTTCACTGTTCAAAAAGTATATTTAATAACTTCACACAATTATATTCACACTGCTCGTAACTGAAGAACTTAGTATGAATGGCTATGTACTGAAGGACATTTTTACAAGATCAGAAATGCACAAGTAATGAATCCTGCCAAAAGATAGACATTTTTTACTCAATGACTGGGAAAAAAAGAGTCAAACACCTATTATTTAGCGCCCCATTTCTACAGCGGCGAAAGATAAAGGGGAAGTATACATCAAGAGTAAAAGAAGAGAGGGAGTAGAACAAAGGGAGAAAATGCAATAAAGTCTTAGAGCAAATGCATTTTCTCTGCGTTACCTCTCCGCATTTGCGTGATAATCCCATTTTCGTGCCTTAAGTGGGGCTTTAAAAGCATGCAAAAATGAAAATGGCTTTGAAATGCTAACAAAGTAACAAATTCACAGCAAAGACCGAAGTGGACAGATTTCCAAACAAAAAAAAAAAGAGTTCAACTACGTCTTGTTCACTCATTTATTGCCCGGTAAATATTTCACCAGTTTGCGTCGTGCAGTCAGAGTTGGAATGAAGAGATGCTTTAATAATTGAAACACCTTTGTGCTGTAATTATAAATGTATTTTTTTTAACGTGTGAAGGATTTATGCAGGAGTTTTGAGTTTAGTTTCAAAGGCTTTCAGACTTTCAATCTATTTGCTCAAATAAGACTTTTTTGCGCATATATTTGCACTTCATTCTCGGGTTTTAGAACTTTGGCTCTGAACTTTCGTGTATTTGGAAATAACCCATACAGCCACTTATATCTATTAGACATCTAAATTAGATCTAATTGATCTATAAAAGGTGAAAAATGTCTCAAGAATGTCTAATAAAAGTCCTGGATATCCTGTACTAATTATAGATATCTATTAGATGTTTAAACTTAGACGAAAGTTAGACATAGACTTTTTCAATATCTAATAGATGTAAAATGTTAGATTAAATTTAGATTTAGCTATTTTCAATATCTATTAGATGTTACTATTTTCAACCAAGTTAAAACATGTGCAAAAAGTTTTGCAATTTAATTTTTTTGACTTCTTTTCGACTATATATACATATCAGTGGCGCAGCGAAGGGGGGGGGGGGTTTGGGGGTGAAAACACACCCCAGAGACATTGGTTTTAACATAAATGCAAATTCTATAACATTAGTTTATGCATATGAGAGAGCTGTTTTAATCAAAAAACCACCTTTAGAAGGTATTTGTGATCAAAAGTTCCCCTTCAAAAGGTATTTTGATCAACCCCTCCCCTCCAGAAGGTGGTTTTGATCAAAAAATCCCCTTCAGGAGGTATTTTTAATCAAAAAATAAAAGAAACTCAACCAGAAGGTATTTTTGATCAAAAAATCCTTTCCACTAGGAGTTTCTATCACCCCCCCCCCCTCTTGTAGGTATTTCTGGCTGCGCTAGTGATACATATTATCTGTAACTTATATTTTGAAAGTTAATAAGACCTTTCAAATATGATTTTTTTTTTAAATCAGTACCCAGATAGCATGCTCACTTGCGGCAAGAACACTTGTTTGACGGATACTTGTTTCAATCCGGACACCCAGCGCATGCGCGGTAGTACGTAGTCTACGGTTCGGCGCCAAACACGGAGAAGAAAACGAAGCAGGGAGCCATGATGGATTGCCGAAGTAAGCTGCACGTTAGAACAGCAGAGAAAAGGTATTTATCAGTTTAATATTTATTCAAATGCAATTTTATTTCAATTGTAATTCAGAAGAATGCACGGGTGTTTATATTTTTTACTATCACGTTTCGCGTCAAAGCATTTCTTTGTAGCGTAGCACGTTTCAAGCTCAATGTTAAGCTTTTTAAACTTGATGTTTATTTAAGCCAGCCTGTATGCATATATTCTAAATTATTCATACAGTTGGTAACAATTTTTATTTGACAGATTTTATCAAACCGTATGTTTTAATTCGATCGACTGTCGATGTCTTAAACGACCAAAATAAAGTTTCAAACTCCTATCTCAAATATACCTGAGTCATTTTTTTTTTTTTTTTTTTACGTTGTGTTGGTATTGAATCCTTTCTTTATGTTAATAGTTGATTACTTAATGCAAATAAAATGAATATCATTCCTAAAACAAAAGCAAATCAATAAGTGTAATTGGGAACTCCGAATATTCTGTGCAGTATTTATTTAATTAATATTCAGCTCATTTGTATTTTTAATATTTTTCACAATTAGTCAAGTGCATGCGGGGCAAGTGAAATAATTCATTTCGTTTACTTATTCAATCATTTACCAAATCACTTACGTATTCAATAATTAACTAATTTTTCCTTAATTTAATAATTCACTTATTAATTCACTCTTTCACTTATTTTCTTATGCGTTCGCTCTCTATTTTATTCACTCATTTTATTTTATATATCAATTAATAAATTAATTTATTTATTAGTTTATTGTTTCATTATCTTTTTATTTAGTGAATTATTATTTATTTGATTATTATTTTGTTCGAAAAACTTTCTCACAATCAAATAGAAAATATTTCATTCTTCACTTTGTCCCATAAAAAAAAACGTGAAAAACTTATACTTTTTCTCGAAGGCTAAATTTTACTGCCAATAATAACAAATAATGTTTTAACGCAAGTGTTATTTTATGTGTAATGTTATTTCTTTATATATTGTAATGTATGCTTGTCAAAACAAATTTCCTATTTGTTCATTTTGAAAAAACTCAGTCATCTTAACCATTTCGCTTTGCCCCACATTCCCCTACTATTTATTCTAACTTTTATTTTATGTTTTATGTTGAAACAGTTCTTGACCCAGGTGTAGTTTTTTGTCTGATTAATGCTATACGACAAATTCAAATATTTTTATTATTATAAAATTATAAAAAAAAAACTGGGCATTTAAAATTTTTATTCCGACATTTTTTTTTTTTTTTTTTTTTGACAAATGTGCCCAGCAGGGCATGTTAAAATTTTTAAGAATTTTGTAGCCCTGACCTCCTATTGTATATTTAAATTTGTTAAAATTCTACTTTAAATTTTACTCTTTTAAACTTATTTTAAGTACCGTAGAGTCTCGAAAATCAGATGTAGTTGGGACTCATGCTTCCTCGTATTACAACATAGCAAAATATTTCAATTTTCAGATGTTAATGAAAATCATTTCATTCTAACTAAAAATGTAACTAAAAACATTAAGCACCTCAAGTAGAGCAGAACTCAAAACTTTTAAGACTCTTTTGTATTTTGAATATTCGGTTTGTCTGCTGAATAGGCAGTGTACTGAATATTCAGTGTATCACCAAAGCGTTAGTTTTGCTTCAATCTATATATTAAATAAAATTCATAATTTTGTTAATTCGTTGCGAATTGTATTCCTCTTTCGTCTTTTCCTGAATACCTGGTAAATTTATCCATTTTACCACCCTGGCAGTGCCGACGAGATTCCATGTCAGCTTAGTCGGAAACTAGCGACTCCTCCTTTGAAGGGGCCCGGCTTGGAATCGCAGTAGACAAATTTTACAAGCTAAATGGGGGGGACGGGGGCCCTGCGATTAAACCGACAAGTGGCTTGTTTTAGCTCACGGCTGCCCTGAAGCCTGAAACCTGGATCAATTGTACCTTTTTTTTAGTAAAAACTTCTAGACAGAATAACTACAAATATACTATTTGTTCTTCTCATTGAAGGAATATTTTACATCAAATTAAAATGCAGTAAATTAAATGTATGATCTTTTGTGAAATATTGATTATAAGCATTTCAAATGAATGTGTTTTCTTTACCAGACTCCTGTCTTCAATCACAATTTTCAAAATATTGGTGTATATTTCGTTCAGTATAAATTTTGTATGAAGTAAAACACTGCCATTATTGTTATCAGGGACCCTCTTTGTTTTCTGATAGGAACTTCAAATTTTACCGACTGGTGAAATACGGTTATTAACACTTGAAGGGGGGGAGACTTGTGAACATGGCATGTTTTACATAACATTAATCTTGAAAAAATCTTAAATAATAGCAGTCCCAGTATTCGATCTCTTGGACAAACATTTGGAACAATGAGATTTATGTTTCTCTGGTCGAAACTTCTTTGTTTGAGCAGCTGTTTTATGTAATTTCATCTTTTTCTTTTACTTGGGAAAACATTTTAAATTATTTAGTCAAACTTCATTATTGCAAATCGTTATACTGTTTTTTAAAATATGATGCATGTTCTGCATTTTTTAATCATGTTCATGTGTGTCCGAGGTCTGTTTATATGTTCTCCCCAAAAAGGGCACATGTAAGCAATTAAAGACATTTTTTTTAAAAGTCCATGTCACAAAGAAAAGGCTACCTATTTAATCTTGGAGATATTTTGGTGCTGCGAAATTGATAATATTTTTTTGAAAAATAAAGAAATGCAAAAAAAAATTGTTCCCATGTGTCCCTTTCCCCACTACAATTAATTGCAAGGAATATTTGGGTATTTAAAAACTTGCAATTATGTCTCCAGATTTGCCAAATCATCAGCTAAAATTTGCTGAATATGGAATTTTGACTAATACCTCCCTTCGGGGCATTCTGATTTTTATAAATGTATGTAGTTTTCTCGTAGCAAAACTTCAAGTAAGATGCAGTGCACATATAATAACATATTTATGTGTTCACTTTTTAATTGTTTTGATTTTGTCCTTGGTTTTGTAATCAAGTATTAATTCTACTTTTTCCTCCTTTTTTCGAAAATATCTTACTTTTCGACACTGAAAATGTTCTACGAGCTCTATAAATTTGATGCCATCTTTCTAGACATGTTTGTTGCACAGCATGATTTACATTTGCACTGATTATTGTTAACTATTTTGAGAAGCTGTTTAAAGAAATGGTTTAAAATTTAAAAACATTTCTTTGAGATCTCTATACAAAAAAAAAAAGGAAAAAAATAACTTTTGTGTTTTAACACAAGGCTTGAAATATACCTGTGCAGAATGATTATTCTGATAATTATTGTAGGATTTTTTACCTTTATCGAAACAAAGTTTGCTTGAATAATTTCTTTTTTGCCTGTAGATTGCCAGATGATTTCATGTGTTTCATATGGCTTTATTTCGGAATTCAAATTACACAAAACTGTTTTGCATATATAGCTTAACTGTAACTTAGTTTAGCTTCTAGCAATAACTTGTTTTTATTATTCAAAATATTAGCTCCATTAATAATATTTGTCCCCAATTTTAAAACCGGTTATATTTCCATAAAATAATTTTAGTCGACAATTTCAAAATAGTATTCTTGTTTGTTGACTTTACTTAGAGCTCTGGTTAAATGTATTAGCAAATATAGCATGTCCTGTCGTTTATTCTTATGTTTTTTTTATAGCTGCCTGTCAAAGAGTGTATAAGGATATATGGCAGCTGACATCAAGAAATAATGTGAGTTTTGAGTACAACATTTTTATTTTTATTAATAAACTTCATAAATAGGATTTTTTTTAAAGCTGGGTTATCAGGTTTTTGACTAGTAACAGTTTTCATAGTGTAAACTCTTGCACCTCTAGTCAAAAATGTTTACCATATCTTAGTAACCGCAACCTATCATATTTCCCAAGTTTTATTGAATGGCTTTATATCAAGTATTCAGCAGCAGACTAATTACTTCCCCTCTTATTTGCTTTCAAGGTAAATATTCATTTTCAATTTACTTTTAGGGGTCAAATAGGTCAGCATAGATAATACTTAAATATATTTAATATTTTACAAAAAGCAGTTAGAGGTGAAAATGATTGTTTTTTTAGATAAGTGCATTAATTACAAATACTTTTAAGTTAATTGGACTGACTAGATAGTAAATAATTGTGAAAGTAACATTAAAAAAGAATATCATGCACTTGTATATATGTGGTTAGCTCTTTTTGAAAATCTTATGTATACATCCCACTTAGCATGTAAGCCAAATTAATGCATTTGGGCTATGTCAAAAATATATGCTAGCTTGAATTTTTAAAGAAGAAAAGGGAGGAAAACACAAAAATTTTTGAGTGTGCATTGAAAATCAGACTTTAAACTTGTCATTTCATTTTACTTTTAATTCTTATCAAGTTTAGACCAGCCAATTACTCATTTAAAATTTCAGCAGGATTTATGAGAGCTTTTGCTAGTTATAATTTGTATGTTTTTTCAGTAAGCTTTTGTTCACAAGCAAATTTGAACGATTGGAGTTTTTTAGTTTAAACCGGTATTGTATTTCCGTCATGTTTATAAACCTAACCTTGTTTGGAAGTAATAAATCCTACAATTTGTGTGGGGAATGCTACAAGTAGGTGTTGACAAGTCAGGATTTTTGCTTTGAGGAAAACTTGGCAAATTATTATTTTTTTCACTATTTATGGGGAATGTGAAGGCTGGATTATGCTATTAAACTATCATTTCTAAATTTTACTTAAAACAAAGTATGTCTTCTTTCGATCAAAGATTTTCAACAAACGTGAAATATTCAGTATTTTTTAAGTTTGCTGATACCTACTTTTAGTAATTCTCTTAGGTGTTTAGTTAGGTTCTTTCATACATAATTTTCATCACGTTCACCAACAATTCCATCAATGTTATACTTAATTTTTATTATTGTTTTCATACTTTAGCTGAATTAAATGTTGAACTTCCATATGAGGCAGTGAGATTGCAAAACTCCGTAGCTCTGCAAAAAAAGTTATTTTGCTCCGCATTTCACAGTCGAGCGTTCAAGAGCATGAGGCATGACATAGTGCTTAAAACTATCTTATTAAGTAAAAGATAATTATTTTTATGCTAGTGTTTAAAATGATTATTATAGCTCAAAAATAATTTAGATTTATATAAGCGATCATTTTTACAAGATCAGGAACTGATTTACAGATCCCCGAACTCTGGGCGCAAAGCAGATTAAGCCTTCTAAGAGAATCAACAAGTCTCAGCTAATATGAATAGTTTAAAATCCCAGTACCAAAATATAATTTTTCAGATGATAGCACATTCCTTGATTTACATAATTTCAAGGTCTCTTATAACACAGTTTCGGTAAGTAAAAAATCAATCTACTTAACGTGGATGATTTGTACTGAAACCAAAAAGACGAGGAATGATAATCAACAGATTAAAGGGATAACTTGAAATTGATTTTATAGTGTTACTGGTTACGACTTAGATCTGAAATAAACTTGAGGGAATTTAAGAACTCCAGAATGGAACAGCGACCTATTTACACAGCCCTCAACTCCAGTTCCGTAGCAACCTTCAGTGAACATAATGTTCTTCCCTAATTTTTCATTTGTTTTTTTTTTTTTTTTTTTTTTTTTTTTTTTTTTTTTTTTTTTTTTTTTTTTTTTTTTTTTTTTTTTTTTTTTGAGACAAACAGCCTAAAATTGAAAAAAAATCTACGAATGTCTCGAAAAAAATTTCGATATATAGACACAATTTTTCTATGTAATGAACATAGAAATTTGCTGGGATTTCGATGAATAGAAAATGTTGATATGTGGAAGTTCGATAAATGGAGGTTCGACTGTATTTCAGTATCTTATTCCATTTGGATTTTACATCCTGATGAAATTTTTCAAAGTGACAATTTTTATTTCTGCGATAATAAAAAATGCTAGTCGCATGTTGTGAGAAAATAAATTTATCTTTTTTTATTTATCAGTCAATGTTGAATGAATATTTGCGTGTAAGGCAATTAAAATATGGAAAATCTATAAAATAATAAATGTATTATGCTAAGAATTCAACAACTTTGTGGGGGAAAAATTATTAAATTAAGGTTTTTTAGAAACAAAAAATACTTTTCATGCTATGAGGGATATTTTAAAATGGGATCGGGTAATTTAAACATTTTGTTAAAACATCTCTAGAAAATACTTTATAATCTGAAGAAAAGACATTTGTGAGGGTTTTATTCTTTCATAATATTTATTTTTTATTATTATTATTAATTTTAATTTTAAACTTTAACATATTTTTAAATTCTCCATTCTGCAATCTCTTAACACACAGTTTGAAGTATAGAATATTATAAACAATTAAACTGTTGATATAGTATTTCATACATGCAAAAAAGGTTATTTTTTGCCATGTTGCTAGAGGAGAGGTGCTTTTAGGGAGGTCTTTCTAATCTTTAAATTAAAAAAGTTGTCTGGGATTCTTACTCAAAAGCATAGTTAGCGCTACTATGCTTTTACTATCATAATCAAAACAGAACTTTTGAAATTTTAATTTAGCCTCTAAATTGTATCAGACATGGAAGATCAGATTTGATAAAGTTATAAAATATATTATTTACCAGAAAGCAATTAAGAGACAGCTTCAACTTCAGACATTTGCAGTCCTAATTCATAAATTATGCCCCTCACCAATATTAGGTGTCGAAGAGTCTGTTGCGCACAAAATGTCACACAATTTGGAGTTCTATTTTAAAAAAAAATAGGTTAACTTAAATTTTCACTGATATGCCCAGTTTATACATGACCCTATCTAGCATGCTGAAGTATCAGAAATCGACTTTGGCCTACGTAGTTTGTAAATTGAAATTTAGTGATGTCTGTTGGAATGCGTCTTGATCAGGCTTAGATGTGAAACTGTAAGTTAGATTGATGTATGCCGTCAAGAGAAAATCAGAACTGCACTCTTTCTGTTAATATCAATCTTATAATGTAAGGTCCTCAAGTAATGTTAAAACACTTCAGCAATTAAAGTGTTCTTTATTCCAAAAATTACTCATGTGAAACTTTAGAAACTGTATTTTTCATAATAAGTTTTTGGTTAAGGCTGGGCTGAAAACGCTTCTGTTTCCCCTATATCATTTTTCAAATCAAGAAAAACATCTTGTACTTTTCTTATATTTATATAAATATATATATTTTAACTTTGATTTTTTTATTTATATCTATCATTTAATCTTTCAAAATGATTTTTTTAATGTAAAGGCTGCAAATGTGACTAAAAGGAAGTATGCTTCTAGGGAATGTCCTATTTCTTATATTTTTGTGAGAAAAAAATATTTTATTTTTCCTCCCTTGATCACTTTGATTCCTGTGAAGCTGATTACATATTTAAAATTCTTTTGCAAAGGATGCTACAGTGAAATTTTTTTCCACGTTTTTTTAGGTGCAGTTAGACAGAAATCCTTCCCTGCGAAGACCGAGCATGATGCCGAACTCGTTGTAAAAAACTGGCTGCAGCAAGCCAAAGCCAGATGTTGTAGTAACCCCCTCAAGCTTCCTCATTTTGTAACATACATAACATACATTCTGTTGTAAACATACATTCTGTTAAATAAAAAAATCCTAAAACATATTTTTTTGTAGTTATTTGAGTTATACTATTAATATATAGAGTAATTGTGTGAAGCTCAAGCTATACCATTAGAAACTAATGCTGTCATAACTAGTTTTTTGTGATTTCACTTTTATCTTTTACATATATTGTCAAATAAAAAAAGGTCACTATATTTTCAGTGTTTTGGACGTTTTCTTTCCAGTTTAAAATAAATTGCTGAGAACTTTGATTTTCATAATTATGAGTCTCAAATAAAAATCGCAAATTACGCACTCTTTATTTTTTAAGTGCCAACCTATCTGGTGATCCTAAACGGAAATGGAGGTTGCTCCAGTAAGTTAGGAATAAATTTGTACAGGACTCATGAAAGAGTCGAACGAGCACAGAACGCAAATACCCTGTATCACGTGTTCAAATATGCAAAAGAGTAATAATTTTATTTAGAAAAGATGAGCCTGGAGTATCTGGTAAGAAGATGAGGCATTTTTTTTTTTTTTTTGCCATAAATACAGTTTAATAAATATATTGAAGATTCAGAAAAGTTATTTTATCTTTTTGAGTACATTATTAAAATTTCTTAGTATTTTTTTAAAAAAGATTCTGTTATTACTTCTACCAAAGTATACGATCGATCCTCCTTACAACAATAGTGCTCATTCAACATTACTGTTGAATTCATACAAATACTTGCAGAATCGCCTCTATTTAAAATTGGTTAAAATACTAAAACTCTGTGAATTTAAAATACTTGACAACAATTAAAATACTTGGTTTTTCAGAAGATGAACATGCTCAAATATCGCATCAAACAAGTTAATATTCATTGAAATTGAGAGATATCTAAGTAAGGTTAAATTGAGAGATATTTATGGATTTCTAAACTAATATTTAATAGAAATTTTAGTAAATCTCTAAATTTTCCAAATTATCTCTTCAATGTCTAAATAAGGTTCAGCAACTAGATATTTAAATATCTATAAGGCATCTAGTAATATTTTTTAGATGTCTATTAGATCTCTAAATTTGACATATTACCTCTATTCAACGTCTACGAATGTCTAAATAAAGTACAAATATTAGATATTTGGATATCTATAGTAGGACTAGAAATATTTATTAGATGACTATAAGATATCTTAATTTGGTATATTATATCCATTTAACATCTAAGAATGTCTAAATAATGTCGAATTACTGGATATTTAGAGATCTATTAGACATGTAATAGATGTAAAAGATGGTGACATTTGATGCTCTAATAGATATCTATGAAATATTTTTGGACATCTAATAGATCATTTCCTAAATGTTAATAGATATCTAATAGATGTAAGTGGCTGTGTGGGAAGGATGCATGGTAATAGGAAATTTCAAGTGTAAAAATGTTTTTTGGTTTTCAACAAAAAAAAAATGATTTGTACTTGGCCCTACGGTCACACCCTCAAACAAATAAATTATTATTTTTCAAGCACAAGATTTTTTAGACTAGTACTAGGGTGGTTTAAAAATGCATGTAAAAAAAAAAAGTTTCTCCTAGATACCAGGACACCCCCTCAATATTTTTAGACTTGGGGCTAGCAATATACTGGAAGAATTTTAGATTCCTCTTTCAACTGAAAGAGGGTGCTCTGCCCCCTCCCCCAAACGTCATCAGTATGGGGAGGAGGTTAAAAAATACATTGAACAATGCCATATATTTAGACACACGACAGTGTGTCAGCCAAGTTCGGAAATCAGGCGACATATCTGCCAGTGTGTATCTTACACGAACCATTTCAAGCTACTTTTGACCCCTTCATTTCTCAAAAACTATTAAATCTACGTGCTTGAAATTTTGTATGTCTAACAGAGCTGCATAGAAGAATGTACCTCTTATAGTTATGGAGTTATTAAGATCTGAAAAGTGTCATTTTTTTCACTGATTCACTCACTCATCAAAATGTTTACGCACTTCCAAGCGCCTCACATTGGCAAGTTTGAAAAAAAAAATAGCGATGACTAAAACTCTTGCCTCAAGTTTAAAATCCATTATCAAAGAAAGTAAAAAATTGTTTTCTAAATGAATTGAAGAGCTTGGGAAAATCCAACATCTGTGTGGAACTGCTATGAAACTTGGTAACCGTTTTGATCTGAACTTTTTTTTTGTCGGTGCCACCGTTTACCCCGAACCTCATTTCGACCGAACTTGGCTTCTTTTTCACATTTATGTTTTTTTAGGATTATAATATACATGAATAATATGCATATACATTGCAATAACATAATTATTTACGAAAAAAACAACAACTGGAGAAATTAAATATTTCTAAATTTGTGACATTTTCTATGCTACGGGGAAGGAGTCATTGAGTGTTTTAAGGAAAGGTTGGCTTACCTTTTTTATCTCGATAGGCAGCGGTGTGATAGTTGAGTTTTCTGAACGCATGAAGAACAGTCAATAGACGAGTAGACGAACAACACGTAAAGATTTAATTAGGAATGACTAAAAACTAAAAATGTACACATGTTATAAAATATATTCCATACGGCACAAAAACAGATACACACACACTATATCAAGAGAACAAAGAACAAACTATTGAAGGGGGAAGAAGGGAATTGTGGGAAGGACAAGTATGACGTCAGAGTGGCCTTGGCCTTTCAAGATTGTGTCGCTATGCAGAAATGATTTACCTATTTGAATACATGATTAGAGTACAACATTGAGCATCCTCTTATAATTTGAGTTAGAAGCTAAAACTTTAACAGCATAATACTATTAGTAAGTCTAAAAAAAAATTGCGGTGCCCTGAACTCTAGCTGAAAAAATTTTTTTGGAACCACCCTTCTCAGTACTTCGTATTATGATACACGAGGGTTCTTTACATTCGAATACATCGCAATTAAAAGCCAAAGTTCAAAATGGCGGGAATAAAGTGCAAATATACACTCACAAATGTCACACTCGAGCCAATGGGTTGAGCATAGTTTCCATTAAAACCAGTTGAGCTCCAAACTTTCTTGTAAGCATAAAATCGTTTAACTTTTTTCAGTAAATATTTAAAAACAAAAATAATGCTTGAAAAACAGAATTCGTTTTACACCAAATCTTCACTCAGTTCCAGCCAATTAACGAAATTGGCCATCCAAGCTTTAAATCAAATTATTATTGCTGAAATAAAAGCAATCGGACTCTTCCAAACTCAATAGTTTTTTATTCTACCAGTGACAGTTATTCATGGTTTTAAAAAGAAGTTTTAAAATATTTGCTCTTGAACAAAGTTTGTCCTAATTAATGTGGCTCTAACGTCAGAATGAGCAAGATAATATTGAAATGATATGTTCTGAAAGTTAGTGCTCAATAAGTCCTGATCAATAAAACCAATTAAGATGAAAAAAATCAAAAATCTCCTTTTTACATTTTTGACAGGAAGAGCAATGAGTTAGAAGTGGTGAAAAATTAAACTGAGCAGTTTTTATACAGCCATTTTTTACTTCCTTTTACAAAAAAAAAGGTATTGTATTCGCGAAAAAAAAAATTCACTCAAAAATCGGCCTTAATTTCCATTTTGCTCACCCCTGAATGAATGTTGAGTTTTTTTTTTCGACCCGACCACACATGGATATATGCCTAGGAACGTACAGACACCCAATATATCCTTTTTGACGACCCCCGCGTTAATTACAACGAATTTTCTCGTGACGTCCGTACGTACGTATGTATGTGCGTATGTGTGTATGTATCTCGCATAACTCAAAAACGGCATGTCTTAGAAAGCTGAAATTTGGTACGTAGACTCCTAGTGGGATCTAGTTGTGCACCTTCCCTTTTGGTCGCATTCGGATGTTTCTAAGGGGGTCTTTTTCCTCTTTTGGGGGGAGGATCATTGTTAATTTCGATGTAAACTGAAGTGGTGTTTTAATTTGGTGGACACTTGGCGATATATCGCCAGTCTGTTGGTATATTTAGAGAGTAAACAATTGAATCACATTAAAATTGCCAATTATGGGGAAATGACATTAAATTAAGGTAAAAGGAAGTCATGTGATGCTGACATCAGCTCATTTCATCTTTTATCCGCTTTAAAGGAAAAAGAAACTTACCGTTTTTTCATTACTGAATACAAAGTAAATAAGAACCAAGTTTTTTTTTTTTTTTTTTTTTTAATACAATAATTGAGGCAGTGAGAAGTAAAGGTATGTAAGTGGACATTTTCAAGTTTTGAGTAAAACGCGCTTAAAGATAACATCCTAGGTAGACTTTCATTTATTTTTTTTTCTAAATCGTGCTGTATAGCAGCAACTACCAGGGCTACTAGTACCATCTCTTGCCCCAAGACAGAGGAGAGGTTCACCTACCATTTGCACTAGTTATCTCCAAATTTTTAATTTTGCCACTTACATCCCTTTGCTTCTCACTGCCTCAACTGGTATCATTTTCAAAAGTTTTAGAGATGAAACTTTTCGGATTTAGAGAGTTTTTGAAGCACATCATCATGGAAAGCATTTTACTAAATCCCAATAACGCATTGACAGAGTAGTTCAATAATATGTTCTCTATATCTGCAGTTCGCTCTTAGTTCTCGACTATTGTTTTATATAAACAATATATAAAACATATATATAACATAGTACAAATCTCGACTATTGTTTTATATAAACATATTTTCCCTTATGTTAAGCTATGTCGAAACTGCTACAATTCATTTTGACCTATGAAACCTAATACTACTGAATAATACAACTTAACAAGTTGGTCGATCCTTCTGTTAACTAATGGGTGATAAATGCATTAGGTATGTTGAAAAAGCATGCAAGCAAATTGCACAAAGTTATCATAAATGATTCTTCGTGTTTCAAAATACATCTGTTTTTAGGGGAATGTGAGGCAAAGTGAAATAGTTAACTTACCTTCTTCAAAATGAAAAGATAGGCAATATTTTTTGAAATTACAGTACATAAAGAACGAATAACGTATTGTGTATTATAACTTGAGTTGAAACGTTATTTTTCATTTTTGCGCATTAAATTCGTACCTTCAAAAAAAACACAATTTTCACTTATTTCACTTCATTAAAAAAAAAAATTTAAATTTAATTCGAAATCACATCTCTGCTTTTCAAATTTCATCAAAATAAATTATTTTTAAAAATTATCTCAGTTTGGATTTGGTCCAGATTTCAGTCAGCACCTTCTTCAAAAACTCCTATGAGTACGGGCGATAGGGCGACCCTCAACCTTTCTTCTGTCTTTTCTTGCCATTATTTACAATAAATGACACAAAATATGAAGAAAGCATCCCTACAGAGAAGAAAATGAAGCTCCAAGCCACTAAAAACCGTAAAAAATAGGTGGCCCGTTGTTGTACCTCAACATTCCCATTTTCGATAAATCTTGAGAGCTTGCGAAAACTATAAAAACATTTTAAATCAACAAGCGGCTTAGTCCATAACTGACTTATTAGTAAAACAAATCTGAAGTTACCAGATCTTGGAAAACAGTACAAAGGGTCTGCCCAAAGGAGACTTTTGACTCTTTTATGATAGAGTCGAATCACGTACTAAGAACGACTAAGTTAACTAAGGTATACAAAAAACATGACAATCTCCGATCAAGCGTCTTTAGTTGCCTAAATGGTAACGCTACCTGGTGATTTTTTTTTCGGAGCTCGTAAGTTCGAAAAAGAGGCCACTAGAGAGCAAAATCATCGCCATGGCAACAGTGGCCCATTGTTGCCCCCTTGGCATAAAGTTGTACCATTCTACGGTACCAAATTTCGTTCAAATTCATGTAGCAGTTTTTATGCTAGATTAGTCACAAAAAGCGATAGTACACATTCAAGCACACAGAAAGACATTTTTACAAAATTTTCAAAATCCATTTAATACACATAAAAACACACAAATCCGTCGAAATTTGATATTTGAAAAATTTCATGACTCCGATACTTTCTTCTACGTATTAGATATAAAAGAAAGGAAAATAATATTTACGATCTGTCATTTTTAGTATTTCATCCTCATGGACCAAACTATTGAAATACTGTCATTGAATATCGCAAAATCTACATTATTCG
This sequence comes from Uloborus diversus, assembly GCF_026930045.1. Taxonomy (NCBI): domain Eukaryota; kingdom Metazoa; phylum Arthropoda; class Arachnida; order Araneae; family Uloboridae; genus Uloborus; species Uloborus diversus. The sequence continues at coordinate 1,558,843 of NC_072735.1, forward strand.
AAAACCTCTAGTACAGTAGATTTCTTCACATGCTTAACTAAGAAAAATATGTACTAAATAACAGTGGTTACGCCTACTGTGTACTGTAACAATGATGAGATATTTGCTTGAGGCATTGACTTTCAAGCTTTACATTATATTTATAGCTGTAAAATAGAGTTTTTAATGTCTAAAACAGCTTTGGTTCTGAAAATTAAATCCTATAAACACTTTCATTAATTTAAAATAAAAACTACTTAAATTAAGTGCCATCATTTTCTCTATTTCTGAAAATGATACTTGAAAAATTTGCCGACAAATACTTTTGGAAGAAAAAAAGAAGAAAATCCCTTTTTATGTACCGTTTTTATGTATTCCTCAAATACTCGTCTAAAAAAATACAAAACCCATCTCTGAGAATTACATTGCATGGTTTCTTATTAAGCTTATTCTTCTTTTTTTTTCCATCGTATAAGAAGATTAGTTTTGTAATCTTTCACTGCACTTTAAAAACGTAGTCAAGGTTTTGTGTTATTAAAGTATGTAATAAAATAAGGTTTAGATGAAACTTAGTTTTTCGAGGATTAAAATCAGGAAAACTTAATAATGTTCTGTGCTTTAAACTTCTGCTGTCAAACGTTTACAATCTTCTCTGTAGAGCTTAATACCACTTTCTCTTTTCTACTTCCATTACTTATTTCAATTAAAGTTCAGCATTTTAAAGTCTAAACATGCAGGGTGACCTTCATTTTGAACAACAATTTTTTTTAGCAGAAACAAACTCACTTTTTTGGTGTAATCTTCTTTACTAATAATAAAGCTGAAAGTCTCTCTGTCCGGAGGATGTCTGGATGTCTGGATGTCTGAGGGATGTCTGTAGGATGTCTGTGACGCGCATAGCGCCTAAACCGTTCGGCCGATTTTCATGAAATTTGGCACAAAGTTAGTTTGTAGCATGGGGGTGTGCACCTCGAAGCGATTTTTCGAAAATTCGATGTGGTTCTTTTTTTATTTCAATTTTAAGAAAAAAACTATCATAAATTACGAAATTATCATATTGTGGATCCGTAACATAGGCACAAGCCAATTGGCGAGATACGAAATTATCATAACGTGGAACTGTAACGTCGGTACAAGCCAATTGGCGAGAAAATTCACCATACATTATTCTTTATCTTCTTCTTTACTAATAATAAAGCTGAAAGTCTCTTTGTCCGGAGGATGTCTGGATGTCTGTAGGATGTCTGTGGGATGTCTGTAGGGTGTCTGTGACGCTCATAGCGTCTAAACCGTTCTGCCGATTTTCATGAAATTTGGCACAAAGTTAGTATGTAGAATGGGGTGTGCACCTCGAAGCGATTTTTCGAAAATTCAATGTGGTTATTTTTCTATTCCAATTTTAAGAAAAAAAATATCATAAGATGGACGAGTAAATTACGAAATTATCATAACGTGGAACCGTAACATGGGCAGAAGCCAATTGGCAAGAAAATTCACCATACATTATTTGTAAGTACACATGCGAACCAAACGACCTTTTTTTTTTTTTTTCTATTACGGGCAAAGCCGTGCGGGTACCACTAGTGGGAAATAAAATGAAGGACATTTCAAATATTCTGTGCGTTCAATTACTGCACCACATCCGCATAACATCAAGACTATTCATGAAATACACCGCCAGCTCAGTCATTTCCAGCCAAGGACTGCAGTTTCGTGCTTATTAGCACTCATCAGCCTGCCATAGGAGTGACTGAGCTGGAGGTGGAAAACCTCTTAAGGAAGCCAAGAGTGCCAAACAAACTGGTAGTTAATATAGAATTAACACTGACCAGACAGCTGACTGAGCTGGCGGTGTATTTCATGTATTTCTGCCTTAGCCCTAGCTATAGGGCGGTAACTTACTGAATATCAAGACTATTATTAAATTCTTTTAAAGAATGATGGCACTGATAGACCGTTCTTTCCAATTACATAGGGTGAATTCTTTTCGTCGAAGAAATTGTTTTGTGGCAGTGTTGTCTACAGTTATCGAGAATCAAAAGCACCGATGACCAACCGTTTCTAATCATCAACCTCCTACAAATTTGTTAATTTTCTTCTCGAGTTCCCCTCCCCTCCAAATTGAATTCGTTAAACACGGAGGGGAAAAGCGTTTATGTTACTTAATTGATTGGTTTCACTTCGAAAACATTAAGTTTTTACACAAATCAATGATGATGACATGCCCATGATGTGCTTATAAGAAACTAAGATTGCCGTGTGAAGCGATCTCAACAGCTTTATCTGAAGAAAAAAAAATTTCGGGGTTTCTTGGGCTGATCTTGAAAAACCTGGTCTGAATTGCTGAGTAGCCGAAGTTATGCTGATGCGACAGTTGAACATTGAGGCACGTTAGGCAGTAATTAGTGCAATATCTTTGTCGTCTGTTTCGACTTTCACCCCTTTTATGTGCTTTGTTCTTAGTCTGTTAAAAATGATGCTATTGCACAATTACTATTTAGAGCTCGAGCAGAATACAGGGTGTTTCAAAATGAATAGCGGGGTCTTAACATGTTATAATATTTATTGCACCAAACTTACAGCCACAAGTGATATATCAAATGAAAGAGAAACTCAAACAGTTTTGTTTGTTGGCATCAATGCGCATGCGAGTGGAATGTTTCTGCTGCAATCCGCAAGAAAGCGCTTGTAGCAAAGATGGCGACTAAAGAACAGAAAGCGTTTTGTGTTTTATCTTTCAGCAAGATGGTGCGCCGCCTCACTGGCATAATGAGGTAAGCGATTGGCTTAACCTAACTGTACCCGACCACTGGATTGGCCGTAAGGGGCCTAATGACAGGGCTTGTTTCCCATGGCCTCCTCGGTCACCCGACCTAACGCCGTGTGATTTCTATCTTTGGGGATTTATTGAGGACCGTGTGTATGTGTCTCCACTGCCAGCCGACCTTCCCGAATTAAGGAACAGGATTGAAACAGCTGTTGCAGCAATTACTAATGAGACACTCATCAAAGTTTGAGAAGAACTCGCATATCGTCTTGACGTGTGCCGAGTGACGAATGGTGCTCACATTAAACACTTGTAGGCTATTATGTAAAACTGTTTGAGTTTCTCTTTCATTTGATATATCACTTGTGGCTGTAAGTTTGGTGTAATAAATATTATAACATGTTGAAACCCCGCTATTCATTTTGAAACACCCTGTATTTAAAGCTATTGTTGATCAGTCTTCGGCTGGCAACCTGCATTGGCGTAAATAAGAGTCACGAGGTTAGATGACTGATGGGCAAGCTCTGGATTCCTTGGCAAGTTCATCGGTTTTCTCATCACCAAGAATATTTTCGTGGCCTGGTATCCATTGTAACGTGCAGAATCTCTTGGCTGCGATTATTTCGTTAGTGGATTGGATGATTTCAGAATTAATTCTAATTTGGCACTGGTCTTTCTGAATGGCATGCAGTGCGGATCTTGAATCGAAGTAGACGATAATACGATTGAACTCGTGGATGCTCTTTGAGTGGAAAATTTCCAACGCGTTCTTGATAGCAACGAGTTCGCATGTGTAGTTGGAGGCGAATTCCCCTACTGAAATTTTGTGACACTGGTGTTCCTATTCCTATTCAGAGTCACAACTGACTACAACTGTATTTACGTCGAGGACTGCATACTAAGTGCCTTGCCTCCATTATTTTATATACCGATAGATGGCAGCACCATCACCGGATCGAACAGTTAATGAGAATTTAGAACTAGTCCAGGTGCTAATAGCTACCTGGTGCTAGCACCCCCAGAGGTATCGTTTCACTTGGAGGACATTGAGACCATGAGCATATTTAACGTCGCCCAGTGACACTGGTGTTCAATATCTTAACCCTGCAAGAAGACTCGTGCACCTCCTTTATCAAGATTTGAGTCAGAGGAGTCGTCTGTGCAGGCGATTACCAGGTTTTGAGTTTGGGTGGTAAATTCTTTGATGGTATGGTCGCCTTGTTCTTTGATTAACGAGGCAAGTTATTTTTTAGGGCAGGGTCCTGGAATATTTGGATTAAACATTGTATGCGGTTGAAGGTGCAAAGTGTGTGAAGGTTCTTTGGAATTTCAAGTGACTCGTGCTTGGAAGTTGGTGTCTCTTTTGAGTTCCAGGTCCCGGGTTGAGGAACTTCTAAGCCAAGATTTTTCGCTCCACGCTTTAAAAGTTCTGCTGGAAATTTGCTTTTCAGGTAGGCTTTGTATGCTAATTGAATTTAACTGTGGATAATTTTATTTTGCTTTCGAATGAGGTGAGGCCGCATTCCTTTTCAGCGTTGTTGTTGTTTATTGATGAGACAGCTCTGGTGAAGATTTTCCAGGGCCTGTACTAAATCAAGTTGATTTTTCTTCTGTGGTAACATAAATCAATGCGAAGGATATGTTTTATAACGCTATAAGATTAGTAATGTTAGTTTCGAAGTTTTAGTTTCAGTCATTTTTTGCCTTAGAGCTCTATATTCAATTTATTCCTTCATTTTATTAAATTAGAATTCACATGAATGTTAACTCCTACAGGGAAAAACGTTTAATAGTTTTACCTGTCCTGAAGCTTGGAAAAATATAAGCTGTCTCATCAAGAAGGCCTAAACTGTATGCCGCCGTATTTCTTCTTTTTTTTCGTCACTCCAAAGAGTAGTGCCCTTATACCAGCGATAGTATTCGAAACAATGCTCGAGAAATGTATGGCGCCACAACTGGCGCAAAGAGCAACTCCACGAGTATACATCTTGACGCACAAGGTAGATAATGGAAACTATTTTGCATAAACGCTTTCAAGTACGGATATTCATGCAGACTTTAATTTAAAACTAGTGGTACCCCCGCACGGCTTTGCCCGTAATAGAAAAATTAAAAGGTCTTTTGGTTCACCTGTATATTTACAAATAATGTATGGTGAATTTTCTCGCTAATTGGCTTGTACCCATGTTACGGTTCCACGTTATGATGATTTCGTATCTCGCCAATTGGCTTGTGCCCATGTTGTTACGGTTCGACGTTATAATAATTTCGTAATTTACTCGTCCATCTTATGATATTTTTGTTCTTAAAATTGGAATAGAAAAAGAATCACATCGAATTTTCGAAAAATCGCTTCGAGGTGCACACCCCCATGCTACAATCTAACTTTGTGCCAAATTTCATGAAAATCGGCACAACGGTCTAGGCGCTGTGCGCGTTACAGAGATCCAGACGTCCAGAGATCCTCCGGACAGAGAGACTTTCAGCTTTATTATTAGTAAAGATTTTTATGACTTACAAAATGACTAAGTTAACTAAATTGCGTTCTGAAAACCAGATGACATTGCATATTAAAATGCATAGTAGAAAACGTTAATATGAATGTCACTTAATCTCCTTCATTATTCAAAATTGAATATTTCTCACAATAGAAAAAGCATTTTTGTACTTTAGATTGTAAAATTGCTTTACACTCTAAAGTGAAAAATTTCTGGCTGAAATAACTTTAAATTAAACACTTCAATATATCAATGTTGAATTATTCTGCATCATCTCTAGGACAGTGAGTGCTAAATCAAGAGAAAGTATTGTTAAGAAAATTTATAAATCTCACTGGAATTGTATAAATTCTTTAACGACTAATGATCAGCCGGGTAATAGTACTGTGGAAAAGTAATTCTTGTTCAAAAGAATTCCTTTTACTGCCCTGTACGATAACGATAATAGTACGTTAAAAGGATCCGGATCGCTGCAGAATAACCAACGGACGAAACGGCCGTGTTCTTGGGAACATAAATTTTCTTTTCTTCTGACATTAGTTGCGCTGTTCTTCGATTGTTAGATTTCTTAATCTGAAGGAACGTTGGATAGAATAACATCTTCAATGCATTGTATCTATGTATGCAGCTGTTAAAAATATGAGATGTTTATGTAAATGCAGTTATAAATCCATAGGAAAATAAGTATTATTAAACCCAAAAGCTGATACTTCATTTTACAGCTTTTAAGTTATTGATCAAGAAAAGAAATCATTATTTTCTTTTCTTTTGAGACTTATGGCAGTTGATTAGTTAGTTCCCTGCTCTTCCATGGTTAGTTTTCTTAATCTGAAAGAGCAATGCCTATGACAACATCTTAATGTGCTGTATCTATGTAAGCAATTTTTTTAAAAAGTTGAGGTATTTGTGAACAATTGGTACTGCAAATTGATCTTTGATTCCTAAATTAAGTCATCCTCAGTTTTTAGTTATTCTTATTAATATTGTTTTTTTCTTATGAAGAAAGAAGTTTTTTAATCCCCATGCAGGTAACGGAATGTTAGGTAAACAGACATATTCTACTGAAAACGAGCTGATGTGTGTATCACGTGACTTCCTTTTATTCCAATTTAATGTCATTTCCTCATTATTGGCAATCTTAATGTTATTCAATTGTTTACTCTCTAAATATCACCAACAATAGCTAAATTGAAACCAAATTTAAAAAAAAAGAAAATATTGCCAAATTTGTCACCAAGTTGGCGACAAAACTTGGCGACTGAAAGACTGGTGATATATCGCCAAGTGCCCGACAAATTATAACACAACTTGAGTTTACATCGAAATTAACAATAATTTCCCCCCAAAATAGGGCAAAAGACACCCTTAAGAACATCCGAATGCAACCAAAAAAAAAGGGTGCACAACTAGACCCCATTAGGAGTCTACGTACCAAATTTCAACTTTCTAGGAAATACCGCTTTTGAGTTATGCGAGAGACTTACACACATACGCACATACATACGTACATACGGACGTCACGAGAAAATTCGTTGTAATTAACTCGGGGGGCGTCAAAATGGATATTTCGGGTGCCTGTACGTTCCTAAGCATATATCCACGTGTGATCGGGTCGAAAAAAGAACTCAACATTCATTCGGGGGTGAGAAAAATGGAAATTAACGTCGATTTTTGAGTGAACTTTTTTTTTGCGAATACAATACTTCCTTTTTTTTTTTTTGAAAAAGGAAGTAAAAAAGTGAAAAAGGCCTGTATATCAGTTGAATACTAAATGATGTAGATTTTTGTGTCTCTTGTTTAGTTTTGACGGAGATGAGTGGTTTTCGAACTCGTCGATTCAATTATAAATCCATAGGAAAACAAGTACGACAGTGTCCCGATCAATCAGCTCAAATTTGACCGGGATGAATGCGGCTGAGCGAAATCCTGGTTAAAATAAAAAATAGAAGTAATTAATAGAAACACGAATGATTGATGTATGCATTAGTTAAAATTGCAGTAAATAGTTAAAGATTGAATTGCCTTACACAAGTGAAAACAGTTATTAAAATTAACATTTTCTACGTGAGTGAACTTGTTTAAAAAGTTGTTTACGTACCATAAAAAGAGGATTTTTTTTTTTTTAAATCACTCATTTATTTTGTAAAAAAAGTTGAAGTTCGACGACTTGGTGCATAATTTCAGCATTTTTTCAAAGCATTATATTAGGTGAATGAAGCTAATGCCTATTGTTTCGCATAGTATATAATGGCATTTCTAATTTGCTTAGTGCTTCAGCTTTTGTAGGCTAAAGGATATTAGGCAGTAGAAGCAGACAGCGTTCTAATCAAGGGGCTATGTATAGCGAAAAGCGGTAGTAAAGGATTCTTTTACTGAAGACTGAATTTAATCTTCTGTTTTTAAACTTTATCTGGTGTGAAAATTGTTTCATCTATATATATAAAAATGAATGTTTGTCTATATGTCATCCATGAACTCAAAAACTATCCGGCAGATTTGGCTGAAACTTTCACCGTTTGTTATTTTTGGTACTGGGAATGTTTATAGACCAGTTCGAAAAAAATCCGATCGATAGTTCCTTTTTTATTCTAATTTGTTCAAATTTTCGCATAAATGCCCCAATATGACGGTGAAAAAATACGTGCACATATTGAAATTATGTGTCCGTCGAAAACGCTTATTTTTCTGCTGAAGATGGCATCTGTTAGAAAGTTCTAAGTTGTATGAAAAACGAGTTATGACCTTTTTTTGGTCCATGTTCGAAGGCTTTCCTCAACCCAATTTATTATTTAGTGTATCATCTCAACTCTCAGTTCATAGTTAGAATTGTTGAATGTTTTTGTGTTTCGTCTGATTGTTTGAGGCTTTTCTCAAGTCAAATCTTAAAGTAACGTTTTTTCCCCAAGATTGGCTAATAATACTAGATTTGGTTGATTATTTTCCATTTAAACGGAGTGTGATTTTAGTGTAATTAAAGGGTTTTTTCTTTTATTATTTGTGCTGATTGGAAATTTTAATCATTATCCGATCCAACATCAGAAACCTCGCCAAAATTTATGCAGAAAGATTTCAGTAGCGGATGCATTTGGCAGTTTTTTCAACTGTCACGGTTTTTGAAGTCAAAGACTACGTAATAATGTTTGTCAGCTTTCACCATGTAAACAGTAGACTTTTTAAAACATTATTCTTGTTGAACTACAGTCGAGTCCCGACTTACGCGAGGGATGCGTTCCAAGTCCTTTCGAGTAAGTAGAAATTTCGCGTTGTGGAAAAGGGAATGTAATACGGATTCTTTATTAACATACCTAATTATTTTAGCCATTTTTAAACACCCCTCAAACTGTTTCAGACCATTTCTCAACTATATATTACCGTTCCTTACATAATGTGAGCTGAATTTTCTCATTATTATCTATATATATATATATAAATGAATGATTGTTTGTATGTCATCCATGAACTCAAAAAACTACCCAGCAGATTTGGCTGAAACTTTCACCGTTTGTTATTTTTGATATTGGGAATGTTTATAGACCAGTTCGAAAAAAATCCGATCGATAGTTCCTTTTTTATTTCAATTTAAGTCACAATCCATTGGATAAATACGAATAAAATTATCGGCTGCAGAAATTAATTCGCGTGAAAGATCTCATTGATAAGAAGTTAGCTGTTGCCATTTTTCTTGAGTTTGAACAAATAAATTCTTTCTTTATTGTTTTATGGCTTTTCATGCAACGGGGGGATTTAAAACTTTTTCTATTTGATATTTTTAGCGATTGATTGATCTTGCAAACTGCGTGAGTACAAAATTTGAGTATAGTCACAGCTTCACTTGATACCTGGACCGATTATTATGAAAACTGCTATATATATATGTATTTTTCCACCGAGAAGGTGCATAATATGCTCATTGAAGCCACTCGCCACCAGGTGGCACACTGCAGAGTAGCAACTTCTGCCCCGTTCAACCGATTGTCATGAAAATCAGTATAATGATGTATTTTTTTGTTGGCGTAGCAACGCGCGTCGGGTACAGCTAGTAAATAATATAAAAAGAAGTAGGATAGGATGGCCCAAAGCGGGCAGGCCTTCGTATGTCCCCCTCCCCCCATGGTATGTTAGCGACGATGAATACGTATGTCGTGTTTACCCGAACACCCCCGAGTTATTATCAGTCCCAGCGAAGCAGCAGTGAAGCGGCATGGCGCAACCAGGCTTAAAATTAAAAAATGATACATTTAAAAAAAAAAAGAAGTTTCGTAACTTGTGATTAGTCGAAGACCAGCTTTTTTTTTATTATTGTCAATAATATTAACTTATTCTGACACTATCCACCTATAAACTACGATGATCATTCCGTTTTTTTTTTAATTATTAATTTAAGGTTATAATTATTGAAATAAAAAACGTGCCTTTGGGCAAAGCAGGTCGAGCAAAGCGGGTATAGGATTTAATCATATATTTATTTCCAATTTCTTCACCCGTGTGCTGATTTAGATTTTCTCTTTCAGTAGGATAAGCATAACTTTAAACAGTTATTTTTTTTAGGATTTCAATTAATTAGTTCATTAATTAACTCAGTTATTTCTTTATGTTTTACTAGTGATACCCGCACGGCTTTGCCCGTAATAGAAAAATCAAAAGGTCTTTTGGTTCGCCTGTATATTTACAAATAATGTATGGTGAATTTTCTCGCCATTTGGCTTGTACCCATCTTACGGTTCCACGTTATGATAATTTCGTATCTCGCCAATTGGCTTGTGCCCATGTTACGGTTCCACGTTATGATAATTTCGTAATTTACTCGTCCATCTTATGATATTTTTTTTCTTAAAATTGGAATAGAAAAAGAACCACATCGAATTTTCGAAAAATCGCTTCGAGGTGCACACCTCCATGCTACATACTAACTTTGTGCCAAATTTCATGAAAATCGGCCGAACGGTCTAGGCGCTATGCGCGTCACAGACATCCTACAGACATCCAGACATCCAGACATCCTCCGGACAGAGATACTTTCAGCTTTATTATTAGTAAAGATTACAGTTCTTTTGGTTCGCTTGTATATTTACAAATAATGTATGGTGAATTTTCTCGCCAATTGGCTTGTACCGACGTTACGGTTCCACGCTATGATAATTTCGTATCTCGCCAATTGGCTTGTGCCCATGTTACGGTTCCACGTTATGATGATTTCGTCATTTATGATACTTTTTTTCTTAAAATTGGAATAAAAAAAGAACCACATCGAATTTTCGAAAAATCGCTTCGAGGTGCACACCCCCATGCTACATACTAACTTTGTGCCAAATTTCATGAAAATCGGCCGAACGGTTTAGGCGCTATGCGCGTCACAGACATCCTACAGATATCCTACAGACATCCTCCGGACAGAGAGACTTTCTGCTTTATTATTAGTAATGTATGGTGAATTTTCTCGCCAATTGGCTTGTACCGACGTTACGGTTCCACGCTATGATAATTTCGTATCTCGCCAATTGGCTTGTGCCCATGTTACGGTTCCACGTTATGATGATTTCGTAATTTATGATAGTTTTTTTCTTAAAATTGGAATAAAAAAAGAACCACATCGAATTTTCAAAAAATCGCTTCGAGGTGCACACCCCCATGCTACATACTAACTTTGTGCCAAATTTCATGAAAATCGGCCGAACGGTTTAGGCGCTATGCGCGTCACAGACATCCTACAGATATCCTACAGACATCCTACAGACATCCTCCGGACAGAGAGACTTTCTGCTTTATTATTAGTAACTAGTGGTACCCGCACGGCTTCGCCCGCAATAGAAAAATCAAAAGGTCTTTTGGTTCGCCTGTATATTTACAAATAATGTATAGTGAATTTTCTCGCCAGTTGGCTTGTACCGACATTACGGTTCCACGTTATGATAATTTCGTATCTCGCCAATTGGCTTGTGCCCATGTTACGGTTCCACGTTACGATAATTTCGTAATTTATGATACTTTTTTTCTTAAAATTGGAATAAAAAAAGAACCACATCGAATTTTCGAAAAATCGCTTCGAGGTGCACACCCCCATGCTACATACTAACTTTGTGCCAAATTTCATGAAAATCGGCCGAATGGTTTAGGCGCTATGCGCGTCACAGACATCCTACGGACATCCTACAGACATCCTACTGACATCCTCCAGACATCCTCCGGACAGAGAGACTTACTGCTTTATTATTAGTAAAGATAAGCAAATGTACTGACTTCAAATTGGATAAGTACAACTGTTTTACATTTATTTATAGTGGCAGGTAGCTAGTGAAATATATTAGTCATTTATAATTTCATATTTGATTGGAAAATGTACCAAACCACCATTAATTAAGCTTACCCGCTTTGGGCTCAATGGTAGGGCAAAGCGGGTTTTCACATGTTTGTTAAGTTTGATAATCTTCTTTATCTTTACTAATAATAAAGCAGTAAGTCTCTCTGTCCGGAGGATGTCTGTAGGATGTCTGTAGGATGTCTGTAGGATGTCCGTAGGATGTCTGTGACGCGCATAGCGCTTAAACCGTTCGGCCGATTTTCATGAAATTTGGCACAAAGTTAGTATGTAGCATGGGGGTGTGCACCTCGAAGCGATTTTTCGAAAATTCGATGTGGTTCTTTTTTTATTCAAATTTTAAGAAAAAAAACTATCATAAATTACGAAATTATCATAACGTGGAATCGTAACATGGGCACAAGCCAATTGGCGAGATAAGAAATTATCATAACGTGGAACTGTAACGTCGGTACAAGCCAATTGGCGAGAAAATTCACCATACATCATTTGTAAATATACAAGCGAACCAAAAGACCTTTAATTTTTCTATTACGGGCGAAGCCGTGTGGGTGCCACTAGTTAATAATAAAGCAGAAAGTCTCTCTGTCCGGAGGATGTCTGGATGTCTGTAGGATGTCTGTGACGCGCATAGCGCCTAAACCGTTCGGCCGATTTTCATGAAATTTGGCACAAAGTTGGTATGTAGCATGGGAGTGTGCATCTCGAAGCGATTTTTCGAAAATTCGATGTGTTTTTTTTTTTATTCCAATTTTAAGAAAAAAAAAACTATCATAAATTACGAAATTATCAAAACGTGGAACCGTAAATGGGCACAAGCCAATTGGCGAGATACGAAATTATCATAACGTGGAACTGTAACGTCGGTACAAGCCAATTAGCGAGAAAATTCACCATACATTATTTGTAAATATACAAGCGAACCAAAAGACCTTTAATTTTTCTATTACGGGCGAAGCCGTGCAGGTGCCACTAGTTACTAATAATAAAGCTGAAAGTCTCTCTGTCCGGATGTCTGGATGTCTGTAACGCGCATAGCGCCTAGACCGTTCGGCCGATTTTCATGAAATTTGGCACAAAGTTAGTATGTAGCATGGGGGTGTGCACCTCGAGGCGATTTTTCGAAAATTCGATGTAGTTCTTTTTTTATTCCAATTTTAAGAAAAAAACTATCATAAATTACGAAATTATCATAATGTGGAACCGTAACATGGGCACAAGCCAATTGGCGAGATACGAAATTATCATAACGTGGAACTGTAACGTCGGTACAAGCCAATTGACGAGAAAATTCACCATACAGTATTTGTAAATATACAGGCGAACCAAAAGACCTTTAATTTTTCTATTACGGGCGAAGCCGTGCGGGTGCCACTAGTAATAAATAAAAATTGGGTACTAAATAATACAAAAATCACTTTTCATTTTGAAGTTCAAGAATCCTGCTTGGAAATAAAACCGAAATTGTTGCGATTAAAATCCAAAAACTGCAATTTTCGAGCGTTCTTCGAAGACCTACCCGCTTTGGGCCACCCTTCCCCCCTACATGTGGAATCAATGCTTAGTGTTGAAATGAAAGTTAGTGCAAAAATATATTTAAAGCACATGTCAAATGAAAGGAAAATATTTTTAAAGAAAATTTTGGCTCCCCAACTCGTTACTAATATATTCGTGTTCGTGTACCTATAACGCTTAAAAACGCCAACATAAAATTGGATTAAAGAAGGATATATATATGTTATTGTTGATTATTCATCTTTCTCAAAAGATCCAAAAAAGTTCGAGAAAAGTTTTTCCATCAATTGTTTTGTTATTCCAAGACTCGGTAAAGAAAAAGTTTCGTTCAATTAAGATTCTCAAGTTAAGAATACTTAATTTGGAATAAGAACTATATCCTTTAAAACTAAGAAACGAAAAAAATCACTATTGCATATGCTTCTAATTCCATTGTTCACGAATAGGTGATCTTGAATTGGGTCTTAAAGCAATAACAAAACTGTTTTCCGAAGAAACAGATTTTAAAATGAAACTTAAAATTAATTTCCATGCAGTCTAGTCAAATTATGCTTCTTCCCCCATTCAAGCAGAAGATTTATTGTAAAATAAAAGATAAACAGGAAAGAAATTAGTTTTCGTCCGTATTGATTTCTCCTTCTTTTATTTTAAGCTTTTGAACCGAAACTAATTAAAAGGAGTGCAAAAGGTAGCGAAGAAAAGTGAATATGGAATTTATTAAACAAAAAAGTGGAGTTCTTTCTGTTCTTTGTTTCCATGGAAATGTAAGGGCACGAAAACTGTGTGATGTGCTGCGAAGTGAACGTTCTATTCTCTTTGTTTTCCTATTTTAAAACGTTCTATGACAATTATTATGATGTGAAATTGAATTAAAAGCGCTGAATGGGCAGTTTAAGAACGCAATTTTATTCACGGGTTTTTAATTAAAACAATCAAAACGAGAAATTTTTCGAAAACTCTTGTGCAATGTGTTTTTCTAAAGGCTGAGACTAATTGAAATAAGACGTTTGAGAGAGGTCTTTGCTTTTTTGCTGTATAAAACTATTCAAAAATAATAAAATAAAAAGAAAACCAACTTTTATTTTTGCAGAAATCCATTTGTTACTTATGTGTCTCCGATTCGTATAAATGTTTGTGTATGTATGCGTTTGCATTGTTTCATCTTTCTAGAAAGATCCAAAAAGATCTTTTTGTGTAAAATTCATGAAATATTCATTTGATTATCATCAAGATGCAGTGTTGCCAGATGGTCAAATCCAGATTTCCCCAATTCCCTTCCAATTTTTCCCCAAAAAGCGATGTTTTCTACCAAAATTCGCCAAATTCAAAAATTATTTTTCCACTAATATTTTCAGAAAATGAATCGACTTCCTCTAATATTTTTGTCTCTTGAAAAAAAAAATTCCCCAAATAACCAAATTTTCTTTTAAAATTCCCCAACTTTGTTTTTCTTCCCATTTTTGCTTTTTTTTTTTTTTTCGTCTTCTTTATCAATATCTTTCTTTATCTGTACTAATAATAAAACTGAAAGTCTCTCTGTCTGGATATCTCTCTGTCAGGATCTCTGTGACGATACAAACAATGTAACTACTACTTTTTGACGCGAATCTAAATAAGAAAAAAATTCTTTTTTCCTTGAGTTTTTTTTCCCTCAGGTTTTCTCCAAGAAAAAAAATTTTTCCCCAAAGAATTCTCCTCAAAACCCATTTCCATAAAATTTCCCCAGAGAGTACTAGATTTCCCCAAAATGGGGAAATTTCCCCCAATCTGGCAACACAGTCAAGATGAACTAAAGTGACTTGAGATAAATAGCTCACGAAGCACAAGAAAAGAGAATTAAGCAAAACCCTTGCGGAACATGAAATTGGCATGTGAATACGAAGATGTACACTGCCGTGGGCGGGTAAACGGCAGTATCTGCAGAAAAAAGTTTTCGAGATATTTGAAGAAAAGTGTGTTGGATTCGATTCTAACAATAGGGAAAAGTTGAAATTAAACCGTTTTTTTCATAGACTAATAATAAGAGTAGACCGAGCTATGGCAACCCTTTTGCTGCTCATAAACCAAACCATGTGACTGGTGGATATCCTAGCAACAGCGAGCGTTGATCGTAGCAGACGATCAACGTCCGCGAGAAATAAAATAAATAGAATTGATGGAACACGGAAGAATGATCTTTTATGGAGTCCGATTTGTAAATTTGTTATTCTAAGATGTAAATATTTTGTTAATGTAGTGAGTTTTTCGTTTAGATAGTACTGTGCACTTTCTTTAGTCAATTTCAATAACTCTTTTAGCAATTAAAGATGCAAGCGTCGAAAAAGAATCGGCAAACGGTAAGATTTTTACCTACAATTTCAATTTAAGATACCGATTAGTACATTTTTGCGTTAACGCAAAACGTTTACGCCATTCCGTTCTCGCCAACGCTGACTTAGCAGTTCCAAATGAAATAAAAGTTACTGAAAACTGTGATCAAAAACTAATTACTAATGTCAAAATAATGCAAAACTAAAAGAAAAACAGTTCAATCTCTGCACCTGGGGGGGGGGGGGACTTATAATGAAAACACATTACGTATTAAAATACATGTCGAGTGCCAAACTAGAGATAATGTTGCCATCTAGCAACCATGCTGTCAAAGTTTTCGCCAAGCCTTCCACCAGTCACATGATGTATCCATGAACCAATTTTTTTCATCAGCAAGTCTGGGAAAGCTCGGTCTACTCTTATTATTAGTCTATGGCTTTTTTGCGCCTTTTTACTTCCTTTTACAAAAAAGGAAGTATTGTATTAGCGAAAAAATTTTCACCCAAAAGTCTGCCTTAATTTCCATTTTGCTCACCCCCGAATAAATGTTGAGATTTTTTTTTGACCCGACCACACGCGGATATGTGCCTAAGAACGTATAGACACCCAAAATATCCATTTTGACGATCCCCGAGTTAATTACAACGAGTTTTCTCGTGACAACCGTATGTACGTATGTATGTACGTATGTGTGTATGTGTGTATGCATCTCGCATTACTCAAAAACGGTATGTCCTAGAAAGGTGAAATTTGGTACGGAGACTCCTAGTGGGGTCTAGTTGAGCACCTTCCCTTTTGGTTGCATTCGGATGTTCCTAAGGAGGTCTTTTACACCTTTTTTGGGGGAGAATCATTGTTAATTTCAATGCTAACTCAAGTAGTGTTATAATTTGTTAAACACTTGGCGATATATTGCCAAGCTTTTGGCCGCCAAGTTTTGTCACCAACTTGGCTTTTTTTTTTAAATTTTTAAGTCTGGTTTTAATTCGGCCAATGTTGGTGATATTCCAAGAGTTAACCACTGAATCACATTAAAATTGCCAATAATGGGAAAATGAATCTGTGTAAAACATTTTTTTTTGCCTTGGTTCGCAAGAAACTAGGGGTGAAAAGATTTAGTGTTTCCCCTTGCTTACTCCAAGGCGCTATTATCATTAAGTTGGAGTAAAAGGAAGTCATGTGATGCACACACCAGCTAATTTTTTTCAGCGGAAACCAAATAAGCAAGCTTCTACAATGAAGCTAACGTACAACATATGACAAAAATGAAAAATTTAAAAATGAAAAAATTGCAGTTACTGCCCTTTTGCTGCCCACTGCAATGCAGCTATATGGTGTACGAACGCTTTTCAATTTTCTATGACTAACGGTTTTTTCAGTCATGCGAGATGCATATCCAAATACATTACATGCGTACATACATGCAAAAGAACAGCCGATTGCAGCCAAAAACAGAAGTGCACAACTAGACGCACTAGCTAGGTACAGGTCCTAACTGGGGAACCAGGCATTATTCAATAATGGAAAAACAGTAATAAAATAGGTAGCAATCGAAAAAGCATATTGCGGCATTTTTTGATGTTAAAATAACTTGCCGTAATATTATACGCTATCGAGACATAAAGTATCAAACTCCGCCGAAATTTTTAGAAAAAAGCCAAATTTAAGGTGAGAGAAAATTACCACGTGACATTCACTTTTGCATGTGGCATTGCATCCTTCTGAAAAGCGCAAAAAAAGATTTCTTCCATGAACATTATTTCCACGTGAAACATGTTTTTGCTTTTATTTAGTTAAAAACAAGCATACGTACAACTAGGGATTTCAATACTGGATCAAAAATGCAATACCGGTATTCGGTATTTTTTAACTTGACACCGGGCTACCTGTATTAATACCGGTATTAGAAATCTAACAAGAAACATTCAAAAACATAATATTTCGTTGCCATATTTTATTATTTCGTTTAAAAAGTGCATTATTTACTTATTGTGAACAAATATAAGTTAAAGAAACAAATATAATAAAAAATCACTAATAGCAAAAAAAAAAAAAAGCACCATGATAATTTTTACTAATCCTGGAACTTATTGTAATGGACAAACTTCCTGCAGTTGAAAATATTCTTCCTGAATTTACGCAGGTCGAAGTAGTACTGCTAATAATGCGCGTTACACCTCCTGTCTTTCTGCCTAAAAGTCACTCACCTTCAAATACTTCGGTCTTTAACTTGTTGGTTTTGAAAAAAAAAAAAAATTAATTTGAACTTTGACCTCTTGAATTCAAATTATGTTTTTCGCAATCACGAGTGTGTGTGTATGTAGGCATGTGTGTTTATATGTGTGGGGGGGGAGGTATGTGTGTTTGAGTGTAGGAGGGTATGTGTATGTGTGTTTGTGAGTAGGGGGTACGTGTATGTGTGTGTAGGCATGTGTGTTTATGTCTGTGTGCAGGTATGACTGTGTGGGTAGTTGTGTGTATGAGTATTTGTGTGTGGGGGGGGGAACGTGTATGTGTGTGTGGGCATATGTGTTTGTGTCTGTGTGCAGGCATGAGTGTGTGGGTAGTTGTGTGTGTATGTGTAGGTGTCTGTATTTATGCGTGTGTGTGTATGTGTTTGAGTGTGTGTATGTGTGTCTGTGTAAGTGCGTGTATGTATGTGTGTAAGTGTAGGATATTGATGCAACCTGGAGACGGTTTTCGCTAGAGGAGCAGCATCGTGAGGCGGCCGGTCGACGGTGGTGCTACAGAGGGTGCTAGCGGGAAAATAAAATGATAGGACTTCAAAACAGTCAAATGAAAACAATAAGCAATCGTGATTGCTCAAAAAAAAAAAAAAAAAAAAAACAATTTTTGTGAGTGTGGCTGTGTTCTTTTGTATTGTGGGTAGTTTTCTCTTATCATTATTATTTATAGCTGATTGTAACTGTTCGTCGAGCGACAGTTTTTTTTTTCCAATACTAACATCATCTTCAGCGATTTCGTCTTAGACAGAATAGGTTTGTGTTTGCTTTTTATTAACCCTTTGGTTTGAAATTTGCAGTAAATTTGATCTCGTTAATTCCTCTTTTTTTTTTTTTTTTTTCGTTTTCTTTTAGAAATTACTTACAATTGTGTAAATATCCCAAAACATATTAAAACTGATTATGCCTTTTTTTCTTTACAATTGTTAAAGGCATAATAAATGTTATCTTGATTAGTCTAAAACCGAATAGCGAGACAGAACAGCACACTAATACCGATAAAAACAAATTACTGTTTGTTATACTAACAAGAAAAAGTTTTTCTCAAAATTCAGTACAGTCGAGACAATTTTTTTTAATATAAAAGATAGCTGCAATTGATTGTTAGAACAAACTTTTTGTAGCGCCACACTTAAATTACAATGCTTTAAAAAAAAATTTTAACTAGCTTTCACAAGTGGGCAAGTCTGAAAAATGGGGATTTTAAAAGCGTGGTTCACATAAACTCACGAAAGTACGATTCATTCCACCATCTAGTGATGAAAATATCATTATGCAATCTTTCTGCTACTTTTATTCATTGATGTTCAATAACTTTGTGCTTTTGAAGCCAAATGTTTACTTCAATACATTGATTTTGGTACTGTGTCTTATCGAAAAATAATCATATTTTAATATCCAATTACTTAAATTGAAAATCTTAAATTACAAACTATTTATTATTTTTAGCTAATACCGAAAATACTGGTATTCTACCCCAGCAAATCCCGGTATTACGAAATTGCAAAATAGCTCCGAATACCGGTATTCGGTATTCCGGTATACCGGTATTGCAACCACTACGTACAACGAATCAGGGTTTCTGACTTGGTTGGTGCTTTAATTGATAAATCTTACAATTCAGAATAAGAATAAATTATTCAACTAAAATACTTTTTAAAAACTAAATGCTAAATACTTTCAAATAAATCGATTGCATAGAACTTTTAAAGTACAATCTCTTCTTGATTAAAGAATAACGAAAATAGAATACAGCGAGTTCCATTTTAAGTGGCATTCCTTTCAACTTTATTTATGTTATTTCAACACCAGTCATTTCTTTTGAAAAAAAATGTTTTATTTACTCGTCATCACATTCAGTAATAAGGAAAACTTTTAAGACTTTTTATGATAAAATAAAGATAAACACAAGTGCAGAAAATAGCAAATTTCTACTTGAAGAAAATCTCATTTTTTCTTTTCTTTACAACAAATTCCATTAACTGAACAAGAGAATCGTAAAAGTCGAGACATTTTCCGGCACTAAACTTTTGTGAACTTGACTCAGCTTATTGAATTTTGAAATAATTCATTGAGAAACTTATATTTTAGCTAAATATAAAAAAACTCTTAAAAACTTATGCTTTTTTACTTCAATGCTTTAAATATGTAAGGAAAAGTTTGGCGATGAATGTTGCTAGCAGGTTACTTTTGATGAAATAATAGTAAAAACATACTTAGCTGTGTGTGCGAAAGATTTGATGCTTTCGAAACCCCTTGTTTTAATGCAGAGAAAGTGATCGGATAATTTATCACTTAAAAAAGAGCTCGTTTTTCAAAATATGTCTTCGCAATAATATCCTTTCTCATTTTGCTATCTGTAATGTAACGAGCGAAAGAATGTTTTCTATAGAACACAACATCTATTCAATAGTTTTCTGTTAAAAATGTTATCTTACCGATAGTAAATCAAGAGTGATACAGATCTGTTTATCAGGAAATGTGCTTTAAGCCGCATTTTAGTATTAAAAATGAAAACGTAGGTAATTATAGTCTAAAGATCTCAGAGAGAGGGATACCAGTCAGAGTAATTTTCAACACATTTCCAGTTAGTTCAGTTTTTATCAAAAATGACACTTTGTTTTCTTAAAACTCAGAAAAAACGAGCTGATGTGAGCATCACATGACTTCCTTTTACTCCAATTTAATGTCATTTTCCCATGATTGGCAATTTTAATGTGATTCAATTGTTTACTCTCTTAATACCACCAACAGTGGCCAAATCGAAAAAAGATTTTAAAAAAAAATCGCCAAATTTGTCGCCAAGTTGGCGACAAAACTTCGCGACCAAAAGACTGGCGAAATATCACCAAGTGTCCGCCAAATTATAACACCACTTGAGTTTACATCGAAATTAACAATGATTTCCCCCCCAAAAAGGGCAAAAGACCAACTTAGGAACATCCGAATGCAACCAAAAGGGAAGGTGCACAACTAGACTCCACTATGAGTCCATGTACCAAATTTAAACTTTCTAGGACATATCTTTTTTGAGTTATGCGAGATACATACACACATACGCACATATGCACATACATATGTACATACAGACGTCACGAGAAAACTCGTCGTAATTAATTAGGGGATCGTCAAAATGGATATTTCGGGTGTCTGTACGTTCCTAGGCATATATCCACGTTTGGTCGAGTCGAAAAAAAACCCAACATTTATTTGGGGGTGAGCAAAATAGAAATTAAGTTCGATGTTTGACTGAAAATTTTTTCGCGAATACAATACTTCCTTTTTTGTAAAAGGAAGTAAAAACATTCTAGCGTTGTTTAAACACAGCAAATTTATACCAAAAATTACATTTCTAAGTAAAATTATTGTAGTAAGAAACATTATGGTACATTCCGAAGAACGATTGATTTTTCGTAAAAACTGCAAAACGGAACAAAGTATGGAATAGAACACAGAGGCTATTTGAAAATAATTTTCTTTGTTGTCACAGAACAAACTAAAATTAATTAAATCTTATAAACTAGTAATATAAAGTACGGGGTGGTTTATTTAACATCACGATTATTCGGCCGAATTAGCGGCACTTCTAAGCCTCGAGTTGCACTTAGTTAGGTTTTTAAATTTGTTTATTTATGCAGCTATAAAATAACTTTGCTCAAGCACGCCATCTCTTATATAATTAAAAACTGAGCGTATCTATGTATGTCCAAGCTTCTTCTCCCGAACGACAGTGAACTGACCATCGAACTAGGTATCGATCGTAATCTTCCCGTCTTCATGTTTGGCTATTTAGCATAATCCTCCGATAATAATTAGCGGAGATATCAATGACTCTTAGATTTCAAATTCAAATCCCAATTTTTCGAAGGCTTTCCTCCATTCAAATTATTATTCAGTGCTTCATCTCAACTTTTCGCAACAATGCTTTTATTAAAATGTATAGCGGTGAAGAAAATCATTGAGATGTGAAAGGTCTGTTGCCATTTTTTTCCTCGAATATGAACAGGTAAAATTCTTGTCTTTGTTTTGAGGCTTATCCTGTGATCAGGGGATTTAAAAGGTTTACTTTTTGGGGGTTTTCCGCAATCTGCTGCAAAATTTCACTGACTTTTTTTTTTTTTTTTGGTTCAAGCCTGAGTGTTGAATTCGCGTCACTTGACATAACTTTTATTTTCGAGGTGGACCGTGCAAATCCGGGCGACGCAGCTAGTTAAAATTTAAATTTTGACTAAGAGACAACCCTCCCCTTTTCTCTGCTTTGTAGCGAAATGTCATTATTCAGTATACCGATACCCTCTCCTCTCCCCTTGTCACATTTCACGCTATATCACATTAGCATATTGTTAAAAAAAAAATGCATGATGATACCCTACCACTTATGACAAACTCGCAATTTCCCGACCCCCTCCCCCTCAAAGCTCAAAAGTGGCGTAATTTGTGGACGACCCCCAAATTCAATTAGATGAGAGAATTTGGATGCGGGATGGCTAACAAACGACATTTCAATCGAAATAATTGATTTTCTTCCAATGATATATCATGTTGTCATGTGCTATTATATTATATTTAATTCATGTAAACTCTATTACGTAGACACATAGTCTTAAATGAACATAATAACTAAGCATAGTTAAGCCAGAGGCTTGATCAGAGCTAAAGGAACCTACTTTCTAGTGTCTCTAAAACTATTTTCTAAGTACAGTCATTTTTCTCTGAATTGGCTTACGCTTCTAATTACTACAGATGTAAATATTTAGCACTTACAGGATATTTTTTCTGAAGAGAAAATCTTTCTTTAATATGAAAACAAACTTATTATTTGTTTTAAAAACGATATAAAATGTATTATTTTCACATAACTTCTTTAAGCTTGTTTTTTTTAAACAAAAAAATGAAGTTAAATTCATACTCTAAAATTTTCTCAACGCTTAGAGATCAAAAATATTTAGTGTTGTTCGGATTTTGAACAGAAGGTTCGTACTACTCCTGTAGGTGCTAATGTAAAAATAAAGTAATGCAAAAAAAATTAACTTCAAAATATACCCTAACATAAATCAAGTTAAAAAAAAAAACTAATTTCTTAGCGTGCATTATGTCAAGAGTTCTTTACAATAAAATTTGAAGCAAATGCTCCTGTTAAGTGAAGGTTTGCACCCGTTTTTAGCCTACTTTCCCAGTAAAAGTCAGAGAAAGAAGAATAAAGCATGAAAGAAGGCTTAAAGCATCTTTAAAATATCCCGAAAAACAAAAAAAAGTCAAAAATAAATAAAATAGTTAGATAAATATTGAAAAATTAAAAATTGGAAGGTGGGGTTTGAGATGGGGGAAAATGTCAGTCGGTCTGTCTGTCTGTCCCCCCCCCCCCCTAATAACTTTTGAATGACTAGTCCGATTCGAACAATTTTTTTTTGTTAGATTGCTTGGCGAGGACATCTCATTCCCATAATTCATTTTTTGATTTGAACAATTTTTTTTTTCAATTTTGAGCAGTTCAAAAAAACTTAACATTATCACCTACGGGGAAATTCAAAGCAAAAATAAATTTTGAACTTAGAGGCGAAGTGGCTCCAAACAAACTATGTAGGGAAAATCTTTTGATGAAAACATGTACAGTAAATATCTTTTTGATTTGAACAAGTTTTCGTTCAATTTTGAACAGTTCAAATCTCTTAACATTAGCGCCTACGGGGAAACTGAAAGTCAATATAGATTCCGAACTTAAAGTCGGATTTACTTCAAACAAACTTTGTTGGAAATAGCTCTTGACGACCTACTCCCGACTCCGACTCCGATAATTTTGGTGCTCCTGACTCCGACCCGTACTCCTGTGCCCGAAAATTACTCGGACTCTGATTTCCTGACTTTGGATCTGGCTTCGTAGCTTTGGCAAAACTTTATTCACGGAGGAAAAATGGCTGACTCCGACTCTTGGATATTCGACTCTGACTCCAACTCCTGTATCAAATAATAAGTACTACTCCGTCTCTGCAAATATTGGTAGACTTGCGGACTTTTTGGGGAAATGACCGATTCCAACTCCGAGTCTTTGAATTTAAAACTTTCGGCTCTCGAATCTAACTCTTTTGTCCCAAAATCAGATGGACTCCGACTCTGACTCCACAGCCATGGTTTTTACTGTGAAATAATCGTTTTAAATATATTTTGATTTTATTTTCCAGCGAAAGTTTTAATTTATGTATTCATTTTTTGGCAGAGAAATCCTTTATGTTTCTACATAAAGATATGCGCAGACGATTTTTTTTTTCGACAATGAAAATTATTTCTTTAAGTTGACATTTTATTTTTTTTATTTATTTTTGAAAGTAGAGTCATTCCATTTCAAATCATTTATACGTAAGAATATTTATACTAAATTCAAACCGTAAAACTCACTTGTAGTTTAAGAATTTAAAAAGCCCACCTGTTTTATGAGAGAAGTAATCAATTGAACATGGTTGTAAGTTGAGGTAACCAAACAGATCTCACTAAAGGTGACTATTATAGCCAGGGATCCAATTTCTAACAAAAGAAGTGCAGGATCCCTATAGTCTTCAGAACTTGTTTTAATGCTTAAGTGGCCTGAATTCGGTCAAAAATACAAAAATTTGAGTAAAACAAATAAGGAAGTATGGGAGCTCAGCTCCCATAACAATTAGGCGCTGATCAACAGAAAAATATATTTATATAACGAAATACAAAAAGGCGAATTGACTGGGTAATCAGATATTTTGAAAAAAACTGCTGGGTTTTATTCAGAATGGCATAGGAATGATGTGAAAAAAAATTGGACTTCATATTCGAATTCAGTTTTGCGTTATTTTGGTTTTACTACAAAATTTCAAGGTGTACGAACGCTTTTGGGAGCCACTGAATTAGTCATTAATATAATCACCAAAGGCTCTTCTATCTAAAGGCTACACACAGAGTCTTACAAAAAGACGAATTGACCGGGTCATCAAAAGCGGTTTGATATTGCTATATTATTAAAAGTCAGTAAAATTTTATTTGTTTCTGATAAAGTGCACCATCATTGTAGCTATTAGGCATTAATCCATTAATATGATCAGATTTTCAGTGACTGAAATTATTAGAAATTTTTATTTTACATGCATGCCATGGGCGATAAGGTCACTTTCAAAAAATCATAAAACATTTTATGGTAAAAAATACTGGATGCGGTGTCTATCCACTTGTTAAGCATTATATGGGGTTCAAGTGAGCCAATTTTTAGATTTTTAAAAATTGGGTTTTTTGAGTAAAATCACTTCAAAAATCGCTATTTTTTGAAAATTTTCAAAATTTCAAATTTTATTTCCGAGGCTGTATGCATCCAAGGATTCTAATAAAATATATTATGAAACTATCATATAACGGCTTTAGACTGCCATCTCCGTTTAGTAAAAAAAAACATTTTTTTCACGGAGAAAAAAAATGATGAAATCGGTAAAAATGCAGTTTTTTCGCGGCAAAAATGAATTTTTTTCTTTATTAAAAAATCTAACTAAACTTTCAAAAATGATGTCTAGAGGATATATGGGTCCTTATTTATTTTTAGAAAAAAGAATTATTCGAATAGGTTAATTACTTTTGAAATAGTGTCCATTTCAAATGGAGTGTTTTGCCGGTTTTTTCCAAAATGGCGGATTTTGTGCAGAATTTTAATAGGCTGTAACTGAAGAAAAAAATTTTTTCTTGCAAAATCCTTTTGGGATATTTCATATGTCGCTTAGTTGTAACTACTGTAATTTTTTCAAAAAAATCGGTGATGGTCATGTGACAGACCCTGCCTGATCTGAAATGGAATGGCTCAGTACATCAATTCATGCTTAAATTTTTTTTTTGCAACAGGAGGAAAACGAACTATTTGTTTTTTTTTTTGTTTTTTTTTTTGTTTTTTTCTTTTTGATGTGATTATTTTAATGAGCTTTTAATTTGAATTCTTTTTTTTTTCCTTTTTGAAAGCGATTGAAAGTTTTTTTTTTTTTTTTATAATGAAAAAAATGTATTTAGCTGCTTTGTTTAAAAGGTGTTGCTATTTTATTTGTACTTTTATTTATTTTTTACGTACCTAATTCTTTAGATGAGCGAGGCATACTTTATTTCTCGAAATGAGCTTAAAACATTAAAAAAATATGTTTGAAATAATTTACCATTCTAGCTAATTTTGAGAATACTGATCAGATACTAGAAAGTCGATATTGGTATACGGGAAAGTAGGCTCGTTTAGCTCTAGACAGAACTTCTTGTTAATGTCCCTAAAAGCGCTTTTTTCAAGTATTTGTATCTGTTCAAGATAGATGAGGCACTGCAGACTTTTAAAAAACTAACTTGGAAATGCGGTGTCCTAACCAAGTTCCTTCCGATAAAAGAAGGGGTTTACTAATGTTTGAAATATCTGTACGAGGTATTAATTCTTATTTTAAGTTTTTCCTAAACTTATCTACTATGCTATGAAGGAAATTTCATATGAGTTTTTTTCCTTAAATTTAAATCAATAGTTCTTTCAAGTGCATAAATACTCTGGAAAAAAATTAAAATAAGTTAAAATGCTACGTTAAGCATAATGTAAATTGAACTTTGAGATAAAGCAGTTCTCCTTGTGACTGGAGAAAGTTAGCGATAATAATGAAAAAAAAATTCGTAAGTTGAAAACTGACAAAAATAAATTGTTATCCTAAAACAATATCTACACTATTAAGTTTTGCCTCGAAATGTACGTATCGCAAGTTCCGAGTACACATTAGAAACACTTCAATTCCGAAAATATATTCCAGTCGCCTGAATGTGCACTAAAATGTGTTCTGAATGTGATCCGTTCATGTGAAAGTGTACGAAATGTCCTCCGAATGTGTCCCGCGCAGGATATTTAATAAATTTAGGCGGCTTGAGAGCACTATTAAGAACAGATTGGGAACACATTTGGGCGCACTAGAGAAATCATCACTTTCTTTAGCACCGATATAATTTCAAGTTTTCTTCAACTATTAGTCAATAGAATCTCTCAGCATAGTGCCATAATTTTCAAATTAATTGGGACAAGGATATTTTTTCGGGGACATTAAACTTGGTTGCGAGTTTGCTTCAGTGGGTTCCCTTAAGCAAATCCGTTTCTTTTAATGTCATCCGGAAGTCAGTTTTCACTGCTTGAATGTAGTTCAGATGAGAAATTTGGAATATTGAAAAATACTTCAGTTTGTTTCTAAGAGAGGAAAAAGTAACATTTTCAATTCTTTCATTTTGTGTGCATAAAAGGGATACAACGCCTAAAGAGTTAGAGGAGGTACCACGCCAAAGATAATCTGACTTAACAGGTAAAAATCCATGGAGTAAAAAAAAAATATTTCATGTTCATGGTATTACAAAATCGAACTTTTGACAACTTCTGTTCTAACCAACAGTGGAAGTCTCCGCTGCAGTATCGAACAATGAATATCAATACCAATAGGCTATAAATACCTCATAAGGTATTGGCTAGTTCTTGTTGCGCGATCACGATTGCTTATTGTTCTCATTTGACTGTTTTGAATTCCTATCATTTTATTTTCCCGCCAGCATCCTCTGCCAGCACCACCGTCGCGTCGGCCGGCCTCACGATGCTGCTCCTCTTACCGTCTCCAGGCTGCCTCCATATCCTACACACACACGCCTACACACACATACACACACTCATGCCTGCGCACAGACACAAACACACACTCCTACACACACACATACACATACACACACTCATGCCTGCACACAGACACAAACACATATGCCTACATACACACACACACACACACACGAACACCTACACACACACGCATACGCACACAGCACTGCATACACAACACGCACACACATGCATACATACACACACGCGCGCACCCACACACATACACCTACACAAACACACACACATGAGCCTAAACAAATACACACGCGCATTCATACACACACACGCTCGTGATTGCGAAAAGAATAATTTGAATTCAAGATGCCGAAAATTCAAATTAATATATACGTATATTTTTTTTTTTATGTCTAATAACGCTATTTCAGAGTAAGAAATGATTCTGTTTTGGAGCTTTTTCTTTTCTCTTTTACATTAGCCATTTCTTCGAAAAGGAAATAGTTCAACTACCGTGGTCATTTCTTCAGACGCAGGGAGAAGCTCCATTTTCTAAAACCAATCAATACTCTGTTTGCTAACTTTCTAGGAAATATATCCTTTTTTAGCGTGCTAAAATGAACGAATGCAAAATATAACTTCCTCTTCTCACTGAAACAGTCTGAAGAATTGTTTAATATTTATAACTTCTCATTTAAACCGGTTGCGAGCAATCAAAACTGACGTCCAGATTGCATTAGGGTAAGTACCCCAATAATGGGCACTTTAAGGGTTTGTCCTTAAACTTACCTCGGTTTTTATTTCTTAGAAAAGAAATATTTACTTGTAAATATTTTTGTATCAAAGAATGCACATCTGTGCATCTATTCAGTTCACTAAAAGCAAATATATTTGAATAGATATTTTTATAAAAATATATGTATAAAAAGTTACCAAAAGCACCAGTAATTGGCACTTGATACCCCAGTGTATGACACCTTGTGATCCAGTGATTGGCACATGTTAATAAAACTGGAAAATCACTTTATTGTTCACTTTTAAATTAATTACAAATTTCATCATGATATGAAACATAATTAATGTTAACTTAGAGTAGGTAATTTTACATAAATTAACACTTCTTGAAGGTAAAAACGTATTTTAGAGAAATAAAAATTTGTAATCTTACATTTAAAAAAAAAACTGAAATTATTGCTATTGCGTCAATTTGCACGCAGTTTTGATTTCAGGAATTATACCTGTTTTCACATAAAAGGAACACTAAACCGATGATTCAAAGGGACCACAAAAAATGGAACTGTTCTTTGCAATGGCAATATCTGACTATGATGGCCAAACATATTTGTTTTTTATTGTTTGTTTGTTTTTTACAGTAGATTCTGGAAGATTCAAACCAATAGTAGAACCTATATAATATTTTTGCTGCAAAAGTATTAAAAATCAAACAAGTGACAAATTGCACAACACATTAGGGACTATATAAGCACATGTGCTAATTACTGTGGACTTGCAAAACTGAAACACTACTAAATGGCATCCATTATTTCTTCAAAAACCCAAAAAGAGACAAAAATTTACTTCTACCCACTCAAAGTAACATCTTTCGACTAAACAAAACTTTTGACAATCAAAATTTAAAACAAATTTTAAGTCAGATTCTAACGGAATGATGTGCATACTTCCCTTAAGCCAGAGAAGAAGCTTTCCCAACAAAAATGGCTGATTCGGCACAAGTCACAATTGTTTCTCTTTCCTGTGCACTGTTGCCATTTAGTAACATGTATTGAAGTTATACTCTTTAAAGTAAATGTACATTCAGTTGATATATAGACTTCTACTTTTAAAAGACTGGATATGAATCTTATTTTAGGACATTTTTGTTGGAAGTGCCAATCACTGGGGGTGTTACCCTAAGACAAATAGAACAAATTAGCGGGACCTGCTGAAGGTAGCTGGCAATCAACTTAAAAATTCGCAAAATAGTAGCTTTGTCCCAATTAATTCGAACATTATAGTACAAGAAATCTCGTTGCAATAAACAGCTGCTGGCTGGTGTCACGGTGGTTGCCCTACGACGGATGGCAGCTGCCCTAGAAGATTGCTGTAAAATTAACAGCATGAGTTACTGGTATAATCAAAGGAATGTTCCGTGAGTGCTGTAAAAAGTGTACTGTTTAGTGTGCTGCAGAGTGCTCTAAAAGAAGGTACATGTGCCAGTGCTCAAACAATATTCTCAAAAGCGTTCCTAAAAGTACTAAAACACAGTGTTGAACCAAATAGGTGATCTGAAAAGTGTTTTGAAAGCTGTTAGAAAAAATGTGCTTCAAAGCGATTTGGAAAACAGTGCTGAACCAAATAGGTGATCTGAAAAGTGTTTTGAAAGCTGCTAGAAAAAGTGTGCTTCAAAGCGATTTGGAAAACAGTGCTGAACCAAATAGGTGATCTGAAAAGTGTTTTGAAAGCTGCTAGAAAAAGTGTTCTTCAAAGCGATTTGGAAAACAGTGCTGAACCAAATAGGTGATCTGAAAAGTGTTTTGAAAGCTGCTGGAAAAAGTGTGCTTCAAAGCGATTTGGAAAAGAGGACAAGTGTCCGTGTTCAAAAAATGTCAGAAGATTTGCAGTGTATGCAATTCGCATGTAGCAAAGCTTATACAGGAAAAAATATAAGATTTTCACTTTTTACTTTATTTTACTGGAAATTTGCAGTTCCTTTTTTTTTTACTATAAAACATATTCTAAGCAAAAAAAAGAAAGAAAAGAAAACTCTAGAAAAAAGCTCTTTAATATGACAAATTGCTTTTTTTATGTTCAATATCACACCTTGCTGGTACAGAGACGTTGTCCGAAGCTGTGAAAGCAACAGATGTTTCGGAAAGTTAAGTGAAATGACGGTCTGAAACTTAAGTACTTCCGAAAAGAAAGTGCTCCTTTCACATCTTTGTGTCCTGCTCTGTGGTAACAAATATAATCTCAAAGTTTCTCACATCAGTTTGATTGCCTTTTTTTTTCTTCTTCTTCTTCTTCTTTTTTCGAATAAATGACTTTTCGTGTGACGAGCATTAACTCCAGCAATCCAAATTGCTACAAACAGTTGTGATTCTAACACTCAAGCTGGAATCTTCTTGTTTTAATTTAGGTAATTTTTGTCATTTTCGATGAGGCCGTTAACTCTTATGACAGATAAAAGTTCTCTTTCGATTTGAAAAGAAAAAAAACACGTTCGATTTCTAATTTTATTCCAGATACTACTTGAATAAGAATTCTCACTTTCCTTTCAATTGAAATATATTTCTTTCTGATATTTACCAAGTGAGAATTAAGAAAAAATATACAAATTAAAGCTCAAGTAACGTTTTAGTTTTGTTATCATACATATTATTTGTACTATTATTTTGATATTTAAAAAAATCAAACCAGATAGTTACTGAAAATTTTACTGCGTAATTTATTTGCTGTGTAATCAAATTTCCAAAGGCAAAAATAATTTGCGAATAAATTATCAGGATATTGGTTTTTTATCACAGTTTTCCTTATGTTTTAATATTATTTAAAAAAATAAGCAATATTTAAAATTTCGTTTTAATTTTCTACAGCTTCCCACATTTTTTTTTTTTTCATTTCAATGTAAGTTGTTTACATACTTTTTAAAACTTTTCCTTAAAGATTATTTCATTGAATTTTTTCATTGCTTCCTCCATTTGAGAACAGCAATCAAAAAACTTCCTGGGTATCTTTTTTAACATCAGGGGAAAAAAACAGAAAAAAAGCTTCCACCGTTTTCATAAGCTGGTATACAATAACTAAAGCGGACATTCTGAAGGTGATTAATTTTCAATGATTAACACGATATTAAAAAGCAGTGAGAATCGATACATGTGGGGCTTCCGTCGTTTTTCATGTTTGCTCAGTTGAAAAGAGTCCACCCTGTCTAAACACTGAAAAACTCAGAAATGGACAATTTCTCAAAAGATTCTCCTTTTCCCCCCACTTTTTTCCACCTCACTGTGAAAGATAAATCTGCTTTTGTATGTCTTTCCTTTAAAAACGCAAAAAAACTGAATTGGTGACTTAAAATTTTGTCTTTTTTCCCTCTATCTTTCCTTCTTTTTTTTTTTTTTTTTTTAAATTTTTGAATTTCTTTCTGAAAGTATTTTTTTTTTTTTCTATTCAAAATTTTCAATAGATGGCTTGGAAATGCGACACCTTTTTCGTTTTTTTTTCTTTTTCCCTGAAAAGATATCATACACTATTAATACATTTATCTTGTCTCGAGTGAAAAAGCAAGAGGTTCTACTCCGATCTTTTGACATTTATGGCTTTCATTGTTTCCATTATATAAACATTAAACTTTTATTTTTCTCCAATAGAAATGAAGTTAATTAAGTAATAATGTATTAACTAATGATAGGTTTTGTTTTTTTTTTTTTCATTTGGCTAATTCTTGGTAGATATACTTTTTTCTATTGAAAATATTCAGTCTATTGCTAAGACATACCACATCTTTTCTGCCTTGCTTTATTATTCATTTATTTATTTATTTAAATGGAAAAGATATTCAACACAATTAATGCATTTATCTTGATTCATTTAAACGGACAAGAGGTTTTACACTCATTGCTTGATGATTATGGTTTTGTTCCTTTCACTGCTTAAAACGCATTTTTCTCAGTAAAAATGAAATTAATTGCCGAATGAAACACTCAAATTTAGTTGCTAGTTATAAGAAATGATCAACTAAAAGATTTAAAAATTGTTAATTCCAATATTTAATACAATAAAACATTCATTTTAGACAATAAAAGGAACCCCAAATGCGTCAGTTCACAAATTTTAGAAAAATATCTTATGACTGCATATTGTCTGATATTTTTGGGATATGACCACAACTAAAACAATGCATATTATTAAACACATTTCAAGTTTTTTGGCACACGTTAGTTTCTTCGTTTTGTGCTTTTAAAACTTTTCCGAAATTGAAAAGGCATTCCATTTGATCGAGTAACGCTCCAGACGCGCCTGCCTTTTCTAGTGGTCAGAGAAGTCTGACTGTGACAGGAAGGTCCGGGTTCGAATCCCGGCTCGGGCATGGACGTTATTTCTCTCTCCCGTCCTTGTCCTTTCTTTGTGAGGATGTGCTGTTGTGCTGTGAATGGTTGCCTACAAACGGGTCCTTATGTCATGTGTGTACTGTAGAAGTCGGACTTCAGACCAAATTACGGTACAGTTAGAAAAGTGAAGCGCGCACCCCAAATTGCCAGCCTAGCTGGCACACGACAACAACAACAACGCTCCTGACGTCATCAACAATGAAATTCGTGCCACGGTATGACAATTTGGTAATGTTTGACATGCAGGAAAATGCTTTAGTTTGACTAGGCTGTATTGGATCCGGTCAGTTAACTGTTTTACTGGTTAGACTGTCATTTTAGCAGAGTGAAGAAACGAAAAAGAGGTCAACTATTATCGCTATCTACTAAAGTTTAAGGTTAATTCACAGGAGGAGTTAGGGTAAAATTTTCAGCTTTTAAAATATCACCAACAGGCAATTGCTTCGTTCAAATGTAGAAGAGTAGAAGCAATTTTCACCCGTCATACCTTGACGGGCGACATTCTAGTAAAATAAAGGTTAAACTTGTGTACTTTGGGTTTATGAGTTTTGTGATCTTTCTTGAACTCTCATCAAAGCTTCTCAAAGCCTTACATCAGTAATATTTTTCCCTCTTTTACCATTAAATCAAAAAAGAAAAGCGAGAAGAATTTGCACTCATATGCCGCATAGAAAGCTTTTTCTTTCCGTTTCCGTGTGCCATGTGAGCAAAATTTTCGGCAGAAAAGCACAGTAGCAGCCGTTGTTTACATTAGGGCCGTTTCTATGGACACTTTCGACCCCGGAAAAAACCTGCTTTTCACCGCGTTCCGGTTATTTGCAGGGTTTATGTGGAATCTTTCTACTCCTGCTAGCTTCTGGAGTGAAAGCGGTGTTTCTACCCGGAATGCATTACGCGAAACAAGTTCGTCTACTAGCCGCTAAGTATGCTGGGTAAAAACCGCTTTCTCTGGTGTAATGGGAGAACTTCTTTTTACATGGAAACGGGGAATTTTTCCATCTTTTTTTGCGGAGCCAGAGCGGGGATTAACCGGGTCGAAAAGTGTGTTGTGAAAGCGGCTATTGCGTACAATGAAAGGCGAAGTATAGACTATCAATGGTCTGAAGACACACCCTATTGTCGAATTTCATTGGCCTTCCGTCACATCAAAACTGGCCCTATTTATATCTAAGATTTCGTTAAAAGAAATTATTGTCGATTTCCAAAACTTTTATTGTAGAAATTATATATGGAGAGGCGGGGAGAGAAATTTGTAAGTAATTAAGCTAGTTTTGAAAGTTTAAAATCAATGAATGTTCATTAGTACTTGCGCATATTTTGTATGATACACTACCCAACCATTATAAATCTATTGTAATCAGTACAAAAATAATTTCGCTATCTGAAAGTCCGAAAACATGGAAAAAAAAACTAGGGGAGACCGGGGTTAATTGTACCACTTTTTTTCAATATTTTTTACGCTAAACTAATTCAAGTATTTACATGTGTAAAACTTTAAAATGCATGCAGATTGTTCAACATTCATATTTTTTTAAAAATTGATTAGAAATCAAATGATGAATATTTCAAGTCTTTTGAATACATGTATATTAGGGTGGGGCGAAAAATGAAAAGTTTTTCCGATCAACTAGTAATAGTTGCCAAAAGTTGTCTTATGTGATTGTTAGCTAATGTGCAAATTTTGACGAAAATCGGTTAGTATCTTCAGGGGGCGCTGCGATCGCAAAGTTTTAACATTGTTTTTTTCCTATAATATCATGGTTTCAATGTAAAAATCATGCTTTTTTCTAAACGTTAGCATTAAAAGAAAGCAATGCATGGTTTTGTTGTAAAAACTCCGTAATTTGAAGAGACACTGCCTCTTAGAATCATGTGAAATGCCATTTAAATACGTCATACAACCTTGAACTCTAACCGAGAAAAGTTCCAGACGCATTTCTACAGCATCGAGTGCACAGCACAGTGTATGTTTATATTTTCAGTGCATTGAAAGGCCATCTCTAACACCATAATGAGCGGAAAACATTCGAAGGATTATTGTGCTGGATCGAAAGTAAAAACAAGGAAAATGTTAAAAGATTCCATTTTCGGAACACCAAAAAATTTGTCTGATTCTGTGTTACCTACGTATGAAGATGTATTTAAGTATTATTTATTTCTTGCACACGAAAAGAAACAGTTTAGTTCTTCCAAAGAGTCCACAGTGACTGAGATAGCAGAAGACGTAGCCACGAAGTTAGAAGAGATATGGCATCGTTCCTCTATTCCTATAGTTTCACATAAACGAATCGTTCAAATGATTCGACATTTTCACGGCAAATTTAAAAACCTGAAGAAAACTATGAACAAAAAATCTGTTAAAACAAATGCGTTTAACGCAAAGATGCAGTTATTTTCATCCGAAGCTCGAGAAAAACTTTTCGACATCGCTTGTTGTAAATGCCGTTTCAGTGCGTGTAACTGCGACAAGACTCGCAAAGTTCCTTCCAAAGAACAACTTTTTCTTTTTGATCAGCGTGGTGATAGAAAAATGTTTATTGGAAACATTGATATTCAAACCACAAGAAAATTAAAACTGAGTTTTGAACGAAAAAAGAAAGAAGAATCAAGAGCGAAGAGGGAAAGCATAGTTAATACCCGTGAAAAAGGTTCTGAAGAAACAGAAATTGATAAAGAATATTCAATAGAAGGTACGGACGAAAAGGATCCTGAGTTTATAGTTATAAATTATAAAGCAAGCACTTCGCAAGCAAGAGTCAGTTTGAACAAATTTTCTAAAACGTGTGACCGATACGGTGTTTCGAATAGATCAGCGGCCGCGTTGGCATCATCCATATTAGAAGACGTGGGCTTAATTTCTCCTGAAACATCTTCAAATATAATCGATCCAAGCAAAGTGAAACGAGAGCGTAAAAAAGTGAGAAAAAATGTGCAAGCTCTTCACCAAGGGCCAAAATGTGCTGATGTACAAGGTCTGTACTTTGATGGCCGAAAGGATAGTACATTGTTCTTGGAACAATCTGTGTCCGGCAGTTATCATCGAAAAATAATTATTGAAGAAGATGTAACACTGGTTATGCTGCCAGATAATAAATACTTAGGACATATTTCGCCAAATCGATCAAACGCAGAAGGAATTGCAAACGGCATACTGGATTTCATTGTCGAAAACAAAATTGATATTACTCAGTTGTGCGCCGTCGGATGTGACGGTACTGCAGTAAATACCGGAAGAAAAAGTGGCGTGATTTTACGCCTTGAAACATTCTTTCACAGACCATTGCAGTGGTTAATATGCCAGCTTCATGGCAACGAATTGCTGCTTCGCCATTTAGTAGAATACTTGGATGGACCAAGTACTAATCCCCGAGGATTCAGCGGTCCTATTGGCAAAATGTTGATAGGCTGCGAATCACTGCCGATAGTGAAATATAAAGCCGTTGAGTGCAATATTCAAAACATGCCAACTATCGACCGAGGGGACCTAAGTACTGACCAGAAATATCTACTGGAAATATTTGAAGCCGTTATTAGTGGCAACTGCTCCGTACACCTTTCTGAAAGAGTACCTGGTTCCTTGAGTCATTCTAGATGGCTCACGACAGCCAGTCGGATTTTGCGTTTGTACATCGGTACAGAATATCCAACAGCAAATTTAAAAATGCTTGTTTCATTCGTTATTAAAGTTTATACACCTTGCTGGTTTCTAATTAAGTGCAACTCAGCATGCAAGGATGGTGCACGAAACTTGTGGCACGTTATTCATCTGTCGCGTTATTTGCCAGACGACCTGTTACATGTCATCGATCCAGTCATTCAGCGGAACGCCTATTTTGCACATCCTGAAAACATCTTGCTGGCGATGTTAAGTGATGATCGAAGGCATGTACGCCAGTTAGCTGCTCGTCGGATTTTGAGAGTACGAGACACTAATTCTGTGAACAATAATGATATCCGTACTTTTACCATCCCTGAGCTTAACTTTTCTTCTTCCGACTATGTCGACTTGATCAATTGGCAGTGTGAAGAAGTGCTTATAACAAAACCTCCTATAACAAATATACTAACTGAGGACGAGCTACATGACTTAGTGAAAACCGGAGATGTTCCTCATTTTCTTCAAAACATGTGCAAATTTCCTTGTCATACTCAATCTGTGGAACGCTGCGTAAAGTTGGTGACGGATGCATCTCTGGCCGTAAGTGGAATAGAAGCCAGGGATGGTTTCATTCGTGCACGTTTAGAGGCTCGAAAGGAACTGCCTTTCTTTGAAAGTAAAAAAGACTATTTTCGTAAAAGCTCTAACTGTGACACATAAATTTGTATCACGTATGTAGTGTAAATTTTTACAGATTTTTAAAATTGTTTATTATTGTTTCAATAGTGCTGTTTAATTTTATTTGTCTAATATATTTGCATTTTCATAATTTTTGTGTCACATTTTGTAAAATTCATCAGTTTTTACTTAGTATTGTCCTAAAAGTCACTATTTTTTACTTTTTTGTTTCTTTTTAAGATGCTGGAAATATAAATAAATAACATAAAAGAACTTTTATGGGTTATTTCATTTGCTTTCAGTGCATAAATAAATCTTATGAGTAAAAAAATGCAATGATATAAGTTAACAGCATTATTTTTCGTATTTTAACCATGAAATCCGGGAAAAAATCTATAATAAAACTTTGTGACCACAGCGCCCCCTGAAGATATTATCCGATCTTCATCAAATTTTGCACTTTTGCTAACTATCACCAAAGACAACTTTTGGCAACTATTACTAGTTGATCGGAAAAACTTTTTATTTTTCGCCCCACCCTAATGTACATTGTAACAATTTACCCCACCACGGGGTATGTTGTTACACTATATGGGGTTAGTTGTTACATGAGATATATATAAGTAATAAAATTAATCTTACACATTTTGTAATTTATTCTCTTACAATTATAAAAAATCTTAACCACGTTAAAAATCAAAAACTTTTTGGCTTTACAAATTTACTTCATTAATGACTTATTCCGATAAACTATCATGATCATAATCATTATCCGCGCGCGCGAATTACAATTTTTACAAGCATATAATTTATCAAATATTGCACATCGGTTATGTGCCCATTCATCCCAATAACGACATTAAAGCCGTTTAGTTGGTTTTTTGGATTCTGAGTACGGTTTAGCGCACTCTATGCAGAACTAGTCTTTATCATCTTCATTCAAAGGACGCACTGTTTGGGCGCTCCTTTTTGCACTTATTTTTGTGTCTGTATATTTCTTCTTTGTTAGAGACCATTTTCTTTTCACAGATTTTTGTTTCATAGCTTCAACTTGCAAAACGGTTTTTACTGGTGTATCTGTTAAAGTGGCGCTGACTTATGGTTTCCGCTTGCGAACCGTCTTCACTTCTGCACCGTCTGCAGCTTTTGGAAAAAAGACCTATATACCTTTCAAATAATACATTATTTATTGTTATTATCATTGCTCTTATTATTATTAATTATTCAACCATACATACTAACAATAAATTAAATCACACAATGAAAGAGATCAGAACTATTTTTATTATTATTATAATCATCATTATTATCGTCATCCAACTACAGTATTTTACATGAATTAAATCATGCAATGAAACAGATCAGAAACACTACTTACCATCATTTTTCATCTTACTGCAAAATCTCGGTATTGTCATGAAATTTATTTCGTATTAATCGGCTGCATTACTTCTTTACCCACCTCCAGGTATGTTTCTTCGGGTATTTTGCCTTGTCCGTCTTATTTTTATAGTGCCCCGCCATATCACCTTAAAAAGAAAACATAATATTAAACTAAAACTTGCATGGGGGCAAGTTGTTACTTGTAACAACTAACAACTTGCCCCATGTGACGCCACTTCAAATCTTGGCAAATATTACTGGTATTATATCCTTGTACAAAACTTTAAAATATGTTAGCACATACCTGAAAATGTAGGCTTTCACGTGGTATAGAAACCAATCCGATATCTGCAACGGCTTCGTCACGAATAGAAAAATAACAGCGGAAAGAAAAATTACTTCCAGACTCAAAAAACCGTGTTCCTAGAGTTCTGTCCCTGCTACTGACTGCAAGCACTCCAGTGACCGTCAAGGAATGCAGATGAGTGAGAGCTATCATCTGGTGGAAGGAAAGTCAGTTTCTACTGGCGGTTATTTTTAAATTCGAATGTAACAACTTACCCCGTGTAACAACTAACCCCGGTCTCCCCTATATGTTAAGTACAATTCAACCAGGATACATGCTGGCCATTATTAAACAATGCAACTCAGAAGTAAATCGACCAGAGACGAAAATAATGCTCAGAAATTTGCGAAATTGTATGTAGTAATGTTGTGTGTAATGAAGGGATGAGGAAATTTGTTTGAGCAAATAACAAACAAATCAAAATTTCTCCTTCATGTGTCTTTTTTTTTTTTTTTGGATGAAGTGTGCATTTCCAACTAGTTTATCATTCAGATTTTGCAATCTTTTTCATCACTTTCACCCGATGGAGCTCGTTCACACAATAGCCTTTCTCCTAAGGACATCCTCAAAAATCACTTCGCAGAAAAACTTGTCAGCAGCCCCGACTCTCGAAATGTATGACTCTCCCCCACCCCCTCCATCCCTGAGCTACAGACCTCTATCCATGTGACTTTTAGTTTAGGAGATATTTGAAAAATCTCGTAAAATATTGTGATTCAAGAATTTTATCTAATCTTGAAGTATTACTGGTGAATTCCAGCGGTAATGGAATGACAGTTTGATGAAAAAATCGATGTATTTCTGTCTGCGAGCATATCAATTTTTTTTTTTTTTTTCAAAAACTGATGCATAGACTTTTATACACATCATAGTAAGTTGCTAAAAAAGCCAAAGCCAGGAATTTTTTACCAGTAACTTTTTTTTTTAATGAAATTTAAAAAGCGGTAACGGAAGGACATTTTTGCGACATGATTTTCACGCAATCATGCTTTCCCCAAAAGTTCAGCCAAACTATAAAAGGGAAAATTCTATAAAAATTAGAGCACATACGGGAATGTTCAATCATTACAATTTCACCTCCAGTTTTAAAAAATAATTATTTTAAGCATATAAATTATGATTTGTTAAGGGTAACGGAAGGACAAGAAGTCGAAAACAATTTAACTTGGTAAATTTCAAGTTACAAACATTTATTCAGCTAATACAGCAGTCTAAAATAATGACATCTAACACCTGAGCCATCTGTTACAATTCTGAATTCTTGAAATACTCAAATCTTATCAGAATCCGTAGAACATTTATGTTCTTTGTCATGGAATACAAAGAACATTCCCACAGTATTATGCATTCTCAAACAAGATGTTTTTACTCCTTTATCTTCTATATGAAGTACCTGTCCAACATTGCCCTTTGTTAGTCAGTCTGTTGACTGTCAGTCTGAAGTGAAATCTCATTCGATTTGTTGAAATACTGACTTTATTCAATAACGTAACTTGTTACAGGGTTCAAATAGTGCATATTTTTTGGGTGAGGATAAGAATGTATATTACTTACTCCATCTTTTTTAAAATTGATCTTTGAATTCACTGATCTCTTTGCAGTGTGTTTAATGGTTGAACTAATGCTCTCAACTGTCCTTTCCTGTGACTTGTGTTAACAAATCTAAAAGCAGTTTTTGTATTGTTCCAATATAAATATCAATTTTGTAAGTAATCGTTTCTACTTAAATTGGCTTGTCATATCACAAACAAGTTATACCAGAATGATTTTCACATGCTTAGGAACTTTTAAGTGTAGTTTTCATGATTTTTATCACATACAATAGAACAAATAAAATCACAAAAAATTTATAAAAAAAATATATAAAAGTTTATTTTTTGAACGAAAGCACACATAATTTTTGTACAAATATTACTTACGCATGTTTTAAATGTGACTACCAGCTTTAAACAATAGCTTGTTTTCGACTAGCATTCTAAAATTTTACCCTGTATCAGCTTTTAGATGAATGTCCTTCCGTTACGGTATTTTTTGTCCTTCCGTTACCATTAAAATCCATGTAAATTAAATCTTTATTAAAATTTTAACTGAGCCCCCTTGACAAGGAACATAATTTTGCATTGCATAAAAAAAAACATTCGTTTCTATACCCAATA
Organism: Uloborus diversus; assembly: GCF_026930045.1. NCBI lineage: Eukaryota > Metazoa > Arthropoda > Arachnida > Araneae > Uloboridae > Uloborus > Uloborus diversus. The sequence goes on from NC_072735.1 coordinate 1,599,350, forward strand.
GGTTCTTGGTAAACTAACTGAGATGTAGTATTTTGATAACGGAAGAATATAAACTGTCACCTTAGTAATGGACCTTTTTCACGGTTAAAAAAAAAGAAAAAGAAAAAGAAAAAGAAATTTTAAATTTCTTACCGAAAAAAGTTTAACTAGACATTCAAAAGATAAAAGTTATATGCTGATAACAAGTATATTGAAATTACAGTATGTAACAAAAAGAGATTTTTTGCCCTGTAAAAACGCAAAGAGAAAACTTGATTTTGCACTTGATTTTCCGAAAGTCATCAATCTATTGGAGAAAAAAAGGTTAATATTCAAGAAATTCATTTATTTCTAAAGAGAATGGTATATGGCAAGGGACAGAATATTAATTTGTAAAATTCACGTGTCATGTCCCCTTTTTCCTGGAATTCACCTACTATTTTCTAGAGCACAATGCGGTCAAATATCGAATATGCTATCGTACGACTGTAGGAGGTAGGTAGACAAAAATGATGGCCAGTATGTGGTAAATATATAGTTCAGTAAAAAATGTCCTCTGGCGGTGAAACTTTGAACTATTTTTTTGTGATTTAAACAAATTCGATAGATTCCACGCAAAATTTATTTAGTTTCTAAGCAACAATTTCGTCTCTAGATAACTTTAAAGTTGGATCGTTCCATCATCATCATCATCTCCTTCAAGGATCAGGCATATAGCCTGATCCGGCTTCTTGGTCGCCCCACCGCTTCCTGGGCCTTCCACGGTCTCGTTTGCCCCTTGGTCTGTAATAAAAGGCAGCTCTTGGAAGTCTCCGTCGTGCCATACGTCGAACATGGTTTTTCCAATCCTTACGATATTCCGTAATTTTTTCATTGAGGCTGAATATCTGTAATTCCCTTCGAATGGATTCGTTAATTATTTAACAAATAAGTTGCTTAACAGGTGAACTAAGCATGTATAAGTTTAAACAATGTCTTTTTAACGAAACTTTATCACCGTAAGTTATTCATTATATTTAACTCGAGATTTCTCGCACGACCAAAACGAACGGGAGTGCTCGCACAGGGTATCTTATAGCCGAGGAGGTTTTTTGGTATTTTCTAGTTTTTTTTTTTTTTTTCAAAAAGGTTGAAAATGCAAATTAGAGAAAAGAGTATAATTGTAAAATACTTTCTTAAAAGACTTGCATTATTCAATTTCTAAATTTTTTTGCAAATGCATGCCATATGGTTCGTGCAAATGTTTTTGTCACATTTTTCACACACAAATTTGTTTTTTGTCTTTTATATTGGGGCTTTCAGTACAGCTTTTGTGCGTTGACTTTGCTTTTTTAGCAGGGGATGCAATGTCTTCACTAGATCCTAGTTTTAATTTTAAGTCTCTTGGAAGCATTGCGTATGATTTAGTTCAGAACTGTAGCAGAAATACTCGCACAGGGTATGATACACCTGTAGAAGTCAATTCCAAAGAAACTAATTTTAGAATGTCCCCACCGTTTCTACCCCTTCAAGGTCAGCTACTCAAGGAATCGTCCACTTCCAAAAAAAAAAGGTGGGGAGAAATTTGATTGAAAGGGAAGAGGTGGGTATGTCATACCCTGCGCGAGCAATCTCGGGTTAATGGCTTTTAAACACATAGGTTGTACAGTACACTTATATACATGTAACACATGAGTACATATATATTTAGTAATTGATAAGTCATGCAACATCTTCAGTAGCACCATTTGTTTCTAACTCATTGGTCAAACACAAATCAAAATCCGAATCAAAATCTATATTATTAATTACATCTCTAAGCTATGTAACACTTGAACATTTAACACCTAAGTATATATATTTTGTAGATAAATCATATAACATATCTAATAACATTTATTATTTCTAACATTTACTATTACTTTAATCATTTCTCTTTTATCTTTACAAATAATAAAGTTGAAAGTATCTGTATGGTTCTTTCTCTGTCTCTGTCAGGATCTCTGTGACGCGCATAGCGCCTGGACCGTTCGGCCGATTTTCATGAAATTTGGCACAGAATTAGTTTATAGCATGGGGGTGTGCTCTTTTTTGATGCGATTTTTTGAAAATTCGATTTCGTTCTTTTTCTATTCTAATTTTAAGAAAATGTTACCGAGAGAATTATCACAACGTGATCGAGTAAATTATCGATTTGGTATCATAACGCAAAACCATAACATGAGCAAGTAAATGAACGTAGCAAATTGGCAAAAAATTCGCCATCCATTATTTGTAAATATACAAACAAACCAAATGACCCTTCAATTTTCAACTACGGGCAAAGCCGTGCGGGTACGACTAGTGTTAATAAAGATCAAGGCCTAAAAAGTGAAGCAGTAACATCATAAATCTTGTTGAAGGAATACTATTAGATACATTCCCACAGTATTATGCATTCTCAAACAAGATGTTTTTACTCCTTTATCTTCTATATGAAGTACCTGTCCAACATTGCCCTTTGTTAGTTTATTTCCCTTCCATTAAACAAACAAAACTTGTCCAAATGTTATGAATCCTTTCGCATATTCTCATTATTTGGTGCTTTTGATTCAGCTGTATCTTTTTTTTAATATTGTTTATAACTGTCAGTCTGTTGACTGTCAGTCTGAAGTGAAATCTCATTCGATTTGTTGAAATACTGACTTTATTCAATAACGTAACTTGTTACAGGGTTCAAATAGTGCATATTTTTTGGGTGAGGATAAGAATGTATATTACTTACTCCATCTTTTTTAAAATTGATCTTTGAATTCACTGATCTCTTTGCAGTGTGTTTAATGGTTGAACTAATGCTCTCAACTGTCCTTTCCTGTGACTTGTGTTAACAAATCTAAAAGCAGTTTTTGTATTGTTCCAATATAAATATCAATTTTGTAAGTAATCGTTTCTACTTAAATTGGCTTGTCATATCACAAACAAGTTATACCAGAATGATTTTCACATGCTTAGGAACTTTTAAGTGTAGTTTTCATGATTTTTATCACATACAATAGAACAAATAAAATCACAAAAAATTTATAAAAAATATATATAAAAGTTTATTTTTTGAACGAAAGCACACATAATTTTTGTACAAATATTACTTACGCATGTTTTAAATGTGACTACCAGCTTTAAACAATAGCTTGTTTTCGACTAGCATTCTAAAATTTTACCCTGTATCAGCTTTTAGATGAATGTCCTTCCGTTACGGTATTTTTTGTCCTTCCGTTACCATTAAAATCCATGTAAATTAAATCTTTATTAAAATTTTAACTGAGCCCCCTTGACAAGGAACATAATTTTGCATTGCATAAAAAAAAAAACATTCGTTTCTATACCCAATAGGTTCTTGGTAAACTCACTGAGATGTAGTATTTTGATAACGGAAGAATATAAACTGTCACCTTAGTAATGGACCTTTTTCACGGTTAAAAAAAAGAAAAAGAAAAAGAAATTTTAAATTTCTTACCGAAAAAAGTTTAACTAGACATTCAAAAGATAAAAGTTATATGCTGATAACAAGTATATTGAAATTACAGTATGTAACAAAAAGAGATTTTTTGCCCTGTAAAAACGCAAAGAGAAAACTTGATTTTGCACTTGATTTTCCGAAAGTCATCAATCTATTGGAGAAAAAAAGGTTTATATTCAAGAAATTCATTTATTTCTAAAGAGAATGGTATATGGCAAGGGACAGAATATTAATTTGTAAAATTCACGTGTCATGTCCCCTTTTTCCTGGAATTCACCTACTATTTTCTAGAGCACAATGCGGTCAAATATAGAATATGCTATCGTACGACTGTAGGAGGTAGGTAGACAAAAATGATGGCCAGTATGTGGTAAATATATAGTTCAGTAAAAAATGTCCTCTGGCGGTGAAACTTTGAACTATTTTTTTGTGATTTAAACAAATTCGATAGATTCCACGCAAAATTTATTTAGTTTCTAAGCAACAATTTCGTCTCTAGATAACTTTAAAGTTGGATCGTTCCATCATCATCATCATCTCCTTCAAGGATCAGGCATATAGCCTGATCCGGCTTCTTGGTCGCCCCACCGCTTCCTGGGCCTTCCACGGTCTCGTTTGCCCCTTGGTCTGTAATAAAAGGCAGCTCTTGGAAGTCTCCGTCGTGCCATACGTCGAACATGGTTTTTCCAATCCTTACGATATTCCGTAATTTTTTCATTGAGGCTGAATATCTGTAATTCCCTTCGAGTGGATTCGTTATTTTGTCTAGGATAGTACAGTTCTTCAGTGATCGCAAATACTTTATCCCTGCTACTTGGATTCTACTAGTTTCTTGACTGTTCAAAGTCCATGTTTCAGAGCCGTATAGTAAGGTTGGCACCGCCATAACCTTATAGAACTTCAGTTGTGTTTCCTTTCTCGTTTTTCTCTTTAGATTCATGGTTATAATTTCATCAAAAGATAAATTTAAATCTTTTGTTAACAATGAATTACATGTCTATGTGTCACATGAAACTTTTTCACTCCATTAAGTAAAAGAAGCGTTAATTTCTTTCTAGAAAAGTATTTTACAACACTTTTCTATAGTATGAAATGTTGGTTAGAATAATTTTAAATCTCTAAAAGGAAAAACAAATTTAAAAAATGTTAAACTTTTCAAAAAGTCTAACTAAAAGGAATAGTTTTAAAAGTAAACTAACTATCAAGTTTCAGAGAATATTTAATTTATATTGATGCTCTGTTGACAATGTTTTTTAGTTTTCAAGAAGGCTAAAATAATACAAGCAGATTAATTCTTCAGGTAACTTATAAAACTCGAAACATTAATGAATTATTCCTAATACAAGCACATTCCATTGTGATTAATTATCTGTATTACTGATCGATTACAAATATTTCCCACCTAATTATGTTCTGGAAAAAAAAATCTTCAGTCATTAAAATATTTCTGAAGTTAAAAGCTCTTCTAGGAATGGCACTTGTCTGAACTCACAAAGAAACAGGAAAGTGTTTTTCAAACTCCGTACAGCGATAGAAATTCACAAAAGCTTTTATTTGAAGAAACTTTTACCTTTGTTCTCTTTATCCAATAATTTGAAAGCAAAAGTTTTAATCTTCAGAATTCAAGTGAAAGGAGTTAGTCATTTAACAGAACTGAGTCTTTTATTCATCAGTACATTACGAAAAATATTTTTTTAATGCTGTTTTTTTAGGAATGAAGAGTTAAAAAAAAAACACTTCTGCAGTTAGAACAATTCAAAATAAAGAATCTAGTTTTTAATTTAGGGACGGAAATTCCATTTTTATATGCTTAAAAAAATAAATGTTTTCCACTTTATAATTTTTAAATTCATTTCGATTAAAACGAGTGCTTACACAACTGATCAAATTAGTGCAGTAGAAGTGTCGTATTTGTGTGCGTGCGCGAGCGATTGTGCTTTTGTGTGTGTCTACGTAGGCATGTGTGTGTGTGCTTGCGTTCGCGCGTGCACGTGTGTGTGTCAAAATGTAAGGAAATAGTATTATTTTAAATATCTTGCTCAAGAAAATAGTATCACGTAGCTTTTGTTTTTTCTACTTGAAAGGTTTGTCGATTGCAATGCATAACAACAATTTAAAAAAAAAAGCATATAAAAGAACTTACGTCGTTTTTTTGGGTAGTTAAAAAAAGAATTCATTAACATGTTATTTACCAATCATCAAATATATTAAATTTAGATTTTTTTTTTTGAGCAATCACGATTGCTTATTGTTTTCATTTGACTGCTTTCATTTGATTGCTTATTGTTTTCATTTTATTTTCCCGCCGGCACCCTCAAAAGCATCACCGTCGACCGGCTCCTCACGATGCTGCTCCTCTAGCGAAAACCGTCTCCAGGTTGCATCCATATCCTACTCACAAGCGCATACATACACAACCACGCGCGCACACACACACAAGTACATACATCTACACACATACACAAACACATCTACACACATACACAAACACATCTACACACATACACAAACACATCTACACACATACACAAACACATCTACACACATACACAAACACATCTACACACATACACAAACACATACACACACTCAAACACATACATACAGACACCTATACCTACACACACACCTACACACAACTACCCACACACTCATGCCTGTACATAGACACAAACACATATGCCTACACACACATACACATTCCCCACCACACACAAACACACATGCCTACACACACATACACATACCCCCCTACACACATACTCCCTACACACACATAAACACACATGCCTACATACACACACACACACACTCGTGATTGCGAAAATCATAATTTGAATTCAAAAGGTCAAAATTCATTTTTTTTTTTTTTTTTTTTTTTGTGTGGAAATGCCATAATTTCTTCGATACTTTATCAAACTTCGTAAGTAAGGCATCATTCTAAATATTTTTTCACAGTTTTTGGGAAAAAAAAGTAAAGAGAACTCTCGATGTGGTTGTTTTGTAGAAAAAAAAATACTCTGTGATTTATCACTCGTTGCTGTAACTGAATAGCATCCCAAAACGGAGGCCCGTTGGCTCAGTTGCTTAGAGCGTCGTGCTAATAATGCAATAGCAATGCACTCGAATCCCCAAGGGTCGAAAAATATCGTTTAATGACTTATTTTCTACAGCAGAGTTCTGATCTAAATTTCACTGACAAATTTGACTGACTCCTTGCAGGATTCTGAGCAACAGTACTGTTGCTGTTAAAATGAAGAAACAAAACATTACTTCATGCATGGTAAATCGCGTTATAACTGTTTAAAATATTCTAAGAAATTAGAAGCATCGATTTTAATTTATTTTGTTGTTTTATTACGCATTGCTTTCGTGTATAGCATCTCGGCACATTAGCTAACCGCCCCCCCCACCCCCCCCACCCCCGCTTTTTCTTAATGGATATTCACTGATAAAAGTGAGAATTAAATAATGTTTCAACGCAATGTTATAACCAAATACCAATCCGTTCCTTTTGAGAATAGTAAGTTATCTTAGCACTTTGTGTACACTCTTCTCAATGAACAACCAAACAATTACACGCAACAAATAAGCATTGCTTCGGTCAAAATCTGTATTTAAATTGCACAAAAAATTATTGTTTAACTTTACTATCCAAGAAATGAATGAAATCATCCCCCCCCCCCATACGAAATGAGGATCTTCTCATGAAAACATTTTTTTTATCCTGAACAATAGTTATAGAAACATTATAATAACTATAATGATTGAAATTAGCACTCTTGAAGTAATATTTATCCTCACTAGTAGTTTAAACACTCAAATGCATTAACTATTACAAAAGTTTAATTTCCCTGAAAAAATAATCGTATTAACAGTTGCGATATTTGATCTACACTTGTCAACATTTGTAATTACACGCGATTGCACTTCTAAACACACACAGACAGTGAATTAAAATTTAAGTTGTAGAATAGTTATTGATATAAGTGGTAGTTGAACTTAGACAGTAAATGTTCGCTGTATGGGGGAAACGGGGGATCTAACGGGTTTTTTAGCATTTTCTTTACTAATAATAAAGCTGAAAGTCTCTCTGTCCAGAGGATGCCTGTAGGATGTCTGGATCTCTGTGGCGCGCATAGCGCCTAGACCGTTCGACCGATTTTCATGAAATTTGGCACAAAGTTAGTTTGTAGCATGGGGGTGTGCACCTCAAAGCGATTTTTCGAAAATTCGATGTGGTTCTTTTTCTATTCCAATTTTAAGAAAAAAAAATATAAGATGGACGAGCAAATTGCGAAATTATCATAACGTGGAACAGTAACATGGGTACAAGCCAATTGGCGAGAAGATTCACCATACATTATTTGTAAATATACAGGCGAACCAAAAGACCTTTTAATTCTTCTATTACGGGCAAAGCCGTGCGGGTACCACTTGTACACAATAATAAGGCTAAATTTTATCATATTCTACAAATCGTTTTTTTTTTTACAAAAAAAAAAATATGTCTCTATTTAGTCGTAAAAGCTTGAGAAATATTACCTCTTTTTTTTTCAACAAGAGCTTTATTTATTTGATAAACACATTTTGTCCTACTGGAACCCTTCTCTGGGATCCAATGATACTTGCCAAGAGTCTAATGGGACAAATGAATTGAACTACTGAAAATGAAATCAATGACATATCTTTTGCTTTACAGGGAGAAATAATTACTAAAACTACAGTTCTACAATATATTCTAAAATATTTTCGAAAAAGTTAATGCAAGATGCACTTTGCAGTGAGACATATGGTTAATGTTAGAATTAAAATCGAATAATATAGTTAATGACATATGGTGATAACGAAGTTTCAACATAATTCGCGTAAGAAATTCGTACAACCACTCCAGTCCAGCCAGACAGTTTTCCTTCCTATTGCTAAGCATTTGCATACCTAAGGCTTCTGCATATTGATAAGCCAATTTTCTGTATTCAACAGTTACTAACCCATGATGCATTTTGAAGGCAAGAACCAAATATTCTACCAAAGAGTTTTCTTGTTCAGATGTAAATGCCTGATTTGGAAAACACACACACACACACACACACACACACACACACATATATATATATATATATATATATATATATATATATATATATATATATATATATATATATATATATATATATATATATATATATATATATATATATATATATATATATATGGAGTTTGGTAAATTTGTTCCCTAAGATCTCAGAAACTACCCGGCAGATTTGGCTGAAACTTTCACCGTTTTTTTAGTTTGGTACTGGGAAGGTTTATAGACCAGTTCGAAAAAAATCCGATTGATAGTTCCCTTTTTGTTCCAATTTTAGTCCCAATTTTCGCATAAATGCTCCAATATGGGGGTGGAAAAAAATGTGCACATATTAACATTATATGTCCATCGAAAGCGCCAATTTTTCTGCTGAAGATAGCATCTGTTCGAAGTTTCTAAGTTGTATAAAAAACGAGTTATGAGCTTTTTTGTTCCCTGTTCGAAGGCTTTCATCAACCCAAGTCATTATTTTTTGCGCTTCGTCTGACTTTTTGAGGCTTTTTTCAAGTCGAATCTTAAAGTAACGTTTTTCCACAAGATTGGCTAAAAATAAATGGATTTGGCTGATCATTTTACTTTTAAATGGAACTTATGTAATTAATGGTTTATTATTATTATTTACTAGCAAAAATACCCGGCGTTGCCTGGGTCAGTAATAATTATTAGAAAAAATCGTTACTTGCTTTTGTTTTCTGTTTTAAGTGAAAGAATTTAAAACACATCTTTTTGACGTGATTAAAAATCGAGTTTCTTCCTTACCCATAAAACCAAAATAGCAATAAGTATAAAGAACAAAGTAGTATTGATTTAGAAACGAATGTACTATATTTAAGCATATACAAATTTAAAAAACATGAAATTAATCTTCTCATGTTTAAAAAGATTAATCTGTTGATATTTTTTTTTTTAACATGGAGTCTAAAACCTTCTCTGTATGGCTAATGAAGTACGAAGTGATTAAAAAAAAGTAGCTGCGCTCGTAATCCCCTTATACTTGCTTTAGTTATTTCGGGAAATTTCAATCATTGTGGCTCTTGGTGCGATTTTACCGAATTTGCGAAAGTCGTTTCGGGGTACCTTCGATGATGCTCCCCCATTCTTTCCTTACTTTGTAAAACGATATGATATTAATTTTCGTTACAGAGATATCGTCGCCAGATGCTGAGATATTTTTGGTCACCATAAAATGGCGCTAAACAGTTTCATCCGAAATGTTACCAAAATAAGTAATAAAATTTGGTGATTGTTTGAAATTGTGCAAAAAGGAAAATTAATGGAAGTTTTTGTGCTGTTTATGGATTTGCCTAATTTAGTTGCTGGATTATTTAACACAGTAAAAAAGTCTTTTGAAAATTCTTTGATTGGCGATATTTTGTTTACATGGTGAAAGCTGAGAAACATTATGACGTAGTCTTCGGCTTCAAAAACAGCAACGTTGAAAAAACTGCCAAATGCATCAGCTACGGAAATCTTTCTGCAAAAATTTTGGCGATCTGCTGGTTGTTTGGATAATGAGTAAGTGTTCAATCAGCATAAATAATAATAAAAACCATTAATTACATTAAAGTTCCGTTTAAATGGAAAATCATCAGCCAAATCATGTATTATTTGCCAATCTTGTGCAAAAATCTTACTTCAAGATTTGACTTGAGAAAAGCCTTGAACAATCACGAAAAGCAAAGAAAGTCAACAATACAACAATTGTCGCTATCGACAGGGAGTTGAGATGATACACTAAATACTGTATTGAGTTGAGGAAAGCCTTCGAACATGGATCTAAAAAGCTCATAACTCGTTTTTTATTCTACTTAGAAATTTTGAACAGGTGCCATCTTCAGCAGAAAAATCAGAGCTTTCGATGGACATATAATGTAAATATGTGCAAGTATTTTTCATCCCAATATTAGAGAATTTATACAAAAATTGTGTTTTATTGCCCCCCTAAGGGGGTTTTGCCCCCCATAACGGGACGAAAACTACCCTATGTGTTATTCTGATGCATAAGCTATATTATTGTAAAGTTTCATCAAAATCCGTTCAGTAGTTTTTGCGTGAAAGAGTAACAAACATCATACATCCATACATCCATACAGACAAATTTTCGCATATATAATATTAGTAAGATACTGATTGGACACTCGCTCACTATATCCTACCAACCAGCAGAAATATCGCCAGAATTTTTTCAGAAAGATTTCAGTAGCTGATTGAATTTTTTTTCTAATTTAATACTATTTTGTTCTTTATACTTTTTGCTATTTTAGTTTAATGAGTAAGGAAGAAGCTCGATCTTTAATCACGTCAAAAAGGTTTGTTTTAAATTCTTTCGCTTAAAAGAGAAAACAAGGGCAAGTAACGATTGTTTTTCATAATTATTACTGTCCCAGGCAACGCCGGGTATTTTTGCTAGTATATATATATATAGTTCAAAATAAGTTTTCCTTTCTTCAATATTTTTCTTAACAGCAGCTAAGAGCCTGAACCAGTGGCGTCCAACCTACGTCCCGCCAAACTGCTCCACGTGGCCCGTTGTTTCGTTTAATATTACATCTCGAAAAGCACGATTAATGACAAATGTTACGAATTTGGAGCCGAATGCTCCGAATTTGGTTTCTGAAAAACAGATGCATTTAATAAAAGAAGCATAGCAATCATTGGTTTTAATTTTTTTTCTTTTTCCTTATTTCCCCTCATTATTAATTTTAAATATTTCAAAATTGTATATGTGTTCTGGTCTGCGAAAATGATTTTAATATGAGTTGCGGCCCTGACGTAGAAAAAGTTTGGGCACACTGTTCTAAATAATGTTGCCTTTTTCGCCATATTTTACAACAACGACTCTCATAGGAACATTGTCTTTTCAAAATATTTTTTATTACTTCTCTCATTACTTCATCACATATCTTTTCTCAATCAGTTTTTCTTCCTCTAACTCAGGGGGAATAAAAAATATCCATGTAAATAAGTTAATCATATTGCTAAATTGTCAAAAGCCTTAATAAAGTGGTGTCAAAAACTTTATTTTGTCATCACTAGTATGGTTAAAAATAGAATACAATATAAACATAAATCAAACGTTATAAGGTAGTAATTATGTTCTTTCACAAAGTTAAATTGAATGCTAAATCTTATATATATATATATTCTCTTATTTTAGTTAGGGGGTCTAATAAAACATGTCCATTGCATAAAACTTTATAAGTTAGGGGTCTAATAAAACATGTCCATTGCATAAAACTTTATAAGTTAGGGGTCTAATAAAACATGCCCATTGCATAAAAATTTATAAGTTAGGGGTCTAATAAAACATGTCCATTGCATAAAAATTTATAAGTTAGGGGTCTAATAAAACATGTCCATTGCATACAAATTTATTAGTTAGGGGTCTAATAAAACATGTCCATTGCATAAAAATTTATTAGTTAGGGGTCTAATAAAACGTGTGCATTGTATAAAAATTGACCACTCGGAATGCTTCAACCCCTGTTTAAAAAGAAAGCTACAGTCGGACCTCCATATATCGAAGTAGCAAATTGTAGGGAAAAAATCGATATATAGAAATTTGGATATATAGAAACTATCTTATTTTATCCTAAAAGTCTCCTAAAACATTAAAATTAAAGCTAATTTTCGTTTATAAAACCCAATTTATAATTTATGCGAGTATCGGATTAAATGAAAGTTAATGATTAAAAAAATTAACAGAAATTACATTTTTGCTCATTCATACATACATCTTCATTCTTTTTCAATTCAACTTGATCCGCAACATTAGGGGATTTTTGTTTTGACAATGTAATCGAGAGAAAAGTAAAAAATCAATCTACTTAACTTGAATGATTTTTACTGCAGCTAAAAAGACTAGGAATGATAATCAACAGACAAAAGGGAGAACTTGAAAATGATTTTACAATGTTACTGGTTACAACTAAGATTTGAAATAAACTTGATTGAATTTAAGAACTCCAGAACGAAACAACGACCTATTCTACACACCCCTTAACCCTAGATTCCTTATGAGTTTCGTAGCAAACTTAAGTAAACATAATTTTCTCCACTAACCTTCATTTTCCATGAGAAAAACAGTCTAAAGTGGAAAAAAAATCTACGAATGTCTCGAAAAAAAAATCGATATATAGAGATTTTTTTGATGAAACAATTTTTCTATGTAATGAACATAGAAATTGGCTGGGATTTCGATATATAGAAAATTTCGATATGAGGAAGTTCGATATGTGGAGGTTCGACTGTATATAGACACTGTTTTCCTACGTTGACACTGACATTTGTTTCCCTAAAAAAAATCTTTTCCGTAGGACACTCCAACTAATTTGATAAGAATCTTCCCCCACCACCCGACACAAGCAATCTAATCTTCCCAGAAACAAATTTCTTCTTGAATCTGACTCTTGTTCCTTTGCAGTAAACAACTTTCGGGGCATCGGCGGTATTCGCGCTTCTAATTGCTGATAATGGATTCCCTTTCGATCGATCCTAATCATTGCAGATCAGTGGCACTGAGCAGATACTTAACGATTCGATGATTTGTTTGAAAAATCTACGTAACAGTTGTTCGACCAGTAAATCATTTAAGAAAAATAATTAATTATTTAACAAATAAGTTGCTTAACAGGTGAACTAAGCATGTATAAGTTTAAACAATGTCTTTTTAACGAAACTTTATCACCGTAAGTTATTCATTATATTTAACTCGAGATTGCTCGCACGACCAAAACGAACGGGAGTGCTCGCACAGGGTATCTTATAGCCGAGGAGGTTTTTTGGTATTTTCTAGTTTTTTTTTTTTTTTTTCAAAAAGGTTGAAAATGCAAATTAGAGAAAAGAGTATAATTGTAAAATACTTTCTTAAAAGACTTGCATTATTCAATTTCTAAATTTTTTTGCAAATGCATGCCATATGGTTCGTGCAAATGTTTTTGTCACATTTTTCACACACAAATTTGTTTTTTGTCTTTTATATTGGGGCTTTCAGTACAGCTTTTGTGCGTTGACTTTGCTTTTTTAGCAGGGGATGCAATGTCTTCACTAGATCCTAGTTTTAATTTTAAGTCTCTTGGAAGCATTGCGTATGCTTTAGTTCAGAACTGTAGCAGAAATACTCGCACAGGGTATGATACACCTGTAGAAGTCAATTCCAAAGAAACTAATTTTAGAATGTCCCCACCGTTTCTACCCCTTCAAGGTCAGCTACTCAAGGAATCGTCCACTTCCAAAAAAAAAAGGTGGGGAGAAATTTGATTGAAAGGGAAGAGGTGGGTATGTCATACCCTGCGCGAGCAATCTCGGGTTAATGGCTTTTAAACACATAGGTTGTACAGTACACTTATATACATGTAACACATGAGTACATATATATTTAGTAATTGATAAGTCATGCAACATCTTCAGTAGCACCATTTGTTTCTAACTCATTGGTCAAACACAAATCAAAATCCGAATCAAAATCTATATTATTAATTACATCTCTAAGCTATGTAACACTTGAACATTTAACACCTAAGTATATATATTTTGTAGATAAATCATATAACATATCTAATAACATTTATTATTTCTAACATTTACTATTACTTTAATCATTTCTCTTTTATCTTTACAAATAATAAAGTTGAAAGTATCTGTATGGTTCTTTCTCTGTCTCTGTCAGGATCTCTGTGACGCGCATAGCGCCTGGACCGTTCGGCCGATTTTCATGAAATTTGGCACAGAATTAGTTTATAGCATGGGGGTGTGCTCTTTTTTGATGCGATTTTTTGAAAATTCGATTTCGTTCTTTTTCTATTCTAATTTTAAGAAAATGTTACCGAGAGAATTATCACAACGTGATCGAGTAAATTATCGATTTGGTATCATAACGCAAAACCATAACATGAGCAAGTAAATGAACGTAGCAAATTGGCAAAAAATTCGCCATCCATTATTTGTAAATATACAAACAAACCAAATGACCCTTCAATTTTCAACTACGGGCAAAGCCGTGCGGGTACGACTAGTGTTAATAATGATCAAGGCCTAAAAAGTGAAGCAGTAACATCATAAATCTTGTTGAAGGAATACTATTAGATACATCTTGATGAAATTTGTGAGCAGGCATATTTTTTCTTCTTTCTTGCAAAAACCATTTAATAAATGAGTTGAATTAACGGGTGTACTAAACAGTTCTAGCACGTTGCTTATGTAGCTACGGATAAATGTGTAGTTGTAGTTATAGTTCACAATTATTTCTGATCTAGTTAATAGCGGCTAGTACATTGGCTGTTTGACAAATAAATTCTTCAATAAGAATAATTAGCGTCTATTTAGTAGTTATTATAAATTAAGTTACAGATATTTTTATTTGACTGCTATGAAGCAAATAGCTAATACTGGACTGTGCAATAGGAGTTCGTTATGCTATGTCACATTTCATTATTGATTCCTAAGTATTTTCATCACATCAGGAAATCATTAAATATTTTTTACTGTAATTTATAACTTACTTCTGTAAGCAGAAGCCGCTTGTGTTCACAGTTACTTTCAAATCAGTTAAAAGATTTGTTTTTAAACTTACTGGAGATAACTTTAAACTAATATTGTAACAGTTTGTTGTGGTTTCTATAGTTGTTATGACTTCTAGAGAACTTCTTTTTCAAAAAACGGCATCTAAATCACAGTTGATGGGTCTGGTTTTGTGCCCTTGATGACAATCTATACTATTAAAACCTGTGATGAGTAGTCTGTGCGTCTATGTGTCTTTACCCTTATCTCCTCCGGACTACACATATCTACCAAGTCAATACTGGTACCGTTAGATACAGGACATCTAGGTGAAGTGATTTCGCTCACCTTACCCTTTTAAACCTTTAGTGGCCGATCATTCTGAAATGAGGATGTTCTAAAATGCCTGGAGCTGAAAGAATAAGTCAAGAACAAATGGATGTCAATAAGCGAATATAGAATACCCATTTGTTAAAAAACATAGGAAAAAAAGTAAATAGCCAAAAAAATCACAGTTGAACATGGAGTTAAATAAAGCATCAACTTTTCACGCGCTGTTATTTTGTGGTCAATAACTACACGTCATGAATTAAAAAAAAAACTAATGTGGCTTTTTCTGTATTGGTACTACTTCTGTCGTGGGAAAGAAAAAGGACAGTATCTACAAAGTTTTTATTTTTTATTTTTTGCATTTTTATAATGTCTTGTACTTGAGTTTTTTGAGCAATCACGATTACTTATTGTTCTCATAAGTTTTTATTTTTTATTTTTTGCATTTTTATAATGTCTTGTACTTGAGTTTTTTGAGCAATCACGATTACTTATTGTTCTCATTTGATGATCCTTGGCGTTGTGGTTCCTTTTTCAGCTTGCACCAGGAACCTCTGCAGCCCCACCGCCCACCGGCTTCTTTGATCCTGTCTGCTTCTCCTGGACAGTGTCGTCCATGTCCTACACACACACACGCTCACACATATACTCTCACGCACACGCGTCGTAGCTTATATACACACAACACGCCTTAAATCCGTACCAAACAGGTCTACGCACACGCACAAGCCTACACATGCACGCACGCGCGCCTGCACACACACACACAACAATACACACGTAACCGCCCAGGAGGAGGGGCAGGCATGGAAGGACAGGAACTGTTTGTAGAAACAATAGCTCCCAATGATTAGGGCCCTGTCGCAACTCGTGATTGCAAAAAACATAATTTAAATTCAAAATGTCAAAATTCAATTTTTTTTTTTTTTTTTTTTTGCACAATCTTGCTTATTTGGTTTCCGCTGAAAATAAAGCACGAAAAAAACATCAGATTTCAGGACTTCAATATTGTCTGTATGGTATCTAAGAGACGTTTTTTCAAATTTCTCAAAAACTCATTTCTACAGATCCTATCCCTCACCTCCCCACGGCAGAAACGAACCATCACTATGTACGTCCGCCTCTATCTGTGCAAATTCACTCAAAAGCCACTTCAACTCCCGCTTGACAGGTACCATGATAATTACATTAACTTATACAAAGCATCGTAAAGCAACGTGCGGCAAATACTTTTTTGGGGGGAGAAAGGCGCGCTCTCTAATAGATTTGGCAGCACGTAATAACGCGGAAATAAGGAAATAATGTTATTGCGTTCGTCGACAAGAGCCCGGAAAAGAACAAGGCACTGACGATAATCGCATAAAACGCGCCCTTTTATTGCATTAGGCCGCATAAATCCACCAGGATGGAATCCACGAATGCCCTTCTGACGTGGCACCGAATTTATGTTTAAAACAGCATTCACACATTTTCAGAAACAGGACTTTTTTATCATTGTCATTTATTTTAATTTATTCATTCATTTATTTTTTAATAAGTGGTACCCGCACGGCTTTGCCCCTAATAGAAGAATTAAAAGGTCATTTGGCTCGCCTGTATATTTACAAATAATGTATGGTGAATTTTCTCGCCAATTTGCTTGTACCCATGTTACGGTTCCACGTTATGATAATTTCGTATCTCGCCAATTGGCTTGTGCCCATGTTGCGCTTCCACGTTATGATAATATCGTAATTTACTCGTCCAACTTATGATAATTTTGTTCTTAAAATTGGAATAGAAAAAAAACCACATCGAATTTTCAAAAAATCGCATCGAGGTTCACACCCCCATGCTACAAACTAACTTTGTGCGAAATTTCATGAAAATCGGCCGAACGGTCTAGGCGCTATGTGCGTCACAAAGATCCTGACAGACAGAGAGACTTTCAGCTTTATTATTAGTAAAGAATAATTTTAAAACTATCACGTGATAAAGGAAAAGGGATCAAATAAACGTTGAGCTGAAATATGCCAACTTAAAATGCCAACCTAAATAAAGCACAAATTATCAGGAAAATACAGTGTATAACTATTTCAAGCTACAATGCAGCATTTTCAAGGCACCGTACCCTGTCATTTAGGGTGGCCTGTGATCGGTAAAGCGTCTTATCTTAACACACAATTGGGGTATATAGCTATTCTCAGCGGAGAAGCTTTTTACCTCTAATGATCCAATTTGTTTTTCCAGGACAATACAGAGACAACACAATAGATGGTGGTGCCATCTATGGACAGTTCGAGAGAATTTAGAACCAGGCCAGGAGCCGAACAACTTTCTGGTCTGGCACCCCCAGAGGTATCGTTTCACTTGGAGGACATTGTGACCACGAGCATATTTAACGTCACCCAGTCACCATTAATGACGACGGTGGGTCTTCGACCAGCGAGGATCGTACTCGAGACCCTCCGGTCCCGAGTCCAATGCCTTACCGATCAGGCTACCACGGCCCCAGGTAAAGCGTCGGACGACGCGTAACCGAAGGGTTCGAGGTTCGATTCCAATCACGGTCGAAGATCTTTCGTGATTTCTTAGTCATTATGTCGTGGTTAGAAAGTCCTCCAACTGAATCAATACCTCTGGGGGAGCTGGAGCCAGCGATTGTTTGGCTTCTGGTCTGAATCGGAAAACAGAGCTGTCTTTGGGACCCCATCCAACCGGTCAAACCACAAATACTGGTAGGTACGGGGGATCCAGAAGTGTGATGTTATTTGTAGTGTAACATCGAACCCCGTCAGAAGTGTGATGCAAAGTTACTGGTTTAATAAAAAAGTTACTTTAAGGAGGAAAAATAAAATTTCTAAGCGCCTAAAAACTCGATGTATTTATTAACAAGATTTCCATTATTCATAATCTTGATAGAATATTACTATGAACACTCATTTTTAATTTTTACTTATTTACTTTTTATTTATTTATTTATTTTATTTATTTATTTATTTATTTATTTATTTTTTTCAAAAAAAAAAAACAGGAAGCCGAAAATTTATTTCATAATTCTCCTAGGAGAGCTCAACACTCAGCCTTCAAGTTTTTTTTCTTCTAAGTCACATGTAACAAAAAATTTGAAAAGGTTCTAAATAAGTTCAATTTCGATTCCGAGTCACAACTGACTACAACTGTATATATATATATATATATATATATATATATATATATATATATATATATATATATATATATATATATATATATATATATATATATATATATATATATATATATATATATTTATATTGAGCAATCACGATTGCTTATTGCTTTCATTTGACCGTCCTTGATGTTTTGGTTCCTTTTTCAGCTTGGATAGGGACACCAGCACCACCGCCCACCGGCCTCTGCAGGCGCGGCTCCGAGCACTGCCTCCTGGAATCCGTTCCTCCTGGTCGATGGCGTCCATGTCCTACACACACACACACTCGCTCATACACACAAGACTTTACACTTATACACACACGCCTACGTACATACACACAGGTCTACGCACACACACAAGCCTGCACATGCCCTCACGCGCGCCTACACATACACACACGCCTGCACACACACACACAACTATACACACGTAACCGCCCAGGAGGAGGGGTAGGCTTGGGGGGACAGGAGCTGTTTCTAGAAACAATAGCTCCCAATGATTAGGGCCCTGTCGCAACTCGTGATTGCAAAAAACATAATTTAAATTCAAAATGTCAAAATTCAATTTTTTTTTTTTTTTTTTTTGCACAATCTTGCTTATTTGGTTTCCGCTGAAAATAAAGCACGAAAAAAACATCAGATTTCAGGACTTCAATATTGTCTGTATGGTATCTAAGAGACGTTTTTTCAAATTTCTCAAAAACTCATTTCTACAGATCCTATCCCTCACCTCCCCACGGCAGAAACGAACCATCACTATGTACGTCCGCCTCTATCTGTGCGAATTCACTCAAAAGCCACTTCAACTCCCGCTTGACAGGTACCATGATAATTACATTAACTTATACAAAGCATCGTAAAGCAACGTGCGGCAAATACTTTTTTTGGGGGAGAAAGGCGCGCTCTCTAATAGATTTGGCAGCACGTAATAACGCGGAAATAAGGAAATAATGTTATTGCGTTCGTCGACAAGAGCCCGGAAAAGAACAAGGCACTGACGATAATCGCATAAAACGCGCCCTTTTATTGCATTAGGCCGCATAAATCCACCAGGATGGAATCCACGAATGCCCTTCTGACGTGGCACCGAATTTATGTTTAAAACAGCATTCACACATTTTCAGAAACAGGACTTTTTTATCATTGTCATTTATTTTAATTTATTCATTCATTTATTTTTTAATAAGTGGTACCCGCACGGCTTTGCCCCTAATAGAAGAATTAAAAGGTCATTTGGCTCGCCTGTATATTTACAAATAATGTATGGTGAATTTTCTCGCCAATTTGCTTGTACCCATGTTACGGTTCCACGTTATGATAATTTCGTATCTCGCCAATTGGCTTGTGCCCATGTTGCGGTTCCACGTTATGATAATATCGTAATTTACTCGTCCAACTTATGATAATTTTGTTCTTAAAATTGGAATAGAAAAAGAACCACATCGAATTTTCAAAAAATCGCATCGAGGTTCACACCCCCATGCTACAAACTAACTTTGTGCGAAATTTCATGAAAATCGGCCGAACGGTCTAGGCGCTATGTGCGTCACAAAGATCCTGACAGACAGAGAGACTTTCAGCTTTATTATTAGTAAAGAATAATTTTGAAACTATCACGTGATAAAGGAAAAGGGATCAAATAAACGTTGAGCTGAAATATGCCAACGTAAAATGCCAACCTAAATAAAGCACAAATTATCAGGAAAATACAGTGTATAACTATTTCAAGCTACAATGCAGCATTTTCAAGGCACCGTACCCTGTCATTTAGGGTGGCCTGTGATCGGTAAAGCGTCTTATCTTAACACACAATTGGGGTATATAGCTATTCTCAGCGGAGAAGCTTTTTACCTCTAATGATCCAATTTGTTTTTCCAGGACAATACAGAGACAACACAATAGATGGTGGTGCCATCTATGGACAGTTCGAGAGAATTTAGAACCAGGCCAGGAGCCGAACAACTTTCTGGTCTGGCACCCCCAGAGGTATCGTTTCACTTGGAGGACATTGTGACCACGAGCATATTTAACGTCACCCAGTCACCATTAATGACGACGGTGGGTCTTCGACCAGCGAGGATCGTACTCGAGACCCTCCGGTCCCGAGTCCAATGCCTTACCGATCAGGCTACCACGGCCCCAGGTAAAGCGTCGGACGACGCGTAACCGAAGGGTTCGAGGTTCGATTCCAATCACGGTCGAAGATCTTTCGTGATTTCTTAGTCATTATGTCGTGGTTAGAAAGTCCTCCAACTGAATCAATACCTCTGGGGGAGCTGGAGCCAGCGATTGTTTGGCTTCTGGTCTGAATCGGAAAACAGAGCTGTCTTTGGGACCCCATCCAACCGGTCAAACCACAAATACTGGTAGGTACGGGGGATCCAGAAGTGTGATGTTATTTGTAGTGTAACATCGAACCACGTCAGAAGTGTGATGCAAAGTTACTGGTTTAATAAAAAAGTTACTTTAAGGAGGAAAAATAAAATTTCTAAGCGCCTAAAAACTCGATGTATTTATTAACAAGATTTCCATTATTCATAATCTTGATAGAATATTACTATGAACACTCATTTTTAATTTTTACTTATTTACTTTTTATTTATTTATTTATTTTATTTATTTATTTATTTATTTATTTATTTTTTTCAAAAAAAAAGGAAGCCGAAAATTTATTTCATAATTCTCCTAGGAGAGCTCAACACTCAGCCTTCAAGTTTTTTTTCTTCTAAGTCACATGTAACAAAAAATTTGAAAAGGTTCTAAATAAGTTCAATTTCGATTCCGAGTCACAACTGACTACAACTGTATTTATGTCGAGGACTGCATACTAAGTGCCTTGCCTCCATTATTTTTATACCGATAGATGGCAGCACCATCACCGGATCGAACAGTTAATGAGAATTTAGAACTAGACCAGGAGCTAATAGCTACCTGGTGCTAGCACCCCCAGAGGTATCGTTTCACTTGGAGGACATTGAGACCACGAGCATATTTAACGTCGCCCAGTCCCCTTTAATGACGACGGTGGGTCTTCGACCATCGAGGTTCGAACTCAGGACCCTCCGGTCCCGAATCCGACTTTCTACCGATCGGGGTACCACGGCCCCAGGTTATAAGTTAATCAATACTGCTCAAAGTTGGCAAAAATGACAAATTTGAAAACGGCATTGAACTTTTATATCAACCCGTACAAAAATTTATTCACCAAAAACACTATTGTTATTAAAAAAAAATATCATTCCTTATTTATATTTCTTAATACACCCCTGTTTGTGAAAATTTCCACACTACGAAGAACTTACGCGAGTGAGCTGAAAATTGCAGGAAATGTAAAGTAGGGCATGATATGCAAATGATTAGAATTGCAGATCGGTAGCGCATGCGCATGCCAAGCAGCGCCCTCTGAACGGCGGAACCGAATATAAATAGACGGCTGTAGCGAAGCGTGTATGATTATCGGTGCTTATATGCTAGAGTAAACGTTAACTGAGTCTTTACTATGCCTCTTCGACGAAAGAAAGCGATATTTGAGCAAATTTCGGAGTTCGAAAGGGCCTTCGTGAAGCTGGATTGTCTTATCGTGCATTAGCCACTCGTGTGCAGCGTAACAGCAGCACAATCATGCGTGTTTGGAAGCAGAGGGTCAGACAGCTCGGAAATCCGGCAGTGGACTCCGAAATGTGACGTCAGTTCGCGATGACAAACACCTGGTGCGTATGGCGCTGACGGACCGCACAACTTTTTCTAGACAATTGGCAGCACAGTGGTCAACAGCTACAGGTGTTTCATTGTGTGCTTCATCAATTCGGAGACGTCTGCTGCAGCGTGGGCTGCGCGCAAGGATTCCTTTCTAAAGGATTCCTCTCACGCAAATCCATCGCCACCTGCGGCTACAATGGGCCAATGTGCGTAGGAGCTGGTGTGCTGATTGGCAGCAGGTAGTCTTTTCTAACGAATCCCGCTTCATTTTGTGGCACCATGATGGCCGAATTCGTGTCAGCCGCTATGCCGGTGAACTGCACATTCCGGAGTGCATTATCGATCGCCACAGTGGACGAACACACGGAGTTATGGTCTGGAGTGCCATAGCATATCATGGACGATTACCAATTGCTACGAATTGTGGGCAATTTGAACAGTATCCGATACAAAGTTTTACAGCCCGAAGCTATTCCTTTCCTGCAAGGATTGCCAGGGGCTGTATTCCAGTAGGATAATGCCCGTCCACATGTCGCCTAGGCTGTCAAATCCTACCTTGATTCGCAGCGCAGCCACAGCTTCTTCCTTCGCCTGCATATTCCCCTGATATGTCACCGATTGAACATGTGTGGGATTTCGTTGGGCGGCGTCTCGCTCGTGATCCTCTTCCTGTTGCTTCGATAGACGAATTTTGGTTGCGCATACAAACAATATGGAATACTCTTCAGCAGGCAGATATTCAAACTTTGTTTCACTTCATACCGTGTCGTGTAGCAGCTCTTGTTGCGACGCGTAGTGGCCACACAAAATACTAATTTATATCTCTTTTTATTGTTTGTTTAGTTTGAAAATGTAATAACATTACCACTCAACTGTGTATTCAATTTCATTCAACTGTGATGCTTCCTTCATGCTGTTGCAATTTTCACAAACAGTTGTATGTTTCCTTTTTCAACAAACCATGGTTTCTTATAGATTAAGCAATCCCATCGAAGTGAAGGAATAACGAAGTAAAGTTATTGTTCTCACGCACTCTCACTAACAATGATCGTTTAAAACTACCTTTCGTTGACAGTTTTATTGCGTTAAGCCACATAAATTTACCGAGACGGAATCCTTAACAGCCACAAACGTCTTGAAGGAAGGGTGTCAAATTTATACCTCATCCACAGACAAGAGGCAATGTTTCTTATAAATCTTAGAATTATTTTTGTTTTAATTTGACAACAGGAATAAAATGATTATTCGATGTACCTTCTAATTAAGCAATTGAATTTGTTCTTTACTTTTCTATTAAGTTGCAGCACAACAATTTTGAAAATTGTTAGAGTTATAAAAATTTTGTACTTAATTTTTGAATAAATTTAAATTTTCTTTCCCGTTCTTTTAAAGATCCTTTGAGGCTCATAAATCTGTGATTAATTTGCATGGGAAAAAACGGGAGCTCAGCTGTTTTATCTCTTTTCAGTTTTGTGTGAATCATACATGATTGAGGAAATAAATTCTGAATACTATATGGTTAACTAATTTCTTTTAGTTGAAATTAAGTCATCTCTTAGCAAAATTTTTTATTTTTCATTTTATTTTTGAGCAATCACGATTGCTTATTGCTTTTATTTGACTGTTTTGATGTTCTGTCATTTTATTTTCCCACCAGCACCCTCTGCAGCACCACCGTCGACCGGCTCCTCACGATGCTGCTCCTATAGCGAAAACCGTCTCCAGGTTGCAACCATATGTTACACACACGCGCATATACACACGCACGTACACACACACACATACATACACCTACACACATACACAAACACATACACACACTCAAACATATACACACACATACAGACACCTACACATACACACACACCTACACACTCATGCCTGCACACAGACACAAACACATATGCCTACACACACATACTCATTCCCCTCCACACACACAAACACTCATACACACAACTACCCACACACTCATATCTGCACGCAGACACAAACACACATGCCTACACACATACACATACCCCCCCCACACACACACCTACATACACACACTCGTGATTGCGAAAAACATAATTTGAATTCATGATGTCAAAATTTAAATTATATTTTTTTTATTTATTTTTTTTTATTTTGTGTATCACGTGTTTTTGAGTTTCAAACATGAACAACAGTTAATCACTTTGTTTTTCAATCTTAGTGTATAAAACCGCTATCGTTTTAAATTTGGTACCTGCCTCTATTCGTTTTATCACCCTATATCTTCCATGTGTCCATCCTATCCACCAATAAATTATTTTATTTATACGCGCAGCTCACGTTACACTCGAGCTAATCTGTATCGAAGCCCTAAATAATTTTTACTGAGTTTCATGTCTGAAATAAATTTAAATCAAAGAAAAAATAAGTAAAATAAATCCCTTTTTCGTAGCATTTTTTTAACTTAAAAAAATGTGTGTTATAAACTAAAACGGAAGAGATTATCAAGAAATATTTTCGATTGTAATTATAAACCCCCGTTAACGTATATATTGTCAAAAAAAGTTTTCATTTAATTTGGTGACACATTGGCTGAGAATTCCTTTGCTAAATTCGAATCGTGTAATGAACGAAATACAAATTAATTTCAAACAAAGCAGAAACTCTGAATCAACATTATTAGGAATAGATTTTTTTTTAGATAGTTCCACAGAAAAAAAAACAGCGAGGGCTCGTCCTCTTCAATAAAGATGATAATTGAATAAAATAAAATTTCAGAGCATTTACTTACTGGGAAAAAAGTACATTCCACGAAATGTAGATTATGAATAATTATTACTTCTTTTTACAAAAAAGGAAGTATTGTTTTCGCGAAAAAAATTTCACTCAAAAATCGACCTTAATTTCCATTTTACTCACCCCCGAATGAATATTGAGTTTTTTTTTTTGTTTTTTTTGACTCGACCACACATGGATAAGTGCCTAAGAACATATTGACACGCGAAGTATAAATAATGATGATTCCCGCGTTAATTACAACGAATTTTCTCGTGACGTCTGTATGTACGTATGTGCGGATGTGCGTATGTATGTCGCATAACTCAAGAACGGTAAGTCCTAGAAAGTTGAAATTTGGTACGTAGATTCCTAGTGGGGCCTGGTTGGGCACCTCCCCTTTTGGTTGATTTCGGGTGTTTCTAAAGGGGTCTTTTGCCCCTTTTTGGGGGAAATCATTGTTAATTACTTCCTTTTACAAAAAAGGAAGTATTGTATTCGCGAAAAAAATTTCACTCAAAAATCGGCCTTAATTTCCATTTTTCTCGACCCCGAATGAATATTGAGCTTTTTTTTTTTCCGATCCCGACCACCCGTGGATATATGCCTAGGAACGTACAGACACCCGAAATATTCATTTTGACGGCACCCGAGTTAATTACAACGAATTTTCTCGTGACATCCGTAAGTACATATGTATGTGTGTATGTATCTCGCATAACTCAAAAACGGTATGTCCTAGAAATTTGAAATTTGGTACGTAGACTCCTAATGAGGTCTAGTTGTGCGCTTTCCCTTTTGGTTGCATTCGAATGTTCCTAAGGGGCTTTTTTGCCAACTTGGTGACAAATTTGGCGATTTCTTTTTTTTCAATTTGGTTTCAATTTGGCCATTGTTGGTGATATTTAGAGAGTAAACAATTGAATCACATTAAAATTGCCAATAATGGGGAAATTATATTAAATTGGAGTAAAAGGAAGTCATGTGATGCACACATCAGCTCGTTTAAATTTAAAAATGATAATTTAAAATATATCATTAAAAAGCTTTTATTGTACTCACTGTGGGGTCATTTTTATTACAGAGTATTTTAATGCTGAAAACCATGATCAATAAAAATAATCCAAATTCCTTTTACTCCAATTTAATGTCATTTCCTCATTATTGGCAATTTTAATGTGATTCAATTGTTTACTCTCTAAATATCACCAACAGTGGCCAAATTGAAACCAAATTTAAAATTAAAAAAAATCGCCAAATTTGTCGCCAAGTTAGTGACAAAATTTGGCGACCAAAAGACTGGCGATATATCGCCAAGTGTCGGCCATATTATAACACCACTTGAGTTTACATCGAAATTAACAATGATTTCCCCCAAAAAAGGGGCAAAAGACACCCTTATGAACATCCGAATGCAACCAAAAGGGCAGGTGCACAACTAGGCCCCACTAGGAGTCTACGTATCAAATTTCAACTTTCTAGGACATACTGTTTTTGAGTTATGCGAGATACATACGCACATACGCGCGTACATACGGACGTCACGAGAAAATTCGTTGTAATTAACTCGGGGGTTGCCAAAATGGATATTTCGGGTGTCTTTAGGTTCCTAGGCATATATCCACGTGTGGTCGGGTCGAAAAAAAAATCAACATTCATTTGGGGATGGGCAAAATGGAAATTAAGGCCGATTTTTGAAAGAAAATTTTTTCGCGAATACAATACTTCCTTTTTTGTAAAAGGAAGTAAAAAGGAGTTGGTAGAGTTAGTACTGAGGAGGTGTTTTTCCCCCAAATGGATTGAAAATGTTAATGTTTAGTACAAGAGAAATGTAAAATTTTTAGAATAAAAATTACTGTTCCCTCGCAAAAGGAAAATCATTAAAAAAACTAACCCATCCTATCAATTATTTTTGAGATGCTTGTTCTTCTAAGCATTTCTAAGTACTTAAATTTTTCAAATATTGCATAAAATAAGCACTTTTGTTGAACTACTAACAGTGATTGACTAATTAAACATAAGTTTTAAAACCCCATTTTCTTTCCTCTATGACATAATATTTATTAATTGAAAGCAGAAGGTTTATCTATATACAGAGTAGTTCGAAAGTGGCGTACCCTCGCTTTGTTTCTCAACATTATGTAGGTGACGCTTTAATATTTGTTATATACACAGTTACCTCGAGGTCATAATTGTCTTAAACATCGATAGAACACCACCCATGCCGTAACACAGCTGAATATTGCAGGAAGGAATTTACGACTGTCAACTCATCTGAAAAAAACATTTTAAAACATTCAGTAAGTTACCGCGCTATAGCCAGGGCTAAGACAGAAATACATGAAAATGCCTGCCTTGCCTTCAAAATTCGAGTTGAACCGAACCATTGTTTCGGTCACTCGTCTGGTCAGTGCTAATTCTGTATTAGCTACCAGTTTGTTTGGCACTCTAGGCTTCCTTAAGAGGTTTTTCACCTCCAGCTCAGTCACTCCTATGCCGGCCTAAATGAGTGCTAATAAGCACGAAACTACAGTCCTCGGCTGGAATTGACTGAGCTGGCAGTGTATTTCATGTATTTTAAAACATATTTTTTAAAAAAAGCACTACGAGCAGTTCGTTCATTGGCGAGTGCCCGTTGATCGGTTGGTCTACAATTAATGCATGTTTTGAATTTTCTTATTTTAGTTCCAAATATTTTGTCCCGTTCTTTCAAACGGTTTTCCAACCAATACAAGGTTCTGAACCGTCGGAATCGTTCTGGAAAAAGCACTTCCCAATAAAAATTATCCAAGATTAACAAGTCTTGAGACTTCAAATATATCAAAGTCCATGACTGTGTTAAAAGACTGAAATGCATTTTTATTCCTTTAAGATAGTTGGCTCACAAGCTACCAGTCAAACTTTTGCATTGAGTCTGAATAGTTTAATTGATCTTTTATGATCTTTTACGAAGTTTTTTTGGTGAAATTAGTCTTTTACAAGTACAGTTCGTAATTTATTAGACACTAATTACAAAATACGTTGCCGATAATTTTAAAATATCGCTTGATAGAGAAATTATACAACTTCTCTGAACATTTTTCAAAACAAACTCTTCACTGGCTACATTCGAAAGTTTAAATTATATTTTTACTTACGCTCTTTAAATGCCAAGATGTCAGTATTAATTAAATGTCTTAAGAGTTCATGGTTCAAATTTATGTTAATAGATGTTCAAAGAACTTTTCCAATAACTGGCAGAACTTTTATGAAGCCCTTTCGAAATCTTTTACTTTCATGTTCGATTGATATTTATGTTCTGAAATCGAATGTATTTCTTTGTGACGTTTTGTGATCTGACGTGCAGCTTTGATCTGAATTTCAACACTTGTGATTGTGGAAGCATTGTGTTGAGAGCAAGCTAAAGTATCTTCATATTTTATTTATCCAGAGCTTACCATAATCCAATCAACTTTTTATCTGGATGCAGTTTACCGCTACGTTAACTTCAAGTTTAATTTATGCGTTTGTTTTGTAAAATATTAACTTCCCTTACACGAAATACACCGCCAAATCTGTCATTTCCAGTCGAGGACTGCAGTTTCGTGCTTATTAACACTCATCAGCCCGCCATAGGAAAGTGACTGAGCTGGAGATGGAAAACATCTTAAGGAAGCCAAGAGGGCCAAACATACTGGTAGCTAATATAAAATTAGCACAGACCAGACGAGTGACCGAAGCTATGGTTCGGTTCAACTCGAGGATTGAAGGCAAGGCATGGTATATTCAGTAAATTACCGGGGGGGGGGGCCTATTAGCCAGGGCTAAAGCAGAAATGCATGAAATACACCGCCAGCTCAGTCATTGTGCATTTCATGTATTTCTGCTTTAGCCCTGGCTAATGCCCCCCCCCCCCCCCGGTAATTTACTGAATATACCATGCCTTGCCTTCAATCCTCGAGTTGAACCGAACCATTGCTTCGGTCACTCGTCTGGTCTGTGCTAATTCTATATTGGTTACCAGTATGTTTGGCACTCTTGGCTTCCTTAAGATGTTTTCCATCTCCAGCTCAGTCACTTTCCTATGGCGGGCTGATGAGTGTTAATAAGCACGAAACTGCAGTCCTCGGCTGGAAATGACTGAGCTGGCGGTGTATTTCTGCTTTAGCCCTGGCTAATGGGCGGTAATTTACTGAATATTAACTTCCCTTACTAAACGTGTGTTATAATGCAACTTTCGTAAAAAATAACTCTTTTTCAGCCATGTAAACTTTGCCGTGCTTTGTAAAATGAACTTCAAGACTTCTTAAATGAATTTTACCCTGATAGAATAAACTATAGATATGACGGTCATAAAATATTTCATTAACCTTAAAAACCGTACAGTACAAAAACTAATGAATTAGTAGGAATATGCTTATTTCGATACATTTCTTTTACAAAGTTTTTAATAAAAAATTCATACGATGTAGTTTCTACAGGGCCAATGTGAGTATCCTAGGCGATTTAAAACATTTCAAAGTGCTAATCCATTTCTCGTCACGTATTGTGAAACATTTAGGTTTTCATTCACCTGAAATTACGCTTTTAGGTTTTTACTTCCTTTTACAAAAAAAGAAGTATTGTATTCGCGAAAAAATTTTCACTCAAAAATCGGCCTTAATTTCTATTTTGCTCATCCCCGAATGAATGGTTGTTTTTTTTTTTGTTTTTTTTTCGACTCGACCACACGCGGATATATGCCTAGGAACGTACACACACCCGAAAAATTCATTTTGACGATCCCCGAGTTAATTACAACGAGTTTTCTCGTGACGTCTGTATGTAAGTATGTGTGTATGTATCTCACATAACTCAAAAACGGTATGTCCTAGAAAGTTTAAATTTGGTACGTGGACTCCTAGTAGGGTCTAGTTGTGTACCTCCCTTTTTGGTTGCATTCGGACGTTCCTAAGGGGGTCTTTATCCCCTTTTTGGAGGGAAATCATTGTTAATTTCGGTGTAAACTCAAGTGGTGTTATAATTTGGCGGACACTTGGCGATATATCAACAGTCTTTTGGTCGCCAAGTTTTATCGCCTGCTTGGCGACGAATTTGGTGATTTTTTTTAAAATCTGGTTTCGATTTGGCCACTGCTGGTGATATTTAGAGAGCAAACTATTGAATCACATTAAAATTGCCGATAATGGGAAAATGACATTAAATTGGAGTAAAAGGAAGTCACGTTCTGCACACATCAGCTCGTTTTATATTGAGGTTTACTGAAAGGAAACTTCCCATTCCAGGGTCGCCCGTACCTACCACTATACGTAGATTAACCAGTTTAACTGGTTGAATGGTGCCCTTAGCTTAGCTCGGTTTAATTTATATCCAGACCAGGAGCCGAGCAATCCCTGATCCAAATGACCAAGAGGTATTAATCTGGAATGGGAACTTGGAAGAATTTCGTAGCCACGAACTTGTTTAACACTCCTCATTCACCATTAACGAACACTGAGGATCTTCTACTGACTGGCATCGACTTACCGATCAGGCGACCATGGTCCTTACTTGAAAGACCTTGGTGGTGAAGTGCGTAGACCACCTTGAACGCCCTTGAAGTGCGTAGTGGCTACACTACGCACTTCAGGGTCTTCCTCATCTAGACCTTGTTGGTTTAGGTGCGCGTTAAATCAGGATACGCGTGGTTTAGCCAATTGGATGAGATCCTGAAGAGAGCTATGATGCTTGATTCCGACCAAGAGCCAATGATCTAGTCTTCTCAGTGGTATATCAAATGAGCACTTGGGGGACTTTGTAACCCCGACATGTTTAACGTGCCCCAGTCACCGTTAACGAACAAGGAGGATCTTCAAGTGGCTAGCATCGAACTCGGTATTTCCAGTACTTACAACACTAACTGAAGGCACTGAAACACTCAAGGGCAGGATCGCAGGTTCAGCGTTTAGTTCTGAGGTTATATATATATATATATATATATATATATATATATATATATATATATATATATATATATATATATATATATATATAAATATATATATATATATATATATATATATATATATATATATACAATAATATATATATATATATATATATATATATTTATATTGAGCAATCACGATTGCTTATTGCTTTCATTTGACCGTCCTTGATGTTTTGGTTCCTTTTTCAGCTTGGATAGGGACACCAGCACCACCGCCCACCGGCCTCTGCAGGCGCGGCTCCGAGCACTGCCTCCTGGAATCCGTTCCTCCTGGTCGATGGCGTCCATGTCCTACACACACACACACTCGCTCATACACACAAGACTTTACACTTATACACACACGCCTACGTACATACACACAGGTCTACGCACACACACAAGCCTGCACATGCCCTCACGCGCGCCTACACATACACACACGCCTGCACACACACACACAACTATACACACGTAACCGCCCAGGAGGAGGGGTAGGCTTGGGGGGACAGGAGCTGTTTCTAGAAACAATAGCTCCCAATGATTAGGGCCCTGTCGCAACTCGTGATTGCAAAAAACATAATTTAAATTCAAAATGTCAAAATTCAATTTTTTTTTTTTTTTTTTTTTTTTTTTTGCACAATCTTGCTTATTTGGTTTCCGCTGAAAATAAAGCACGAAAAAAACATCAGATTTCAGGACTTCAATATTGTCTGTATGGTATCTAAGAGACGTTTTTTCAAATTTCTCAAAAACTCATTTCTACAGATCCTATCCCTCACCTCCCCACGGCAGAAACGAACCATCACTATGTACGTCCGCCTCTATCTGTGCGAATTCACTCAAAAGCCACTTCAACTCCCGCTTGACAGGTACCATGATAATTACATTAACTTATACAAAGCATCGTAAAGCAACGTGCGGCAAATACTTTTTTTGGGGGAGAAAGGCGCGCTCTCTAATAGATTTGGCAGCACGTAATAACGCGGAAATAAGGAAATAATGTTATTGCGTTCGTCGACAAGAGCCCGGAAAAGAACAAGGCACTGACGATAATCGCATAAAACGCGCCCTTTTATTGCATTAGGCCGCATAAATCCACCAGGATGGAATCCACGAATGCCCTTCTGACGTGGCACCGAATTTATGTTTAAAACAGCATTCACACATTTTCAGAAACAGGACTTTTTTATCATTGTCATTTATTTTAATTTATTCATTCATTTATTTTTTAATAAGTGGTACCCGCACGGCTTTGCCCCTAATAGAAGAATTAAAAGGTCATTTGGCTCGCCTGTATATTTACAAATAATGTATGGTGAATTTTCTCGCCAATTTGCTTGTACCCATGTTACGGTTCCACGTTATGATAATTTCGTATCTCGCCAATTGGCTTGTGCCCATGTTGCGGTTCCACGTTATGATAATATCGTAATTTACTCGTCCAACTTATGATAATTTTGTTCTTAAAATTGGAATAGAAAAAGAACCACATCGAATTTTCAAAAAATCGCATCGAGGTTCACACCCCCATGCTACAAACTAACTTTGTGCGAAATTTCATGAAAATCGGCCGAACGGTCTAGGCGCTATGTGCGTCACAAAGATCCTGACAGACAGAGAGACTTTCAGCTTTATTATTAGTAAAGAATAATTTTGAAACTATCACGTGATAAAGGAAAAGGGATCAAATAAACGTTGAGCTGAAATATGCCAACGTAAAATGCCAACCTAAATAAAGCACAAATTATCAGGAAAATACAGTGTATAACTATTTCAAGCTACAATGCAGCATTTTCAAGGCACCGTACCCTGTCATTTAGGGTGGCCTGTGATCGGTAAAGCGTCTTATCTTAACACACAATTGGGGTATATAGCTATTCTCAGCGGAGAAGCTTTTTACCTCTAATGATCCAATTTGTTTTTCCAGGACAATACAGAGACAACACAATAGATGGTGGTGCCATCTATGGACAGTTCGAGAGAATTTAGAACCAGGCCAGGAGCCGAACAACTTTCTGGTCTGGCACCCCCAGAGGTATCGTTTCACTTGGAGGACATTGTGACCACGAGCATATTTAACGTCACCCAGTCACCATTAATGACGACGGTGGGTCTTCGACCAGCGAGGATCGTACTCGAGACCCTCCGGTCCCGAGTCCAATGCCTTACCGATCAGGCTACCACGGCCCCAGGTAAAGCGTCGGACGACGCGTAACCGAAGGGTTCGAGGTTCGATTCCAATCACGGTCGAAGATCTTTCGTGATTTCTTAGTCATTATGTCGTGGTTAGAAAGTCCTCCAACTGAATCAATACCTCTGGGGGAGCTGGAGCCAGCGATTGTTTGGCTTCTGGTCTGAATCGGAAAACAGAGCTGTCTTTGGGACCCCATCCAACCGGTCAAACCACAAATACTGGTAGGTACGGGGGATCCAGAAGTGTGATGTTATTTGTAGTGTAACATCGAACCACGTCAGAAGTGTGATGCAAAGTTACTGGTTTAATAAAAAAGTTACTTTAAGGAGGAAAAATAAAATTTCTAAGCGCCTAAAAACTCGATGTATTTATTAACAAGATTTCCATTATTCATAATCTTGATAGAATATTACTATGAACACTCATTTTTAATTTTTACTTATTTACTTTTTATTTATTTATTTATTTTATTTATTTATTTATTTATTTATTTATTTTTTTCAAAAAAAAAGGAAGCCGAAAATTTATTTCATAATTCTCCTAGGAGAGCTCAACACTCAGCCTTCAAGTTTTTTTTCTTCTAAGTCACATGTAACAAAAAATTTGAAAAGGTTCTAAATAAGTTCAATTTCGATTCCGAGTCACAACTGACTACAACTGTATTTATGTCGAGGACTGCATACTAAGTGCCTTGCCTCCATTATTTTTATACCGATAGATGGCAGCACCATCACCGGATCGAACAGTTAATGAGAATTTAGAACTAGACCAGGAGCTAATAGCTACCTGGTGCTAGCACCCCCAGAGGTATCGTTTCACTTGGAGGACATTGAGACCACGAGCATATTTAACGTCGCCCAGTCCCCTTTAATGACGACGGTGGGTCTTCGACCATCGAGGTTCGAACTCAGGACCCTCCGGTCCCGAATCCGACTTTCTACCGATCGGGGTACCACGGCCCCAGGTTATAAGTTAATCAATACTGCTCAAAGTTGGCAAAAATGACAAATTTGAAAACGGCATTGAACTTTTATATCAACCCGTACAAAAATTTATTCACCAAAAACACTATTGTTATTAAAAAAAAATATCATTCCTTATTTATATTTCTTAATACACCCCTGTTTGTGAAAATTTCCACACTACGAAGAACTTACGCGAGTGAGCTGAAAATTGCAGGAAATGTAAAGTAGGGCATGATATGCAAATGATTAGAATTGCAGATCGGTAGCGCATGCGCATGCCAAGCAGCGCCCTCTGAACGGCGGAACCGAATATAAATAGACGGCTGTAGCGAAGCGTGTATGATTATCGGTGCTTATATGCTAGAGTAAACGTTAACTGAGTCTTTACTATGCCTCTTCGACGAAAGAAAGCGATATT
The DNA here is from genome assembly GCF_026930045.1 of Uloborus diversus. Taxonomy (NCBI): domain Eukaryota; kingdom Metazoa; phylum Arthropoda; class Arachnida; order Araneae; family Uloboridae; genus Uloborus; species Uloborus diversus. The sequence goes on from NC_072735.1 coordinate 1,633,872, forward strand.
TGAGCAAATTTCGGAGTTCGAAAGGGCCTTCGTGAAGCTGGATTGTCTTATCGTGCATTAGCCACTCGTGTGCAGCGTAACAGCAGCACAATCATGCGTGTTTGGAAGCAGAGGGTCAGACAGCTCGGAAATCCGGCAGTGGACTCCGAAATGTGACGTCAGTTCGCGATGACAAACACCTGGTGCGTATGGCGCTGACGGACCGCACAACTTTTTCTAGACAATTGGCAGCACAGTGGTCAACAGCTACAGGTGTTTCATTGTGTGCTTCATCAATTCGGAGACGTCTGCTGCAGCGTGGGCTGCGCGCAAGGATTCCTTTCTAAAGGATTCCTCTCACGCAAATCCATCGCCACCTGCGGCTACAATGGGCCAATGTGCGTAGGAGCTGGTGTGCTGATTGGCAGCAGGTAGTCTTTTCTAACGAATCCCGCTTCATTTTGTGGCACCATGATGGCCGAATTCGTGTCAGCCGCTATGCCGGTGAACTGCACATTCCGGAGTGCATTATCGATCGCCACAGTGGACGAACACACGGAGTTATGGTCTGGAGTGCCATAGCATATCATGGACGATTACCAATTGCTACGAATTGTGGGCAATTTGAACAGTATCCGATACAAAGTTTTACAGCCCGAAGCTATTCCTTTCCTGCAAGGATTGCCAGGGGCTGTATTCCAGTAGGATAATGCCCGTCCACATGTCGCCTAGGCTGTCAAATCCTACCTTGATTCGCAGCGCAGCCACAGCTTCTTCCTTCGCCTGCATATTCCCCTGATATGTCACCGATTGAACATGTGTGGGATTTCGTTGGGCGGCGTCTCGCTCGTGATCCTCTTCCTGTTGCTTCGATAGACGAATTTTGGTTGCGCATACAAACAATATGGAATACTCTTCAGCAGGCAGATATTCAAACTTTGTTTCACTTCATACCGTGTCGTGTAGCAGCTCTTGTTGCGACGCGTAGTGGCCACACAAAATACTAATTTATATCTCTTTTTATTGTTTGTTTAGTTTGAAAATGTAATAACATTACCACTCAACTGTGTATTCAATTTCATTCAACTGTGATGCTTCCTTCATGCTGTTGCAATTTTCACAAACAGTTGTATGTTTCCTTTTTCAACAAACCATGGTTTCTTATAGATTAAGCAATCCCATCGAAGTGAAGGAATAACGAAGTAAAGTTATTGTTCTCACGCACTCTCACTAACAATGATCGTTTAAAACTACCTTTCGTTGACAGTTTTATTGCGTTAAGCCACATAAATTTACCGAGACGGAATCCTTAACAGCCACAAACGTCTTGAAGGAAGGGTGTCAAATTTATACCTCATCCACAGACAAGAGGCAATGTTTCTTATAAATCTTAGAATTATTTTTGTTTTAATTTGACAACAGGAATAAAATGATTATTCGATGTACCTTCTAATTAAGCAATTGAATTTGTTCTTTACTTTTCTATTAAGTTGCAGCACAACAATTTTGAAAATTGTTAGAGTTATAAAAATTTTGTACTTAATTTTTGAATAAATTTAAATTTTCTTTCCCGTTCTTTTAAAGATCCTTTGAGGCTCATAAATCTGTGATTAATTTGCATGGGAAAAAACGGGAGCTCAGCTGTTTTATCTCTTTTCAGTTTTGTGTGAATCATACATGATTGAGGAAATAAATTCTGAATACTATATGGTTAACTAATTTCTTTTAGTTGAAATTAAGTCATCTCTTAGCAAAATTTTTTATTTTTCATTTTATTTTTGAGCAATCACGATTGCTTATTGCTTTTATTTGACTGTTTTGATGTTCTGTCATTTTATTTTCCCACCAGCACCCTCTGCAGCACCACCGTCGACCGGCTCCTCACGATGCTGCTCCTATAGCGAAAACCGTCTCCAGGTTGCAACCATATGTTACACACACGCGCATATACACACGCACGTACACACACACACATACATACACCTACACACATACACAAACACATACACACACTCAAACATATACACACACATACAGACACCTACACATACACACACACCTACACACTCATGCCTGCACACAGACACAAACACATATGCCTACACACACATACTCATTCCCCTCCACACACACAAACACTCATACACACAACTACCCACACACTCATATCTGCACGCAGACACAAACACACATGCCTACACACATACACATACCCCCCCCACACACACACCTACATACACACACTCGTGATTGCGAAAAACATAATTTGAATTCATGATGTCAAAATTTAAATTATATTTTTTTTATTTATTTTTTTTTATTTTGTGTATCACGTGTTTTTGAGTTTCAAACATGAACAACAGTTAATCACTTTGTTTTTCAATCTTAGTGTATAAAACCGCTATCGTTTTAAATTTGGTACCTGCCTCTATTCGTTTTATCACCCTATATCTTCCATGTGTCCATCCTATCCACCAATAAATTATTTTATTTATACGCGCAGCTCACGTTACACTCGAGCTAATCTGTATCGAAGCCCTAAATAATTTTTACTGAGTTTCATGTCTGAAATAAATTTAAATCAAAGAAAAAATAAGTAAAATAAATCCCTTTTTCGTAGCATTTTTTTAACTTAAAAAAATGTGTGTTATAAACTAAAACGGAAGAGATTATTAAGAAATATTTTCGATTGTAATTATAAACCCCCGTTAACGTATATATTGTCAAAAAAAGTTTTCATTTAATTTGGTGACACATTGGCTGAGAATTCCTTTGCTAAATTCGAATCGTGTAATGAACGAAATACAAATTAATTTCAAACAAAGCAGAAACTCTGAATCAACATTATTAGGAATAGATTTTTTTTTAGATAGTTCCACAGAAAAAAAAACAGCGAGGGCTCGTCCTCTTCAATAAAGATGATAATTGAATAAAATAAAATTTCAGAGCATTTACTTACTGGGAAAAAAGTACATTCCACGAAATGTAGATTATGAATAATTATTACTTCTTTTTACAAAAAAGGAAGTATTGTTTTCGCGAAAAAAATTTCACTCAAAAATCGACCTTAATTTCCATTTTACTCACCCCCGAATGAATATTGAGTTTTTTTTTTTGTTTTTTTTGACTCGACCACACATGGATAAGTGCCTAAGAACATATTGACACGCGAAGTATAAATAATGATGATTCCCGCGTTAATTACAACGAATTTTCTCGTGACGTCTGTATGTACGTATGTGCGGATGTGCGTATGTATGTCGCATAACTCAAGAACGGTAAGTCCTAGAAAGTTGAAATTTGGTACGTAGATTCCTAGTGGGGCCTGGTTGGGCACCTCCCCTTTTGGTTGATTTCGGGTGTTTCTAAAGGGGTCTTTTGCCCCTTTTTGGGGGAAATCATTGTTAATTACTTCCTTTTACAAAAAAGGAAGTATTGTATTCGCGAAAAAAATTTCACTCAAAAATCGGCCTTAATTTCCATTTTTCTCGACCCCGAATGAATATTGAGCTTTTTTTTTTTCCGATCCCGACCACCCGTGGATATATGCCTAGGAACGTACAGACACCCGAAATATTCATTTTGACGGCACCCGAGTTAATTACAACGAATTTTCTCGTGACATCCGTAAGTACATATGTATGTGTGTATGTATCTCGCATAACTCAAAAACGGTATGTCCTAGAAATTTGAAATTTGGTACGTAGACTCCTAATGAGGTCTAGTTGTGCGCTTTCCCTTTTGGTTGCATTCGAATGTTCCTAAGGGGCTTTTTTGCCAACTTGGTGACAAATTTGGCGATTTCTTTTTTTTCAATTTGGTTTCAATTTGGCCATTGTTGGTGATATTTAGAGAGTAAACAATTGAATCACATTAAAATTGCCAATAATGGGGAAATTATATTAAATTGGAGTAAAAGGAAGTCATGTGATGCACACATCAGCTCGTTTAAATTTAAAAATGATAATTTAAAATATATCATTAAAAAGCTTTTATTGTACTCACTGTGGGGTCATTTTTATTACAGAGTATTTTAATGCTGAAAACCATGATCAATAAAAATAATCCAAATTCCTTTTACTCCAATTTAATGTCATTTCCTCATTATTGGCAATTTTAATGTGATTCAATTGTTTACTCTCTAAATATCACCAACAGTGGCCAAATTGAAACCAAATTTAAAATTAAAAAAAATCGCCAAATTTGTCGCCAAGTTAGTGACAAAATTTGGCGACCAAAAGACTGGCGATATATCGCCAAGTGTCGGCCATATTATAACACCACTTGAGTTTACATCGAAATTAACAATGATTTCCCCCAAAAAAGGGGCAAAAGACACCCTTATGAACATCCGAATGCAACCAAAAGGGCAGGTGCACAACTAGGCCCCACTAGGAGTCTACGTATCAAATTTCAACTTTCTAGGACATACTGTTTTTGAGTTATGCGAGATACATACGCACATACGCGCGTACATACGGACGTCACGAGAAAATTCGTTGTAATTAACTCGGGGGTTGCCAAAATGGATATTTCGGGTGTCTTTAGGTTCCTAGGCATATATCCACGTGTGGTCGGGTCGAAAAAAAAATCAACATTCATTTGGGGATGGGCAAAATGGAAATTAAGGCCGATTTTTGAAAGAAAATTTTTTCGCGAATACAATACTTCCTTTTTTGTAAAAGGAAGTAAAAAGGAGTTGGTAGAGTTAGTACTGAGGAGGTGTTTTTCCCCCAAATGGATTGAAAATGTTAATGTTTAGTACAAGAGAAATGTAAAATTTTTAGAATAAAAATTACTGTTCCCTCGCAAAAGGAAAATCATTAAAAAAACTAACCCATCCTATCAATTATTTTTGAGATGCTTGTTCTTCTAAGCATTTCTAAGTACTTAAATTTTTCAAATATTGCATAAAATAAGCACTTTTGTTGAACTACTAACAGTGATTGACTAATTAAACATAAGTTTTAAAACCCCATTTTCTTTCCTCTATGACATAATATTTATTAATTGAAAGCAGAAGGTTTATCTATATACAGAGTAGTTCGAAAGTGGCGTACCCTCGCTTTGTTTCTCAACATTATGTAGGTGACGCTTTAATATTTGTTATATACACAGTTACCTCGAGGTCATAATTGTCTTAAACATCGATAGAACACCACCCATGCCGTAACACAGCTGAATATTGCAGGAAGGAATTTACGACTGTCAACTCATCTGAAAAAAACATTTTAAAACATTCAGTAAGTTACCGCGCTATAGCCAGGGCTAAGACAGAAATACATGAAAATGCCTGCCTTGCCTTCAAAATTCGAGTTGAACCGAACCATTGTTTCGGTCACTCGTCTGGTCAGTGCTAATTCTGTATTAGCTACCAGTTTGTTTGGCACTCTAGGCTTCCTTAAGAGGTTTTTCACCTCCAGCTCAGTCACTCCTATGCCGGCCTAAATGAGTGCTAATAAGCACGAAACTACAGTCCTCGGCTGGAATTGACTGAGCTGGCAGTGTATTTCATGTATTTTAAAACATATTTTTTAAAAAAAGCACTACGAGCAGTTCGTTCATTGGCGAGTGCCCGTTGATCGGTTGGTCTACAATTAATGCATGTTTTGAATTTTCTTATTTTAGTTCCAAATATTTTGTCCCGTTCTTTCAAACGGTTTTCCAACCAATACAAGGTTCTGAACCGTCGGAATCGTTCTGGAAAAAGCACTTCCCAATAAAAATTATCCAAGATTAACAAGTCTTGAGACTTCAAATATATCAAAGTCCATGACTGTGTTAAAAGACTGAAATGCATTTTTATTCCTTTAAGATAGTTGGCTCACAAGCTACCAGTCAAACTTTTGCATTGAGTCTGAATAGTTTAATTGATCTTTTATGATCTTTTACGAAGTTTTTTTGGTGAAATTAGTCTTTTACAAGTACAGTTCGTAATTTATTAGACACTAATTACAAAATACGTTGCCGATAATTTTAAAATATCGCTTGATAGAGAAATTATACAACTTCTCTGAACATTTTTCAAAACAAACTCTTCACTGGCTACATTCGAAAGTTTAAATTATATTTTTACTTACGCTCTTTAAATGCCAAGATGTCAGTATTAATTAAATGTCTTAAGAGTTCATGGTTCAAATTTATGTTAATAGATGTTCAAAGAACTTTTCCAATAACTGGCAGAACTTTTATGAAGCCCTTTCGAAATCTTTTACTTTCATGTTCGATTGATATTTATGTTCTGAAATCGAATGTATTTCTTTGTGACGTTTTGTGATCTGACGTGCAGCTTTGATCTGAATTTCAACACTTGTGATTGTGGAAGCATTGTGTTGAGAGCAAGCTAAAGTATCTTCATATTTTATTTATCCAGAGCTTACCATAATCCAATCAACTTTTTATCTGGATGCAGTTTACCGCTACGTTAACTTCAAGTTTAATTTATGCGTTTGTTTTGTAAAATATTAACTTCCCTTACACGAAATACACCGCCAAATCTGTCATTTCCAGTCGAGGACTGCAGTTTCGTGCTTATTAACACTCATCAGCCCGCCATAGGAAAGTGACTGAGCTGGAGATGGAAAACATCTTAAGGAAGCCAAGAGGGCCAAACATACTGGTAGCTAATATAAAATTAGCACAGACCAGACGAGTGACCGAAGCTATGGTTCGGTTCAACTCGAGGATTGAAGGCAAGGCATGGTATATTCAGTAAATTACCGGGGGGGGGGGCCTATTAGCCAGGGCTAAAGCAGAAATGCATGAAATACACCGCCAGCTCAGTCATTGTGCATTTCATGTATTTCTGCTTTAGCCCTGGCTAATGCCCCCCCCCCGGTAATTTACTGAATATACCATGCCTTGCCTTCAATCCTCGAGTTGAACCGAACCATTGCTTCGGTCACTCGTCTGGTCTGTGCTAATTCTATATTGGTTACCAGTATGTTTGGCACTCTTGGCTTCCTTAAGATGTTTTCCATCTCCAGCTCAGTCACTTTCCTATGGCGGGCTGATGAGTGTTAATAAGCACGAAACTGCAGTCCTCGGCTGGAAATGACTGAGCTGGCGGTGTATTTCTGCTTTAGCCCTGGCTAATGGGCGGTAATTTACTGAATATTAACTTCCCTTACTAAACGTGTGTTATAATGCAACTTTCGTAAAAAATAACTCTTTTTCAGCCATGTAAACTTTGCCGTGCTTTGTAAAATGAACTTCAAGACTTCTTAAATGAATTTTACCCTGATAGAATAAACTATAGATATGACGGTCATAAAATATTTCATTAACCTTAAAAACCGTACAGTACAAAAACTAATGAATTAGTAGGAATATGCTTATTTCGATACATTTCTTTTACAAAGTTTTTAATAAAAAATTCATACGATGTAGTTTCTACAGGGCCAATGTGAGTATCCTAGGCGATTTAAAACATTTCAAAGTGCTAATCCATTTCTCGTCACGTATTGTGAAACATTTAGGTTTTCATTCACCTGAAATTACGCTTTTAGGTTTTTACTTCCTTTTACAAAAAAAGAAGTAGGGTCTGGTGGGGTAAAGTGGTCATAAAATCGTAGGTTTTCAACTTATGTGAATAATAGGTACAGTAAATTCCTTAAACATTTAAACTTTTTTTGTTTTTATTTTACATTGCATTATTAAAGAACACAGTACATTGAGTTTTAGGAAAATAAATATTGATTTAAGTAGTTTTATAACACTTTCTTTTCCCTTTCTATTTATGACCACTTTACCCCATGGGGTGGGGGAAAGTGGTCATAGTGTGGGGTAAAGTGGTCATAGTTAAAAATAGATGCAAAACAATTATAAACAACCGTAGTATTTGTATATTTCGGTTATTTTTATAGTTACAAGTATATGCACAAGCACATGTGTGTATACACGAGTATATACGTGTCGTATAAACATCAGTAAACACGTTCATATATGAGTAGATACATGTATGCATCAGATACATTCATGCACGTGCCTACTCAAGTATATACGTGTATAAATGAGTATATAAGCATGTATACGTGATTACCTACTGGAGTGTATACGTGTCTACACTAGTATATACGTGTCACGTGTACGTATGGGTATATACGCGTGTAAACGAATATCATATGCGTGTATGCACTTCTATTTAGAGTACATACGTGCATATCTGAGTATATACGTGTACAGTAGACGTATACACGCATATATAAGTGTACATACACACATATCCGGGTATACACGAGTTAATTTGTGGATACACCCAGTGCGTGTTTGGTACGTGTCTACTCACATATATATATAGATTGTGAAGCACGAGTATATACGTATGTACGTGCAAACACGATTATATATCTGTATAGACGTATATACGTACATTCACGTGTATACACGAGTACACGCATGTATACACGTATATACGTACATTTACGTGTATACATGAGTACATGCATGTACACACGAGTAAAAGCATGTATACACGAGTATATAAGCTTATATACATGTGTGCCTGCAGAATGAGCAAAAGCTCTTGAGCAAAAATCTAAGTAGTGTGAAAAGGGAGGATAAGAAGCAAAGAATTATAAGGAACTTGCGTTCGCTGACGCGCTACATGCACACAAAGCCAGAAAATGATGGATGCAAACAAATCGCAATTTTGTTACACAAACATAATTTTATCCAACATTTTAGTTTTTAAGAAATATTTAGAGCAGTTGTTAAAAGTTACGGCCTGTAGTAGCTCTAGTACAAGCATCGCAACAAAGGCGCAGCAACAGATGAAACTTTTTCAAAAGTGTCGTTATTGCAACAGAGAGTGCTTTGTGATTGCGACGCACATGTACGAGTATTACAGCTGCAGGCCGCAAATTTCATCAATCGCTTTTAAACTTTCTTGAGACATAAAATGTTGTGTTAAATTTTCTTTGTGTAATATATAAATTTGTGACCTGTTTTGCATCCATTAGCTTCTGGCTTCGCGTGCATGTAGCGCGTCAGCATTGTGTTTGTGACCATATGTTCCTTATGTGATTCTTGCTTCTTATCCTCCCCTCTAACACATTTGAATAATTTACTCAAAAGTTTAAACTCACCCTGTTTACTTGTATATCATATGCTTGTATGTAAGTGTCTACTCGAGTACGTATGCGTATATTCGTGTCTACCTGAGTATATAAGTGTTTATACATATACGAGTATAAGCGAGTATATACGTGTATAGTCGAATGCATATCTGTATGGATTAAAAATACTTGCAGATACTCATATACGTATTTATTGGTGCATTTATTTGAATACGTCTATATACGTCCGTACACGAGTATATGCGTATGCATATGCATATACTCGTAAATTTAACCCCGTTTACTGTAAAAACAATTTATATTAAGTGAAATTACAATTTAATTTATATCTGCCTTATAATTAACGATTAAATGGCATTAGAAGAACAATATTTGTTAAGCCTAATATTATGACCACTTTACCCCATCTTACTTAAATTGTTCTAAAAAATTATCCAAAATAGATTCAGCTAACTGCTAATGAGTAAGAGTTCTTGAGACAGGTAGGAAGCTTTCTATGCAGTCAATCTGTTCATAATTCTAACAAACAAAATTTCCCAAGGAAGTTAAAAGAGGTGTTTAGATTTTAAAACTTTTCATATTCACACAAATTTTTTTTTTCATCAAATTAAATTTTGCCAGTTGTAAAATTTTGTATTCAAAATGTGGTTTCTAACTGCCCTACTGTATAATAAAAATTTTACATTCATTTGAGCATTTATTTCCAAGCTATAGCCATTTATTTCACGAATGACCACTTTACCCCATTGACCACTTTCCCCCACCAGACCCTATTGTATTCGCGAAAAAATTTTCACTCAAAAATCGGCCTTAATTTCTATTTTGCTCATCCCCGAATGAATGGTTGTTTTTTTTTTGTTTTTTTTTCGACTCGACCACACGCGGATATATGCCTAGGAACGTACACACACCCGAAAAATTCATTTTGACGATCCCCGAGTTAATTACAACGAGTTTTCTCGTGACGTCTGTATGTAAGTATGTGTGTATGTATCTCACATAACTCAAAAACGGTATGTCCTAGAAAGTTTAAATTTGGTACGTGGACTCCTAGTAGGGTCTAGTTGTGTACCTCCCTTTTTGGTTGCATTCGGACGTTCCTAAGGGGGTCTTTATCCCCTTTTTGGAGGGAAATCATTGTTAATTTCGGTGTAAACTCAAGTGGTGTTATAATTTGGCGGACACTTGGCGATATATCAACAGTCTTTTGGTCGCCAAGTTTTATCGCCTGCTTGGCGACGAATTTGGTGATTTTTTTTAAAATCTGGTTTCGATTTGGCCACTGCTGGTGATATTTAGAGAGCAAACTATTGAATCACATTAAAATTGCCGATAATGGGAAAATGACATTAAATTGGAGTAAAAGGAAGTCACGTTCTGCACACATCAGCTCGTTTTATATTGAGGTTTACTGAAAGGAAACTTCCCATTCCAGGGTCGCCCGTACCTACCACTATACGTAGATTAACCAGTTTAACTGGTTGAATGGTGCCCTTAGCTTAGCTCGGTTTAATTTATATCCAGACCAGGAGCCGAGCAATCCCTGATCCAAATGACCAAGAGGTATTAATCTGGAATGGGAACTTGGAAGAATTTCGTAGCCACGAACTTGTTTAACACTCCTCATTCACCATTAACGAACACTGAGGATCTTCTACTGACTGGCATCGACTTACCGATCAGGCGACCATGGTCCTTACTTGAAAGACCTTGGTGGTGAAGTGCGTAGACCACCTTGAACGCCCTTGAAGTGCGTAGTGGCTACACTACGCACTTCAGGGTCTTCCTCATCTAGACCTTGTTGGTTTAGGTGCGCGTTAAATCAGGATACGCGTGGTTTAGCCAATTGGATGAGATCCTGAAGAGAGCTATGATGCTTGATTCCGACCAAGAGCCAATGATCTAGTCTTCTCAGTGGTATATCAAATGAGCACTTGGGGGACTTTGTAACCCCGACATGTTTAACGTGCCCCAGTCACCGTTAACGAACAAGGAGGATCTTCAAGTGGCTAGCATCGAACTCGGTATTTCCAGTACTTACAACACTAACTGAAGGCACTGAAACACTCAAGGGCAGGATCGCAGGTTCAGCGTTTAGTTCTGAGGTTACCAAAGAGAGCGGTATGCCTCCTCCCCTCTCCTCCAATTAGCGATGAATTCTTTCACAGGAGGAAGGGTCATGACAGTCAAAAAGATTAGTCGGGGTCTACCTATCTATACATAAATTTTACTTCAGGTAAGGCTTTCAAAACACACACCGGACATGTATTTTACCAATAATCCAAATCCTTGACTGAAAGGGCATAGGTCCTCATGAATTCTGTTTATTATATATCTGTTGCACTGTTGAAAAGCTTATTGAGCAATCACGATTGCTTATTGTTCTTATTTGACTGTTTTGATGTCCTTCGATTTTATTTTCCCACCGCCACCCTCCGCACCACTACCATCGACCGGCTCCTCACGATGCTGCTCCTATAGCAAAAGCCGTCTCCAGGTTGCATCCATGTCCTACACACACGCGCATACATACACAACTACACACACGTGCATACATACACAACTACACACACGCGCATACATACACAACTACACACACACATGCACACACACGCGCATACATTCACAACTACACACACGCACACACACACATGCACACACATACACCTACACACACAAACACATACAGACACATACACACACATACACACAACTACCCACACATTCATGCCTGCACACAGACACAAACACATATGCCTACACACATATACACATACCCCGCCCCCACGCACACAAACACTCATACACACAACTATCAACACTCATGCCTGCACACAGACACAAACACACATGCATACACACACATACACATACCCACTACACACATACCCCCCCCACACAAACACACACGCCTACATACACACACACACTCGTGATTGCGAAAAACATAATTGGAATTCAAGGTGACAAAATTCAAATTATTGTTTTTTTTTTTTTTTTTTTTGAATTGCGACAATTTGCGATCTTCAAAATGTCAAGAACCATTACGTTAAATATGACACATAACGGTTCTTTATATTCTAGTCCATAACAACTGAAGGCCAAAGTTTAAAATTCCAGGAATAAAGTGCAAATATATATGCAAAAATATCACACTCGTGCAAATGGATTGAGCAAGTTACGACATTTTTGAAATTTTTATTTACAGTCAAAACAACTCAAGAAAGATTTACAGAACTGAAAGAGAAATTCACATCCAAAGCACCAGTGGGAGAGAAACCCGCAACCTCCTATACCGCGCACCACTAGCGCAGCCAGAAATTTGATCAAATTATCCTCTGGAGGGGATTTTGTGATGAAAAATACCTTGTGAAAGGATTTTTTTTTTCTTTTGGATCAAAACAGCTCTTTCATATGCATAAACTGCTGAAATAAAACTTGCATTTTTGTAACCCCCCACCCCTTTGCTGCGCCATTGTCGCGCACACATGCAAGCACGACTACGAGGTCATGGAGTTCTCGTGGGACTGTTTCAATTGGTAATTCGTGAAGTTAGTTCTTTTATAAATGTTTTATCCATTCATTCCATTTTAAAGTAAAATATCTCTTATATAAAAAAACTGAGCGTATCTATGTATGTCCAAGCTTCTTCTCCTGAACGACAGTGAACTGACCATCGAAGCAGGTATCGATGGATTCGTAATCTTCCCGTCTTCATGTTTGGCTATTTAACATAATCATCCGATAATAATTAGCGGATATATCAATTAAATCTATTAATTATAAAGCTTGGATTTCGACATAAAATCCCTATTTTTTGAAGGCTTTCCTCCATTCAAATTATTAATCAGTGCTTCAGCTCAACTTTCCGCAACAACGCTTTTATTAAAATGTATAGCGTGAAGAAAATCATTGAGATAAAAGATCTGTTGCCATTTCTTTTTCTCGAATATGAACAGGTAAAATTCTTATTTTTGTTTTGAGGCTTTTCCTGTAATCAGGGGATTTAAAATGTTTACTTTTGGGGGTTTTCCGCAATCTGCCGCAAAATTTCACTGACTTTTTTTTTTTTTTTGGTTCAAGCCTGAGTGTTGAACTCGCGTCACTTGACATAACTTATTTTCGAGGTGGACCGTGCAAAGCCGGGCGACGCAGCTAGTGTAAGCATTATTTTCCGGTACTTCTGCATTTTTGGTTCCCACTTAATACCCTAACAAGCAAGTTTGTGTTGATTTTTCCAATGCTTGAAGGAAGAATGAAATTTTGTTTTAATCTTACTCGGTTCGATGATTTAATAAATCAACATACTTTTAAAGCCACATCCATGAACCAACGAAGCTTTCGTAGAAAAAATTGTTGGAACTTAGATTAATCTCTAAAAAAAAATATATTTCCATTTATGATTGGTTAAAAAGAGGTGTCACATTTTTGTTTTTAAGTTACAAAATCAAAAAGGTTCCTTTTTTCTGAATATTTTAATTTTCTTTTCACAAATGGTTTTTCCTCTTAATATGCAAGCAATTTTAAAGTCTTTGCTAAACCCCGAAGCATGAAAGAATTAAACATTTTTCTTGAAGCTTTCTAGAACAATAGAATAAAAACAAAGTACATTTTTTTCATTACATTTATCTAATCTAGAACAATATTTGTTTAAGCAAATAATAGCCTAAAGGAACAAATATATAATTTCCTATTATTTTTCTCACTTAAATTATCCAAAGCAATAACAATTTACTGAAATGTCCAATTTAAATACAATAAATAAATGATATATTGAAATAAAAGGTACCTTTACAACATTTTTTTTTAAGTTGTTTGAGAAAAACATTTACTAAAATACTTGATTTAAATATTTAAATAAATAAAACGCAAACATCCTTCTTCTTTTTCCATCTTCTTTCATTTTAAAAATACAACATTTCCCTGTAATGTTTGAATTAAAATTTTACATAGCAAAAGTTTAAATGCACTTATCAGTTTGTAGTAGTTGATTGTTAAAAAAAAATGAAAGAACGGCTTATTTAAATATTTAATAGAAATATAAACAGATTTAAAGTAAAATTCCAAATAAATAAAATGTTCTTGTCTTTTTCTAATTTAAAAACATGAAAGCAGAAAACTCGTGTTTGAAATATAAATAAAAACTCAGTGTAAGACCTCTCAGTTCCTATGTTTTTCCTTCTAAAATATTTAGAAAATGAATTTATTTAATGTTTAATTTAGTTTTTCTACTGAGATTTTAAGCGGTACAGTTCTTTGTACTTTTTATTAAAACATTCAAAGAAAAGCGCTTATTGTTGAATCATTCAGATAAAATATAAAAAAATTTATAAAAAAAAAGAGCTTGTCGTTCTTTATTTTTAAGAATCAAAGGAACAGTAATTGTGTCATTTAATTCAGAACTGTAAAATATGTACAAGAATAGTAATTTTAGTTAGGTTGCTAGTTCGAATGAGCAACCGGGGTGAATTGAGAATCGAACTCACAGTTACCGGCTTAGAAGATGCAGCTTCTACCGCATTGACATGGAAGTCTATGCACAACAGTACTACCACTATTAAAGATCTAACCCTCCTAATTTTCGAAAAACCAAAGAAATTCAAAAAGACAAGTCACGTTCTTTTGTACTTAAATCCGATCGAAATGAATTTGTAAGCCAAAAAAAAAACATTACTTTCAGATCAATTGCCGCAAGCAACATTTAATGCTGCCATGTGACACAAAACTAATTATTCACTAAACCAGAACTTTTCCACATGGATTCCACAGAATCCTAGGATTCTCTGGAACTTTAACAGGAGTCCCACAATTAATCACTATTTGCTTAATAAAATCTCCAAAAGTTTAGTAAAATATTCTTTTTGAAAAGATAGAATTTTTAAAGGCGGTTCGTTTGTAAAATTTGCTGTAAATAAGGGTATTTAAAATTTTGCATTTACTTATTCATAGAATGCAGTTTAGAAAACCAACAGAAAACAACCAATAGACTACATGCTATTTACTATCTTATTAAGATGTTTCTGTTATGAAAAAAAAGAGACAAAAATATAGATCTTTTTTTTTTTTTTACTTCAGAAGGATAAAGATTTGATATCCTTTTTTCCTGCTTTTTGATCAAGAGGATTCTTCAACATAACTGCAAACTCAAAGCGGAAAAGATTGCATACCCCTGAACTAAATAAACAAGCTTCACAATAGTCCTGAAATAGCTGTCTGTGCTGTTCATATTTCTGTAGCTCAAAGCCGGACTAACGTGAGTCACACTATCACTACTGTGCAAAAGAGCGTAAAAACGTTTGTCTGATGCACACAAAGGTTGAAAATCGCGTTCTTACATCAATGGTCAATGGTAATAAAGGATTTTTTTTAATAGAATTAAGTTGTTATGTCTAAATGTAAAACCATATTCCCCACACAATTCAGTAATAACCGTAATATCACCAACTTTTGTACTTAGTCTTTCTTTGGGATACAGATTTGCTCATTTCAATCCATGTAACTTTATAAACAACTAGCTGCGTTGCCCGGCTTTGCCCGGTCCACCTTGAAAATAAAAATTGTGTCAAGTGACGTATATTCAACAATCAAGCGTAAAAAATAAATAAAAAAAACATCATGATTTCCCTTCCAAACAATGACGACAGATATTAAAATACTTTTAAGAAATCAAATCCAGAAATCTGGATTGAAATGCGTAACCATGGAAACACAAAATAAAATAAGTTTAAGGAATTAAAATGTGAAAGAAAATGGTTCACAATTTGAATGGAATCGAGATTTCCTAAACTTGATTTAAAAAGGCTTGTAACTTTTTTTCCTTTCGAGATAAAAGCTTATTTTTTCGACCACAGGTCGAGTTAGATCTGGAGTAAAAAAGGTCGCTTTTTTGAATGGCGTCAATAAAAAAGCAGTGGGACAATTCCTTCACTTTTTATTGATTTATTTAATGAAGGAAGTAGTGCCTAAATTTCAGCTTAGCCTAAAAAATTTTGAGATAAATACGCAAATAACTCCCGCCGTAATAAAGTTAGAGCATTGAAACAAATTGCGTAGAACGCGGAAAATTCTACCCTTCCTAACGATATGTAATATTAATATGTGCAAGTAATTTTTCACCCCCATATTTGAGAATTTATGTGAAAATAGGACGTAAATTGGAATTAAAAAAACTATTCATCGAATTTTATTCGAACTGGTCTGCAAACCTTTTCAGGACTCAAAGGAACAAACTGAAAATTTCAGCGCAATCGGCCGGGTAGTTCTCGAGTTTTGCGAGTTCAAACACACAGACGCTTTTTGGAGACTTCATTTTATACTATGTAGAGATTCATCTCATAAACATCGATGAATACTTAAAAAAAAAAAACTTATGCGTACCATTTTCACTTTAAGGTCATGTCCCGAGTTTATATGATGCAGAAAAGTGAAATATTTTTTACATATACTAAAATAATTCAATTCCTTTTTATGGAGTCTTTATTAAGTTTTGCACTTTACTATGCCTTATTGAATTTCGCACGATGCGGCGAACAGTTTTATTGATATCCCCGCGCGAGAAATGTCTTCTTGTTGCCACCGATAGGGAAAGTTATTTGGAAATGTCGGTTCCACTTTGATAGCTCTTGCATCCCATAAACGTAATGAATTCTCGAAATAATGTCATCGACCAAGTCCGCACGTTTAGGAAAAAGAACAAAGCTGTGACAATAATCATATAAAATGCCCCTTTTATTTCTTATTTTACTGCATTAGCTCGCATAAATCGCCCGGGTAGAATCTTTTATTGCCACAAACATTCTCTTGTGGGTGCCATTGAAATTTATTTCCGATCTCACCCGGGCTGATGATCTTGTTCCCAGTTTGGAAAGCAGGAATACAGATTCTTTACTGAAGATAACAACTTTCTAATAATTTGCTCCTTTAATTTTAGTTGCAAATGTTAGAAATTTTTTGTGTTAGCATTTTCACTTTTATGCTTGTAACTTTTCTAAAAATAGCCAGGACCGCAGAAAGCCAAGGCGGGCCTTTGTCAGTTAATGTCGCCGCCCCCCCCCCCCCAAAGAAAAAAAACATAGGGCCAGAAGGTAAGAGGCACAACAGTACAAAATACACAAAATAAAATGAGCACAACATACAAACAATTAAACAACGAATAGAGAAGAAAACACACACACACGCACACACACATACAAAAAGGTCAAACAACTGTATAAATAAAACGTTTAAGAAGAGAAAAAGTCTCGACGCTCTGAACCAAAGCAGAAGGAATTGGAGGCCAAGGACAACTTCCTCAGCTCCCGCATAAGGATTTCTCTCTGGGGGTTAAAACGGTTGCAACGAAGCATTAAGTGTTCTGGATTTCCAATATCCTGTTCACAATCACGCACGTTACTAGTAGAAATATTAAATTTATGCAAGTACTCTTTGAAATTACCATGCCCAGTAAGAAACTGAGTGACAAAAAAATCAGTTTTGAGGTGTTGCCGTTTCAATCCAAAGAAAATAGTGGGAAGGAAGCTCTTGGTCCACTTTCCCTTATTTGAAGACAGATACTCTGAATTCCAATCCTTAGTAGCTTTCTTAGAGTATAAGTTTCCAGAACGAGGGAGGATTAGCTACATCTAAGGAAAAAGGTAAACGAGTAGCCTCTTTTGCTAAAGCATCAGCTCTTTCGTTTCCTCGAATTCCTGAATGACCTCGCACATGCGTAAAATCGACACAAATATCGTTTGAATTAATATTGCTTATAATGTTTTGAACTTCCACAATGAGCTTTTCAAAACTTCTGACATTCAAAAAAGGGAAAAGAGAAGAAAGAGAGTCACTGCAAATCGGTGCTTTAACTCGAAGAAAATTCGAGACGTGTTGTGGTTCCTTTTTCAGCTTGGACCAGGTACACCAGCACCACCGCCCACCGTCCTCTGCAGGCGCGGCTCCGAGCACTGCCTCCTGGAATCCGTTTCTCCTGGTCGATGGCGTCCATGTCCTACTCACACGCGCGCTCATACACACACACACACGCCTACGTGCATACACACACGCCTGCACACACACACACAACTATACACACGTAACCACCCAGGAGGAAGGGTAGGCTTGGGGGGACAGGAGCTGTTTCTAGAAACAATAGCCCCTAATGAGTAGGGCCCTGACGCAACTCGTGATTGCGAAAAACATAATTTGAATTCAAAATTTCAGAATTCAAGTTAATTTTGATTTATTTTTTTTTTTTTTCCGCTTTTAAATGGTATGAAGAACGTATCCAACTTTATCTCCCCGAGCCTTGAGGTCTTTTTGGCTTACTGATGAGATACTGGCCAAGTGATGAACTATCCAAAAGGTTGGAGGATTACGACCCATAGTTGCGGCATACCTAACCTAGCAGTGTCGTAATGCTCTAATTCATTTAGATACGTTTACAGACAATAGTATGTTGTAGTATACGACTAATAAAAGGTACATATACCTTTTAAAAATATACATTTTTTAGAGTTTGGCAAAAAGCACGGATTTCGCGAAGCGTCCTTTCTACTACGTCCTTGCACATCAATTCGTATAAGTATGTATTGTACAGCACTCTGAAGGCGAGCTGTTCTCCTGGAATTCAATTTCCGCTCCCGAATTTAGTACGGAATAGAAGAAAAACCGAGAAATTCCCATGTCAGAAAACTCATTATAGGCTAGACATCACTGCAGCCATCTCAATTCATCGTTTCTTAAAAAAACAAGTTTCAGAAAACAGGATCTCAACATTAACCTATAAATAACACTGTGCGGCAAAAAAAAAAAAAAAACTTCAAAATGCTTCTGTTATTTCGTCGGCTGATTCTTACGTAAAATGACCCTCTGAATCCGAATACGAACTCCGTTTTCCCCCTCTACTTACCAATTTTTTTAAAGGCCCCCCAAGTTTTTTTCAATAATTTTCCTTAGTTTTAGAGCAATTATTATTATTTTTTTTTTTTGGAGGTGAAAGGAGCTTTATCGTAACTGCTAACATAGTTTTGGTGAGCAAGAGAGGTTCAAAGTTCAAGATCATGGACACCGATCGCAAAAAGGGCGACTTTGGGGGATATAACCTCTCCCCCCCCCCCAAATATTAGAAAAATCACGAAAAACGATGCTTTTATTCTGCCTTTTTTAAAAAAGATGTTTGTAAAAGACAATTTGGAGCAGAATGAGAGTATAAGACTTGCTTCTATGATTCCTATGTCCAAAAAATTTTCGCGATGTAAAAAAAATTAAAAATAAAATAAAATATCATGTGAATGTCGCACGTTGCATTCGAGTTGAATCGCAGGTCTTCATTCAAAAAGACATTCTTCTGGCTGATTCTTATGTAAAATCACCCCTTGTTTCCAAATACGACCACCTATCCCATTATTCTGAATGACTAGAGATGTGCAATGCTGAAAATCTTGTGCATATGTAGCAAACAGGAAAACACGGATTGCACCCCCCCCCCCCTCCAAACATACTGTGTAGCAAAAAAACTCTCAAATCCTTCTGAGTCTATTCCGCCTGATTCTTCTGCTACATTTTCCTCCTACACGTACCGAATTTTATAGAAAAGCACCCCCTCCCCCCCCCCCCTTTTTTTAATTTGGGGGCAAGTTTTATTTTTTGCTACATGTGCACAGGATTTTGAGCTTTGCACATCTCTAGTCATTCAGAATAATGTTTACGGATAGTGTAATGCTTTTTCCCCCTCCAAATTAAAAAAAAAGGCTCTGAATCAGAGGAAGGCGGAGGTTCAAAAAGGGGGGCGTGATGAGGGGAAAGGTGATCGTATTTGGAAACAAGGTGTCATTTTACATAAGAATCAGCCAGAAGAATGTCTTTTTGAATGAAGACCTGCGATTCAACTCGTATACAACGTGCGACATTCACAAGAGAGTTTTTTTTTTTTTTTTAATTTTTTTGACATCGCGAAACTGTTTTTGGACATGGGAGTCATAGAAGCGAGTCTTATACTATCATTTTGCACCGTATTTTTTTAAAAAACATCATTTTTTAAAAAGAAGAATAAAAAGATCGTTTTTCGTGATGTTTCTAATATTTTGGGGAGTATACCCCCCAAGTCCCTCGTTTTGCTATCGGTGTCCATGATCTTGAACTTTGAACCTCTCTTGCCCGTCAAAACTATATTAACAGTTAATATAAAGCTCCATTCAACTTCAAAAAAAAAATAATAATAATAATAACTGCTCTGAAACTAAGGAAAATTGAAAAAAACTTGGGGGGCCTTTTGAAAAAAATTGGTACGTATAGGGGGAAAACGGAGGTCATGTTCGGATTCAGGGGATCATTTTCCATAAGAATCAGCAGACGAAATATCAAAAGCATTTTGAAGGGGTTTTTTTGAGCAATCACGATTGCTTATTGCTTTCATTTGACTGTTTTTGGCGTGCTATCATTTTATTTCCCACCGGCGCTACCCTCTGCCAGCACCATCCGTCGACCGGCTCCTCGCGATGCAGCTCCTCTAGCGAAAGCCGTCTCCTGGTTGCATCCATGTCCATCTCACACGCTCATACATACACAACTATACACACACATACACAAACACATACACGCACGCATACATACAGACACCTACACATACACAACTACCCACACATTCATGCCTGCACACAGACACAAACACATATGCCTACACACACATATACATACCCCCCCCCCCCCCGCACAAACACACATACCCCCACACACAAACACACACGCCTACATTCACACACTCGTCATTGTGAAAAACATAATTTGAATTCAAGATGTCAAAATTCAAATTAATTTTTTTTTTTTTTTTTTTTTTTGCCGAACAGTGTAATTAGTACTCGCATTCTGTGAACCGTATTCCTGAGTTATTACTAAAAAATATATTAACTAACTTTCGTCAGAGGCACTTTCCAACAAGTTTTAACGTATATGGTGATAATTGTGCGAATGTTGCAGGAGTTAAAAAGTCTCAGCTGAAACTCGGTTACGACGGCCAAGTTTTACTCTTTATCAGTGTTGTGGATTTTATTGTGTTACATTTTGCTACCTATTAACCTGAGCGATATAAAATCAAACATCCGATATCCTTCTTAATTATATGTGAAACTGCTCAAGAAAGGCAAACATGATAAAAGCGAACATAAAAATAATAAAATAACATAAAATTTGATTTATTCAAAAGCGAACAGTTCGGTTCAAAAAATTCATTTCTATAATGCATTTTTCCGGTTAAACACAATGCATCTTTAGCTAATATACAGTAGTTTTATATTCAGTTTTAGAAAACAATGGATCATAAAATAGCGGTGTTTTTTCCAGAACTCGATATATTCAAAAAGTAGGGAATGGTGTTCCACTAATAATTGCATAAACGCGCTTTTATCCTCGCTTTTAAAAGAATTAACTCATAAAACTCCCGAAACGGAAATCTTTATTGCTATAAACTTCCTCGTGGGGGTGCCCATAGAGCCACTGTCAGATACCTTACTCGAGTATAACATTTCAATTACGGGTCGTAAAAGTGAAGAAATGTGCTTTAAAGTAGCTTTTAAAATTTGCCGGACCATGGGAAGTTAATCTGGAGCGATCGATGAAGGCCCAAGAACTACTCAGAGAAATATATCTTAGATGGAATCTTTTTTTTTTCCTTTTATTGTCTGCAGGGTTGGCTTTCTGCCGGCAGAAACTGGTTTTTGCCCTGCCTGTGGCAGAAACTGGTTATAACCGGTAAAAAACGGCAGAAACTGGCAAAAACTAAAAAGTGTTTTAATAGTTCTATTAATTGCTAAATCACATTTGTTTAAGTAAACTAAAAAATGTAAATCCATTCCATTATTGTAAAAAGTAAAATCCATAGCTAATGCTCTTGATTTAGTTTAGAAAGAGAATTGTTTAATTGCATTTGCTTGTAACATTTTGATTAACAAAAGAAGAGATTCTTATTGGAGCTTAAGAAAAAATGTGACAACCAGATTTAAACAGTGAGTTACTGATTATATCATTTGTGCTAGCTTATATGCTTCCTTCAAAGTGCTTGGGAGTGAGATTAAAATGCGCTCAAGAAGAAAAAGAAGAAAATAATAGAATTTTACTTGCCAATATTAACAAATTTTGTACAAAATATAGCTTTGCAAAACAAAGTAGTTCTCGAAACGTATTTTTCTAGTCTAGTGTTTATAACTACCACACCTATAACATGGTTGACCAGTTTTAAAAAAATGTGCAATCCACCAAAATGTTAATGTCTTTTGAATGGTGATAATATTGTACATAAATTGCACTTTGGTTAACATTTAATTGTTTTTCCCGAGCATTCATTGTTATATGTCAGTAATTACTTCATATAATTCACGAGTTTCTGCCACAAGTGTGGCAGGAAAGAGGTTTTTGCAATGCCGGTTTTAACCGGTTTCTACCAGTGGTTTTAACCACCCTGGCAGAAACTTGCCAACCCTGCCCCCCTGTGCTCGGCTAGTGGAGTAGAGAAACGATTATTCCCCATTTTCTAACAACCAGTTTTGAAGGAGTGGTTTACTTTTCCACCTGAGGTGTGCCCGGCTGGCAGTGGAGTGGAGATCTAGGAAGTTGGACCTAGCCCATATTTTTCTTTAGGAGGGGAAGGGTGTTGACCAATCGTGGTCGCTGAAAGTGATGTCATTCTTTTTGGAGCGCGAAAATATCCGAATCCTTTAGCGTCGCATTTTTCATTGCATTGGAATTGGAAGTTGCAACTGTTTTTTGTGAAGGGGAAATGGCAGAAACGAAGCGCGTTTCAAAAGAGCAACTCTGCATAATGCTGGATTGGATGGAAGACAATAATAAGTTATTTACTAACCAATTAACAAATGACTTCACCAATCAGGACAAAAAAAAGATGTGGACTGCATTAACCGCCACTTTGAATGCACAAGGAGGGTGCAAAAAGAGCACAGACAAGTGGATGAGGGTAAGTACCTTAATTGTTTTCTTTTCGTTAAATTAATTGAAAATATATGTAATAGAGATTCACTGAATATTCGGCAGACAAGGCCGAATGAAAATTACAATACAGTACCACAGTAAAAAATTAATTTAAACAGTTGCTTATTAATTTTATCACATTAAAAGTAATTCTCATGTAAAAAAAAAAAAACCTCCAAAAGTTTAAAACTTGTTAAGAAACAACCTAATTTAAATTCACCATTGACTTCAAAGTTTAATAATCCTTGAATTTCATTTTTCAAAATGATGATACACATATTTATCAGTTACCAAAGAGATTAACACAGCAGAAAACCTATTGAATAATTTGCATTTTGCAAGGTCCTTCATCTATGATATAGCATGTTTTGACCATGATTATCAGATATCAAATCATCTCTCCCGAAAGAAATTATTGTTCTACTTATGCAGCCATATTCCAAACTTAGGACAAACGTAAACTGAATTATATTTACTATGTGCATTTACTTTTTATTTTGGATGAATTTGGTTTGTGTATAACAACTACAGCAAAATTCCTCTAATGCGGACACTAACGGGACAATATTTTTTGTCCGCAATAGAGAGGTGTCCGCAGGACAGGGGCTTAATAATGTTATTTGCATTAGAATTAAAAATTGTCTGCATAAGAGAGGTTTCACTGTATATGTAATCTACTTGAAATACACCGCTAAAATTATGAAGTTTAATAAAAAAATGTATGTATTTTTTTTAAAAGTAGCCAAATAATTTATGTTTTAAATTTGGAGAAAATTCAAATATTAGTTTGAAAAAAAATTAAACAAGTATTTGGCCAAATATTCAGTTTGAATTTTACTGGAATATTCGATGTTCACTGAATCTCTACTCTGTAATAGAAATTAATCACATTATTTTTAATCACATAATAAGCTTCTATTGTTCTACATAGTCAATCATTATGTTAAAAGCTTAATAATCCTTAAATTTTATTCTTAGATTTTTAAAATGATGATACACGTACAGTGAAACCTGTGAAAAACGATAATATCTAACAAAAATCTGTCTATAACAATATTTTTTTTGGCCCAAGCAAAATGTCAGCATGAATAATCTAACTGTCTATAACGATAACCTGTCGATTGATAACCTGTCTATTACGATATTTTATTTAGGTCCCAACAGTATCATTGTAGACATTTTACTGTATTTATCAGTTTCCAAAGAGATTAACATAGCAGAGAACCACTTGAATAATTTGCATTCTGCAAGGTTCCTGATGAATTTTAAACTTATTGGAGTACTAGTATAGACCTCCATTACCATATAATAGATTTTAAAACAAAATTCCAGATGAAATTTAACTACACTATTTAAAAAATTTAGTTTGTCAAAAACAAAGCAAAAGTTATTTTAAACATTAACAATAAACAATGAAATAAAAGGTATGATTTATCAAGTTGTAATTAAAACAAATTGTATCAATCTAATACAGTTCTAGTCAAATTTTGTGCAATAATTTCTATTATTAAAATATTTTTATAGCATTCCCGCCCCCCCCCCCCCCCCCCAAGTATTTTTTTACCCAAAGTCACAATCTTTTTCTTACTCCTAAAAAATGATTCAATTTTATTTCTTTTCATTGTTATAATTATGGTAAAATTTGAATCTGCAAAAACTAAGGTTTTAAAAATTTGCAATCAAGTTTTCAAGTGATTAGGTTACGATATGATTGAAAGGGTTTTTTGTTATGAGTCAATGAATATTCATCTTAAGGATCCCTTAGAATGTTCCTGACCAAAAGTAAGTTGTCCTACACTAATATGTGATACAGAAAAAGTACATACAATACAGTCAATAACAGTGGCGCAGCGAGGGGGGGAGGGTTTGGGGGTGAAAACACCCCCCAGAGACATTGGTTTGAACATAAATGCAAATTCTAATACATTAGTTTATGCATATGAGAGGGCTATTTTGATCAAAAAATCACCTTCAAAAGGTATTTTTGATCACCCCTTCCCCTCCAGAAGGTGGTTTTGATCAAAAAATCCCCTCCAGAAGGAGTTTTTGATCAAAAAACCACCTCTAGAAGGTATTTCTGGCTGCGCTAGTGGTCAATACATAGAAGACAGTCTTATTTTATGAATATAGCAATTTCAAATTATTGCAGTTATCATATGCTTGCACTTTTTATCAATTGTAAAATGTGTCTTGAACGATATTTAATTTTTGCAACTACTTGGTATTGACTGAGTACCAAGTGCTCGGTAAATTTGCAGAGTAGCTACCGAGTACTCAGTTACCAGGGTTATCATACATCAAATAAACGCGATAATAAATCACGAAAGAAATTAACAATCAATTTGTGCAGAACTGCGCAGAAGCATAAACTAAATTAGCCAATGACTATATTTGCTTTTGAACTTCTGATTGTGTTATTCGTTTTTAGCTTTTACTTTTTTACATTCAATCTGGGCATTTTACATCTTTCGTGGTTACAATGCCACCCTATTCCGTGGAAAATTGGGAGTTTACTTTACTGATTAATTACAAAAGCACAATATAAATGCAAATTCCAACGTGTGACTAAAAAAATAAATAACTGTAATCATGTAACATCACGTAAATCAAATGCATTAATTGTTGAACGCATGTATATTCTTTCACCTGCAAGCGCTTGCCGTTGATAGTAATGCATTAGCACTTGCACAGGAACGGAAAAAGCCATTTCTCTACTGCTCCGAGGCAGTCGGCAAGTGTAGCGACTAAAAGCAGTTCGGCCGCAAGCGCGAAACAACCAATGGAAGAGGAGCACACCCCAAGTCGAGAGAGAACTGGTTAGCAGGGAAAAATAGAAAAAATTTCTCCCTTTCGGCCGATTTCTCCACTGGCCGTCCCGACTCCACTAGCCGAGCACAGGGGGGGCTGATTGTCTGACAACTTGTAAGTCAAAATTTTAGTACAGTACGAGGGGAGAAGTAATTTGATTTCTTTTGGTACAAGATAAGTATAAATTGGAGATTCAATTTACAGCTTGGTGAAAAATGGTACATTTATTTGCTTGCATTTCTCGGTAACGCAAGAACTAAGAAAGAAAAGAGAAAAATTTTACACTTGAAATCAAGATTTTGTTGGATTTATGCAAGGTACTTAATTCTGGGTATGCTAGTACCATTATGCTAGCACTAGCTAGTACCATCTAGTTCTGGTATAGCTTACCTAATTCTCGTATAGTGATTACAGATCTGATATTAGGTTTTCTCTGAATGCAAGAGAGTTTGTTTGTTTGTTTTTTTTTTTTTTTTTTGAGCAATCACGATTGCTTATTGCTTTCATTTGACTGTTTTTTGCGTCCTATCATTTTATTTTCCCACCGCCACCCTCCGCACCATCACCGTCGACCGGCTCCTCACGATGCTGCTCCAATAGCGAAAGCCGTCTGCAGGTTGCATCCATGTCCTACACACACGCGCATACATACACACACACACACATATACACACAAACACATACACACACATACACCTACACACACATACACACACAATTACATACAGACACCTACACATGCACACACACACAAACACATACAAACAACTACTCACATACGTATGCCTGCACACAGACACAAACACATATGCCTACATACACATACACATACCCCCCCACATACACACACATTCATACACACAACTACTCACACGTATGCCTGCACACAGACACAAACACACACACATACACATACCCCTACACACAACACACATACCCACACACACACAAACACACACGCCTACATACACACACTCGTGATTGCGAGAAACATAATTTGAATTCAAGATGTCAAAATTCAATTTTTTTTTCAGATAGTTAGTTTTTTATATAATCTTTAGTTAAATTTAGTAATTTTAATGAATGCACAAGTTTGTAAAGAGCTTATAAGCTTATATATATATCGATACTTAAAATAACACCATAGAATACGCTTGTTGCTGCCCAAAAATATCCGCCACTGTGCTGCACAACAGATTTTTACAACCTGTTTCCCATGAAGACCTGGTTCTACTATGATGGCGCTAAACTAAGTGATATGTTGTGCTGATTTTTCTTCATAGCACTCTTGATGTAAATCACGCAAAAATCGCAATTTCCTTATTGAACTACGTCAGGACTTCCCACAGTTTCAGCAACTCAGACCACTATCTAGACAATTGATTTGCACAATTAATGTTTTCGAGGTATTATTCATAGTTGGAGACAGTTAATAATACATGCAAATAATGTATAAAAAACACCATTAATGTTTTCAAGGTGTTATTCATAGTTGGACACAGTTAATAATACATGCAAATAATGTATAAAAAGCAGTGAGTTCTAAAAATATAATTTAAAGCGTGAAGAAAATGTTATCATTCATGTGTAAAATAAACAGTTGCTAAATAATGCTTACGAAATCTACGAAGTATATACATAAAAATTAATTTAAAACTTGTTATTTTCGGAATCGGACTTGACTGGTCATTACTTCGTAGTTAAGAGAACAGAGTGATTTTGCTGTTTCTAAGCAATATCAAGGCGCTCATCTATGAGATTTGATCTGTATTTAAATGTTATATGAATGAGACTAAATTTATAAAAAAAATACAGAACGGATTTAATCGTCATAATTTACATGGTTTTTTAAGAATAACTTCTCCGGGAGTAAATGCATTTATTCCAACGTTCCGTCCACTTCTTAAGGGGGTTCGGGACACATTTTGAAATTTTTTTTATTATTTACTTTAGAGTTTTGACATTTTTTGCACTGATTCACCATTTATTTAATAAGCAAAATCATAACATAAATATGAAAAAAAAAAATTCTTTAATTTAAATTTAATTAGTTTTTTTTTTAAAAATGGGGTTGCTTTAAATTGCTATAACTTAATATTCTTGATTCAATTTTCATTTTTTTAAAAATAAATTACGCACAAATATCTAAGCTTCAATTTTTATTCGGCGATTTTAAAAATATTGATTCAATAAAAAATAAAAAATATTTGAAGAAAATTTTCAAAAAATTCAAAGATACTTTTTTTCGAAAAATTCAAAGATACTTTTTTTTGAAAAAAATCATAATTTTTGCAGTAAACGTTTTTTTCAAATTCGCCGAATAAAAATTAAAGTAAACTGTTTGAAAAAGATATGCTCCAAGTTTCATTACTTTATCTTTATTGGTTCCTGACTTATAAGAGTTTGAATGCAAGAAATCGGGAAAAATTGCATCATGTAGAAAAACGCATTTAAAGTTTTTAAGTTTAATACACATTAGTTAGGTGCATGCAAAAAAAATAATTATATCTTTCGTTCTATTTAAGATAGAAACAAGATTCAAACGTTCTCTTAAGCAGAGAAAAACGGAGTAATTTTTCACATGATAAAAAAAAATTGCAAAATTTGACGATTTTTGTGTCCAGGACTTGTGAACGTTAAGTTTCTGAGAGCTTTTTCAAAGTCGCCTCCGCAGAGTTTAGACGTGCTTTGTTGCTTTCAAAATGTATGCCTCATAATAGTTTCTTAAACAGAAAAAGCAATCAGAAATCACTGATGTCAAATATTTCTGCTATTACCCTTGATGATAATAGCAGCAGTGTATTGCCTCTGTGATGTACATTGAAGATTGCCCCTCACGTTCAATATCTTCCATATTTTGCCTGTTTTCCTCAAAAGCTTTATGCCAGCAAAAAGTACTGACTCTAAACATTGCTTTATCGTTGTAAATTTCACGTATCATATCAAAGATCTCCGATGCTGATTTTTTCAGACGAAAACAAACTTTAATCACATAACTCTGTACCAACGACGCACAGACGGGTATTTAAGCCAAAAAGCTGGTCAAAAATCGAAATTGTCAACCTTACAGGTTATTGTCGGTTCTGAGTCTCAAAACAGGTGGATAAACACGGCAGTATGTGAAAACGTTCTTTTTTCATTGAAACTAACCATAAAAATTTACCATAATTTCATAAATTTTCCATTTTTCGGTTATTTTTGGATTCACAGGTGTACGTTGCGCAGAAGTAAACTTTCCACGTACACAAAAATCAACCGTGATTCTAAAAGTGTGAGAACAAGACACACAACATCATTGAGTTTTCAAGCCAAAACTGCCATTTTTATTATTGTTCCATGGAACAAAACAAAAACTGCGCCTTCTATAAATTAAAGTAGAAGTTATGAATTGAAGTAGAAGTAATTAAAATTAAAATAGAACCAAACATTCTCCCCACCCTGTCAAGAGTCATTCTTGACAGTCAACTGATAACAGTACTAGTTTAGAGATGGATCGCAAGAACAGTCCACAGTTCGTTTTTATGTCCATCACGCGTGTCCTAGAATCAGCTCCAGGATGTGCAACTACTACTCTACCGAGAGTCCAAGATCCAGGATGACCACTGTCCTTGAGAACTAAATTCCCTTCTTTTACATTTGGCTGTGGCATTCACCACTTTTCCCGCGACAGTAGAGTTGATAAGTAGTCTCTTTTCCGGGATTTCCAAAACCCATTCCTCATGGACTGCACTAAATTCCATCTGGAAGAATAAGAAAGATTATTTACTGGAGTATCATCAAGGGGACTAAGAAGAACTCCTATAAGAAAATGAGATGGCGTCAGGATTTGAACTTCCAAGCTACTGTCACTAGTATCAACTAGTGGACGGCAGTTGAGGCATGCTTCAATTTGGGTCAATAAAGAAATTATCTCTTCAAAAGTTAATACAGTTTCGCCAATGACTCTTTTCAAATGAAATTTCATAGATTTAACTGCTGTTCCCAAAGCCCGCAAAAGTACGGAGAAGCAAGTGGGTTAAAATGAAATTCAATATTGGACTGAGATAAGAAAAAAGCAATGTCCTCATTTTCATTCACAGATAATAAAAACTTCTGAATGTCGTTGAGCTTCCGTTCAGCTCCAACAAAATTTCGACCCTTTTCACAAAATATATGACGCGTTGCTCCTCGACGGGAACTAAATCTTCGTAATGCCGCTAGAAAATTATCTGAGGACAAATCGCTTGCTGCTTCTAAATGAACGGCTTTTGTTGCAAAACACACAAAAATTGCAACATATCCCTTTGTAGTTTTAGATCCTTTTCCTTTATTAAATTTAAAAAAAAAAGGACCTGCGTAGTTGATTCCCGTGTTTGAAAAGGGACGCACAGGTGTAACCCTTGCTTTGGGCAGATCCCCCATTATTTGAGTAGTTTTTGCTTGCCTATACCGTGTACAAGTAATGCAATTGTTAATAATTTTCTTAACGAGTTTTTTGCAATTGATGATCCAAAATCTTTGTCTGAGAATATTCGTTGGCAGTGTTAGTCCAGCATGAAGGTGAATCAAATGATATTGCTGAATTAGAAAGATGATGGGGTAAAAAATAATGTTTTAATGGATCTGTTAAGCTTGCAGGAACCATGTGACCCATGTCTTCATATTCCCCCATAAACCCTTTATATTCATGTTCTAGCATTTCATCTTTTTTAAATTTGCGTTCCATAGCAAATAAGCGTGAAATTGCTGCAGCTTTTGATTCACTCAACAAATCTTTTGATTTATAGAACGGAAGTTTAACTTCAAATTTCCCATCTTCGAAAATTTTATGAGCATTTTCAAAATTACTTTCGCAAAACTGTTCGTCATCCGTTAAAACTTTTCCTTTATAGTTTATTTCTTCTGTTTTCCAAAATTCCTGCAAAGTTTTGCCAATATTTATTTCCAAATGCATATTAATTGAATTTATCTCTCTTGAATCACTTGCTTTACCTGAAATAACCCATCCCAAAACTGTATTTTGAGCAATTGGTTCATTTTTAGCTCCTATAATTTGCCCAGGACGTAGTGTCTGAAACACATAATCTGCTCCGATTATTATATCAATAGGTCCAGGTTGTTGGAACCGAGGGTCCGCTAAATCAATACCTTTTAAATAACTCAAGTTACTAAAAATAATGAACGAAAGCGTTTTCAGGTGAACCATCAAAAGGAAGAAACAATCAGAAAGTAGACCTTGAAAAATAAATGAATTTAGAACTTATTAAAACCAATTATAATATCAAACAATCTGATTTCCTTGATCTTAATATTTCTCTTTCATACAATTCCGTTCATATTGATCTTTTTGACAAACGACTTTCCTTTCAATTCCATGTTAATCGTTTGATTTCATGGAATACAAATATTTGAATTAAAGTTTTTCGTAACACCTTAATTAATGAAATCAATAGAATTAAAACTATCTGCAACAGAAATGATTTTGTCTCTAAAACTCTTAATTTATTAGAAAGTACTTTAGACTATAATAAAGTTCCCCAATCTTTTTGTTTAAGTTACATTAGAAAAGTAAGGAATTGCCCAGCAGAGTGAAGTATAGCGCAATTGTGTTATTGCAGTAAGGGCCACCTAAGCTATGAAGGTCTGTTGGGATCTATCCTGAAAATTTCTGATGTAATTTCCGATCCAGTTTTTATTTTTAGTATTATTTTTTATTTTGAGTATTATTTTTTATTATCATTTTTACTTCTTCTCCAGGGTTTTTTCCAACTCCCGTTTTTTTTTTTTGTTTTTTTTTTTACTCCATGTTTTACAATTCCAGGCTCTGCTGCTGCCGTGTCTTAACTGCACATGTTTGCCTGGCACGTGCATTTCATTTCTTTTTCAAGGTCTACGACAAGGGCCGTGGTAGCCCGATCGGTAGAGTGTCGCATTCGGGGCCGGAGGGTCCTGAGTTCGAACCTCGATGGTCGAAGATCCACCATCGTCATTAAAGAGGAACTGGGCGACGTCAAATATGCTCATGGTCTCAATGCCGTCCAAGTGAAACGATACCTCCGGGGGTGCTAGCACCAGGTAGCTATTAGCTCCTGGTCTAGTTCTAAATTCTTATTAACTGTTCGATCCCGTGATGGTGCTGCCATCTATCGGTATAAAAAATATAATGGAGGCAAGGCACTTAATATGCAGTCCTCGACATAAATACAGTTGTAGTCAGTTGTGACTCGTAATCGAATCGAACTGAAGGTTTACGACTTTCTGATTGTTTCTTCCTTTTGAAGGTTCACTTGAAAACGCTTTCGTTAATTATTCTCCAGGTATGTTTTCTTGTTCAATTTTCTCGGGGAGGGTAGCAAGTTATTGGGACCTTCCCTCTTGCTAAACAGAAAGGGTCTTGTGAACTTAGGGACCAATCCTCCCCTTGAGAAAGTGTCGGTCCCTGGTTCACCTTTTTTCCTTTTGGTGTTCTTGCTTTTTGCATCTTCAATTTCATTTAAGTTGTTCATTCATGAATATGTTTGTGCTGTTTTTGTTTCTAGCAGCTTTGCGCTGGCATTACAGTACAATTCAGAATTTATTCTTTCATCATTTTTTCAATGTCTTTGAATTTATATTTAAAATATGTTCTTAAAATGTATCTCATGTTGTATATATATATGGGGGGATTTATCCGAATTAAATCGAAAATAGTAGACGAAACACTTTTAATGAGAACAAAAACTACATAAACGAACATAAACACATCACTAATTTCGCTGTCAAGGACCTTCGTTCTTAACACAACAATCATATTCCGTCTTACAATGTTCTTTTCTTGTTTATCATGCGATCCGCTCGCCGCGGTTTAGCGGTACATTTACCGTTAATATTAGGGAGCTCATATCCTCATGTACATATATTTATATATGTATGTACGAAAACTGCTTCAGAGAAAATATTCGAATTTTTTTTCTTCATTTGAGCCAAAAACAATCGAATGAAAAATTTAAAAGGCAAACATTTGCTATCTTACGGAATGTTGTAAAAGAAATAAATCGAAATGCTAAAAAAGGAATTGCTTTTGGAGATAATTTTGACAAATTATTTGATGTAAGCACTTTCTTACGAGGATTAAAGTAGCTATTTTATTTCAATAAAAGTAGGAAGCTCTTACAGCAATTGGCCTCTTTATTTATGAAGACTTTGTCTTAAAAAAGTCCTTTTATTTGTCATTTTATCCGAGTTAACTTTTTTGCAACAATGGCGTATAAATCATTATTTCTGTACTAGTTGACAAGCGATGTCTTCGATGACTATAAAAGAAACGCTTCTAATATTTCTGGAAAGAAACTAAAACTAGCATTATTAAAATTGTCTCTTTATTTTAAAGGCCTTTAATTCCGAATGCAAGTTACCTTTATTTTAACGAATAAATTCTTCAAGATACTTTAAACTTAATATGTTTCTAAAAGCGCTGTTTGCATTTCGTTTTAGCCCAATATGCTATGCATGACGGCAAAATGGCTTGCTAAACTTCATTAGCTTACAGTAAAATGGATGTGTTTTGCTATTCCTGAGTCAATTGTATCAAGTAAGAACGTTAGAATTCATTTTACACAATGCATAAAATATATATAATGCAGTCAATTTAAACAACGCAGTATATTCCATAGGAATCAATTATCTTATAACTTTAAACGAGCAATTCTTGTGGCTGGCTATATATATACAGTGAAGCATCGTTTATACGTTTTTGAGGGGACAGACTCTGTAGGAACATATTGATAAAACGTATAATTTATAAAAACGTATAAAAGTGAAACGTATAAACGGTGATTCACTGATATATTTCGTATCTTGGAAACGGCTCAAACGATTTGGCTAACATTTTGGAATTAATTGTAGTTTTGCATTCTAAGTTAATCTACAAGTGTTTTTTTTTTTCTGTTTGAAAAAAAAAACCGCGATTTTTTACAAAAAACAGTTTTTTAATATAAAATCTAATTAGGTTAAACCTTGAAAAAAACTGAATTGTCACATAAGGCAGATGATTTGCAACCATAACAATGAAAATTTGTCTCTTCTCGCTTTAAAATTTTAAACTTGCTTGGGGTTGCCAGGCTTGGCTGATAATAGTCACTTTGGCTAATTTCAATCACCTTTGGCTAAAAACAAATTCAAAAGCATTATGTAAGTCGATTTTATGTTTTTTCTTTTTAGCGAAACTATTGCTTGACTATCTTTTTTCATTCTATTTATTTATTTTCTTTTTATCACTTCAAATAGTTTTATATGTTTTTTTAAATCACGCATCTAAATTTTATTTCGAAGAAACATATGTCTTGAGACTATTCATATTTTGTTAAGTTATAATTTGTTGGAGTGGTTTGTGGATCATCAGTTTTTATGGATAGTATACTGTATGTAGCGTTTTCTGGCATAAAGTGACCATATACCTTAAAAGTACTTATTCCAAATGAAAATCTCGATTGGGATAAAATTATGAATCGCAACATAATATCGAAGGAAGTATTGGATTACTTCCTGGTAAAAAAACTGGTATCAAAACATAGTAAAATCGTCTCCAAAGTTCAAAATCTTTCAATTACTGACAGGAAAATTGTATAGTGGAGATAAAAATGTGACAGATACTGTTTGACCTCGGATTGTATGTAATTCGGCAATCTGCTAAGTAAAGACGATACCATCTGAATGAATCTAGCAGGGGAGAAGGGAAAATAACGATGGGATTTTTATGCACGCGTTTTATACTGTCACTAGTGCCTTATTCGTTTATTGCATTCTCAAAAATAAAATATGGGAAATAAAAATAGTTGCCATGGAAACAACAAAAAGAAAAGAAAATATTTTCATTTCGTTCAGGAACGTAAAAGCAAAATGGTAAGCTCAAAACTTCGTTGTGAATAAATAAATCAATTAATTTTTGCCGTAAGAATATGGATCGAATATACTTTAGATTTAAAAAATGCTGCTGTGAGCAAATTTTCATTTTTACAAAACTAAGGCTAAATAATAGAGAAGCAAAAGTGCACATCTGAAACAAACCAACTAACAGCCTTATAAACTAATAGATACGTCTATTTCCGCCTATAAACCGGATATTAGCCTTTCCATGTAATAGATGGTCAGACAGTAGTTTGAAGCAAAATGTTGATTAAATTGCATTCAGAATCTTCTTTGTTGGGTACTTGAGTGTTATACGAAGGCCGCGGCGCATTTTCAATCCTAACACTTTTTCCATATTTATTGTCGCCGTGTTTGGCCTTAAAAACTACATTTTTTGGCAAAACCGTGTGTTAAATATTTGTAAGCAACCAGCTAAGAGCTTCCCTAGGTGGATGTTAGGGGGAGAGGAGGCCTATATTCAGTAGTAGGGTTCTTATAGCTGATATGATTATAATGCTGATGAAGTGTTTGCATGTATATCTCTAGTTTCTCTGAAGCATATCCAACGACTGGCGAGAACCTCAATATTTCGTTAACGTGATGCTTTTCAAGTATATTTGAAAAAGTATAGAACCTTAGAAACACACGAATTGACAACAAATTCTTTTAATGCACAGAGAGGCTCGGTCGTCCAGGTACTTATACTAAATTGAGTATTTTATTTTACATCTTAGGCGTTAAAACTAATATAAGATTTCTAATTAGAGAACTAATTAGACTGGAATTCTCCGCGTTTTTGAGTCCACGATGCAGCCTACAGTTCGTATATACTGTTTGAACATCGATTACATGGAAAGACTAATATCCGGTTTATAGGTGGAAATGGACGTATCTATTAGTTTATAGGGGTGTTAGTTGGTTTGATTCAGATGCGTACTTTTGCCTCTCTATTATTTAGCCTTAGTTTTGTAAAAATGAAAATTTGCTCACAGCAACATTTTTTAAATCTGAAGT
Organism: Uloborus diversus; assembly: GCF_026930045.1. NCBI lineage: Eukaryota > Metazoa > Arthropoda > Arachnida > Araneae > Uloboridae > Uloborus > Uloborus diversus. Next base: position 1,669,571 of record NC_072735.1, read on the forward strand.
ATATTCGATCTATATTCTCACGGCAAAAATTAATTGATTTATTTATTTACAACAAAGTTTTGAGCTTACCATTTTGCTTTTACGTTCCTGGACGAAATGAAAATATTGTATTTTCTTTTTCTTGTTTCCATGGTAACTATTTTTGTTTCCATTTATTTTATTTTTGAGAATTCAATAAATAAATAAGGCACTAAAGACATTAAAAACGCGTGCGTCGAAATCCCATCGTTATTTTCCCTTCTCCCCTGCTAGATTCATTCAGATAGAATCGTCTTTACTTGGCAGATTGCCGAATTACATACAATCCGTGGTCAAACAGTGCAGGTAGTTATCAAAATAATGGAAACACTCCGTGACAAGTGTGTTGGGAATCGCTACTCTGCCGTAAATGTTCTGTTAATAAAAGTGCCTTCTGTCTGTACTCACTCACACTGGTGAACCCAGATAGTGATTGAGTTCTGTGGTCACTTTTGCTGCTGTTGTTCGCTTTTTAGAGATAACAATCCGCTTCAATATCTGTCGATTTCTTTCACTGAGCTTCTCTTTCCTTACACTGTTTTGTTTTGCCAAGCTTGACTTACTGCAATGTGTGTATACTATCATGACTTTAGATACTGTATCTCTAGAAACACCAATAAGTTGAGATGTTTCAGTTACACTTGCTTCAGCTAAACGCACTCCAACAAGCTGGCCTCTTTTAAAATTTGAGAAGTCCGACATTTCACGCGCTTAAAAAAAATCCAAGACTTTCAGAACTTCCATTAAGCTACCATATACTACCAGAATATGTACTTTGCTATTTATAAAAAAAAGAAGAAAAAAAAACATATATCTAGTTTTATTTTTCATTACTTACGAAGCACATTCAAAAATGTCACTTTTATTCACAGGTGTTTCTTATTTTTTGATAACTACCTGTAGCTAAATTCATTGCATACTGAAGTATGACAATTTATGCGTTTTCAAGACATTATCGTGTTGATGAGTTACTGAGTCCGGAAATTTTCTACCTGACAAATATATTAATTTTTACACAGAGTATTTTTATGTGGTATTTTTTTTTTTCTTCGCACGGCTGTAAATTTCGAACGCGAATGCTTCGAATTAGATTCGGATTAGCTAATAACATATTTCAAATACTCGAAACAATTTCAAGCAAACACCGACAGCCCTGCTAATCAGTTAATCAGCATTATGGTCACTAATAAGTTAAAGGAGCTACTTTGATGTTAAAATAATGCTATCTAAAGAAGTGCCATTTGAAAACACCGAGATACCTATAAATTGTCATTTATTTAAAAATATTTTAGTAACAATAATTGATCTCAGCATGCTTCTCTAATTGTTCTACTTAGCGGTAGCCTTTTTTTTTTTTTTTTACAAACCACATTAAAAAGTGTTCTTTGCATCTTGAAATATTTATTTAAGGTTTCGCAAGATCTATCTTTCAGAAAACTAAAAAATATACAATTAACTTACAAGCAAACTTCGGTATTTGTTTCCATTTAGAAATAAAAAAAATGAAACAAATGTGTCAAGTGATTCAATGAGTCAGTGCAACAGTGACTTTAACGGTTTTTCTACTGAAGATAGAAAAAAAGAATATTTTTATTATCTTGAAGATTAATGGAAGTAAAGAGAAAAAAGATATTTTTTTTTCTGAACCATTTTCAAAATAAATTGATGCCACTGCTTTGGAAGTTAAGCGTAAATACTTTCTAAAGGTAAAAAATCCTATTTTTTTTTTTTTTTTTTTTTTTTTTTTTTTAATGCGGTTATTTATAAAGAAGTCTTTTGCATTATACATTTCGATTTACTTTATACATTTGCTAGAAAAAAGTGTACCTTCTTTTCAATGGACGGTTCATTATTTTTTGCGGAATTCTTAGAGTGTATTGTAAAAAGAGTTATGTCTTAAAATAATATTTTTAATGAAGCTGTTTTGTAAAAATAAAATCGTTATTTTTTTGTTTGTTTGCTTATTGCGTATTTGAATGTACCTATTAAAACGGTATTTCTATATATATTACCAGTGGTACCCGCACGGCTTTGCCCGAAAGAGAAAAATTAAAAGGTCTTTTGGTTCTCCTGTATATTTACAAATAATGTGTGGTGAATTTTCTCGCCAATTGGCTTGTACCCATGTTACGGTTCCACGTTATGATAATTTCGTACCTCGCCAATTGGCTTGTGCTCATGTTACGGTTCCACGTTATGATAATTTCGTAATTTACTCGTTCATCTTATGATAGCTTTGTTCTTAAAATTGGAATAGAAAAAGAACGACATCGAATTTTCGAAAAATCGCTTCGAGGTGCGCACCCCCATGCTACAAACTAACTTTGTGCCAAATTTCATGAAAATCGGACGAACGGTCTAGACGCTATGCGCGTCACAGTGATCCAGACATACAGACATCCTACAGACATCCTCCGGACAGAAAGACTTCCAGCTCTATTATTAGTAAAGATCATAACATTCGTTCCTTCATTTTATATTTGTTCACAATATGTTTTCCTTTGTAATTCTCTTTTTGCACAAAATTATGAAATATGGCATAGAAACAATATTTTTTTCATCATTTATTGAGAAATTCCTGATTCGGGAATTAATACCGGTATTTCGGCATCACGTTTTAAAAATACCTAATACATATTTAGTCCGGTATTGCAATCCCTAATCAAGTCCAATGGACGAGTGAAATCATTTCACGGCAACGATATTAGGTAGTACATAAATTACGAAGTTGACATCGTTTCTATGTAATTTGAGTTATGGATTACTAAATCCTTCGCTGAAACGATATTTCCGCTAAAACGGAATTTGACTGTGTTTATTTTTTGTTCCTTATATACATATTCTATTTAGCTGATACTTTTGTTAGCACAGATTCCAGACGTCAATAAAAAGGTTAAATTTTCTTAAGTTAAAGAGTGCTTTTGCTGTGTAATATACTGCTGTAGGAAAGTGCATTCACGCACTATTACACTGCACTTTATTACACTCTGCTTTAAAATTAGGTAATTTAGGCACTCAAATTGTTTCTATCGATATTCTTTAAGTGTCATTTTGATACATTTAAGCTCTGGTTTATTAAGGTAATTATTTACACTTACTCAACAGCTTTAAAGCCAGCGCAAAGTTTTTTAAAAACTATTAAAATGCCGGATTTCTCACTTACAATTTGTTCTTTTCTACACATTGATGGAAAGTTTTACTTTAGTGTTTTTTTTTTTTTTTTTTTTTTTTTTTGAGCAATCACGATTGCTTATTGCTTTCATTTGACTGTTTTTGAGGTCCTTTGATTTTTCCCACCGCCACCCTCTGCACCATCACCGTGGACAGGCGGGCTCCTCACGCTGCTGCTCCTATAGCGAAAGCCGTCTCCAGGTTGCATCCATGTCCTACACACACGCGCATACATACACAACTACACACACACACACGCACATACACATACATACAGACACTTACACATATACACACACAAAAACCTACACACACACACAAAACTACCCGCACTTTCATGCCTGCACACAGACACAAACACACATGCCTACGCACACATACCCCATACACACAAACACACATATCCCCCCCACACACACACACACTCGTGATTGCAAAAAACATAATTTGAATTCAAGATGTCAAAATTCATTTTTTTTTTTTTTTGCCCGATTGCTGAACATGCGTCACTTGACGCAACTTTTATTTTCGAGGTAGACCGTGCAACAATAAGCACTGCAGCTAGTATTTATATATACTATTCGCCAGGGGTACCCATCCCCACCAAGCTCAATGGCGCGAATCCCCCCCCCCCCCCCCCCCAAAATCGCCTTCCCAAAACTTTACAACGTAGGACCTTGAGTAAACAAGTTTTGGAGACCCTGAGTTTTGCTACACCTTATTCATTATTATTTTTTTTCAAACGTATGAGTAATTACAGGGAGAGTGGGTTGAACTTTCTGGTTTAGGATGGAGTTATTACTAGATGTATACAATATGAACCTTGAAACGGAAATATAATAGCCACTTAGTTAGGGGTTTAGTACTGCGTTTGAATAAATAAAACCTGGCTTTAATCACATGAAATATTCTAATTTTCTTATCGTAATTTAATTCCGACTAACATGACAAAATGAGTATTCCAGGACATCCTTTTAACTTGGATGTCAACGCAATAGAATAGAAGTGAGTACACATTAAAAATAAAAGAAAGTTTAAAACACAAAAATAAGGCTTTTTTCCCCCTTCTCATAATATCCCTTCTTAAAAATGAATCTGGAAATATTATATTAAACTTCTTACATTTATCGTGTCGTACTTGAAAAATACTCTTATAACTTCAGACGTGTACTGTGCGCCAATATTGTGCTCAAGTTTCTCGATTCATCATATTCTACTTGAAAATATGACTTCATTCGTGTACTTAATTCTAAGTTTTACACCTTTAAAAAGCTAGTTACCTATTCAAAAAACCGTAAGTGAATAAATTTTATTATTCAATCTAAAATATTTATGTAATACCTTAACAAAAAAACTAACAAGACTATGTTTTTATTTTCGCAAAATGATAAAATAGCTTATTTTTCCTATTTTTCTGCAGCACCATATAGAAAATAGAAACAGAATTTATTAGCAAAACACAACTTTTAGTTTGTAGTTCAGATGTCTCGCAATTTAGAAAAAAAAAAAAGCACTTGATATCCATTACACTTGAATATTTTGCAGAAAAATTCAGCTCCTACTAAATCTTTAATTACTTTGCCGAATTCATTTATGCTCAAAAAATTAGGAAAATAACAACGTATTGCTTTCCAAACACATATTTGTTTTCCTTTCTTTCTTTTCGTTCTTAGCATCTCCGCGGAAGAAAAGTAATTAATTTATTTAGGAAGAAGGAGGGGCGCTTACTAATTTGCAGTCGAGACTATCCTGTTTTATGTTCTTACTTTATTTAGCTTATTAAATTAAAGGTATGGCTTTGAACATTTTTCAAATAGATGAAGCCAAAAATAACTTACTTTGACTTATTTTAAGAACATAAAAATTTGACTGTCCAGATTAACTTATAACTTTAGTTTTTTTTTCAACAATTGTGTTGCGAAACAAATCATAATATATTTTGAAATTTAATAGGTTTAAATATTAACAAGCGAAATAAAACCAAATTCATCTCCCCCTCCCTCCCGCTTTACACTCACGAACACAAGAGAAAACATAACAGACGATGATTTTATTTTGAGCATTGCAAGTTTATGTTTCATAATGACATTAAAGCATCAGCCAAAGAAAAAACGCTGCTAGCACATTTTCCGTAATATATGGACTACTGTCCAACCACGGATTGCATGGAATTTTCAAACGTCCATTATATATAAGACGAATCTATGTGAATAAGGGGGAAACGTAATGATTTGATGCGCGTATTCCACTCATTTTAATGAAACTCTGCTTCTGTAAAAGCTGACACCGGTAAAAAATAATAGATTCATCCATTTCCGGCTGTAAAACGGATGTTTGTCTTTCCATACAATCCGTGGTCAGACAGTATGTACTCTACTCCGTTGTGTATTAAAGGAAGGTATTTGTCAGCGTTACATTTTTAAGTAATGTTCTTATAAACTGCTCAAAACAAAAGGGAAATTCTCGACCTAAATTTCATACGTTTCTTCGTAAACATGAGCTATTCGAGATATCGTGGATTCCTGTTAAATAATTTTAAAAATCGTATTTGAAGTGAGATTTTTTTTTTTTTTAACTGGTGATTACACAACATCTGAGTAGTTCAAAGCTCCGAAATTTTTTTCAAACACTAAATGAAAGTACGTTAATGGATATGATATACCAGAAATCGTGAATGTACAGTTTGTTAAATAAATTACTAGAAGTATTAGCATATAAACTAAACATACATATATATATAAACACGAGTAATACTTGCTATGGAGCATCGGGTTGTGCATTCTACTTCAGCCAGTCTTCTTCTATTCGCTTTTGTAAACCGTCGAAACCGGGATCTTCGTGAACCTTAGTGGTAGAAGTTCCGCTACGTACACTGTAAAAAAATTCTGAAATGTTACTAAGCGTTTCCGTGTAACGCTTCGGGATTTCAGTGGTTTTCGTCCACTTCCTGGAAAAATCAGATATCATCGCCAAAAAGTTTCCTGAATTGCTACAAGTCGCACGAATTCAGACTTCTCACTGCTGCAAAAAATATTTTTAGCTCCCAGTTTAAAAATTAACTAAGCGTCTTTATAAAGTGTATCGGCTTCAGTTCGACTGCGGCCGGTCTACACTGATAAAGCGTTCAAAGGGCGCAAATCAGTTTATGGACTACGTGACTTTGCAAGAATTGCAGGCGAGTAACATTCCAGATACTCGCTTGGAATTGTCTCTTAGCTGTGGCCATTTTCACGATACTGCTTTTGAAGCTTTCCTGAAAATACAGGAAAGTATCAAGCTATTGTATTGTACTCTAAAGTTCCAGAGACACGACTGGCTTTAACCAGGAATATTTCTGAATGTTTCAAGAGGTTTCCACGATAATTTCAGGAAGGTTACTGAATTTTAGCGGAAAACGTTCCTGGCACTTGTAAGATATGTGACTGGAAGAAATTGGGCACAGCAGCTGCCCATCATTTTCCAGGAACGTTTCCGAATCGTTTTTACAGTGTATGCCGGAGGTAGCGGCTTTGATTCCCACCGTTGCCTAGGATGTTACTGTTTGACCATCGATTACATGGAAAGGCTAATATCCGGTTTATAGGCGGAAATGGACGTATCTATTACTTTATAGGGTTGTTAGTTGGTTTGTTTCAGATGCGCACTATTACCTCTCTATTATTTAGCCTTTGTTTAAAATTGAAAATTTTCTCTCAGCAACATTTTTTAAATCTCAAGTATATTCGATTTATATTCTCGCGGCAAAAATTCATTGATTTATTTATTCACAACAAAGAATTGAGCTTACCATTTTGCTTTTGCGTTCCTAAACGAAATGAAAGTATTTTATTCTTTTATTTTATTTTTGTTGTTTCCATGGTAACTGTTTTTGTTTCCCCTTATTTTATTTTTGAGAATGCAATAAATGAATAAGGCACTGGTGACATTATAAAACGTGTGCATCAAAATCCCATCGTTATTTTCCCCTCTCCCCAGCTGAATTCATTCAGATGGAATCATCTTTACTTGGCACATTGTCAAATTACATACAATCCGTGGTCAAACAGTATTTCCTCCTTTCGCACTGTAAATCCTTCCTGTGTTAGTCCAGAGGCCCTGGCACTTTGCACGCGGTCCTCTACGTGAAATTGATTAGCTTCTGCATAAATAAATGAAATGAAGTTGTGCGACAACACACTTAGCCAGCACTTTCACTCTTTCTATGACGTCAATAAATGAATTAGCGTCTTCAATATGTCCGTGACTTTTGACTAATGACACAGCAATTCATTCCGCGGAGTTGAATTTCTCGATCACTGAGACGTAGTTTATAAGTACTTCTAATAAGTCTAGCCAGCGAACTCCTCATCTTTATGTGTGTATTAGCTGCATTGCTCGGCATTGCACGGTCTACCTCAAAAATAAAAAAGTTGTGTTAAATGACGCATGTTTCGCGATCAGGCCTCCGTTGGCAAGTGGCTGGAGATCTCATTCGTATAGAGCCATTTCAGCTGAGCAACTGTTACGTAGAAAAGTAATTTTACGAGCTTCACTTAGTCGGATACGTTCGATTTTTACTTCCTTTTACAAAAAAGGAAGTATTGTATTCGCGAAAAAATTTTCACTCAAAAAACGGCCTTAATTTCCATTTTTCTCACCCCCGAATTAATGATGAGTTTTTTTTTCAACCCGACCACACGCGGATAAGTACCTAAGAACGTATAAAAACTCGAAGTATCCATTTTGACATTCCCCGAGTTAATTACAACGACTTTTCTCGTGACGTCCGTATGTCCGTGTGCGTATGAGCGTATGTATGTCACATAACTCAAGAAAGGATGTCCTAGAAAGTTGAAATTTGGTACGTAGACTCCTAGTGGGGTCGAGTTGTGTACCTCCCCTTTTGGTTGCATTCCAGTGTTTCTAAAGGGGTCTTTTGCCACTTTTTTGGGGTAAATCATTGTTAATTTCGCTGTACACTCAAGTTGTGTTATAATTTGGCGGACACTTGGCGATATACCGCCAGTCTTTTGGTCGCCAAGTTCTGTCGCCAAACTGTCTGGTTCCAATTTGGCCACTGGTGGTGATATTTAGAGAGTAAACTATTAAATCACATTAAAAATGCCAATAATGGTAAAATGACATTAAAATTGGAGTAAAAGGAAGTCACGTGAGGCACACATCAGCTCGTTTTTCTTTCACTTGGAGAAAAAAAAAATCTTGGTTGGCAATACGTAAATTCAGTACTCTATCTGCAGTTTTAATTTTTCTTATAGTTATTGCTAACAGCAGACATTGGTTTTTTTTTTTTTTTAACAAAACGAGATTTTCATTCTTATTTTGAATGCCAGTCGATAACATCCTCAACATTCGAATGTGTATCTCAATGAATGTCATTTGAGGCAGGCCATTCACACGATTTCTTCCGATGAATTCTTTGAATGCGTTTTCAGCCGTCTAAGCTTGAAAACAGTTGTCAGGCGTTGGTGTAGAGACTTGAAATGTAGTAAACTATGAAGATACTTATGAACATTTAGAAATTTTGGTACACTACCAAATAGTTGTTAGCTTTCAAAGAGTCAAATATGAGCTGAACAAAAAAAAACTTGCAATAAGGTTTAAAGTTGACACAATTTCTAAGAAGGATTGATCCTCGTTTGATAACCTCATACTTACGTTAACTGAACATATTTTGAGAGTCAACTTTCACTGGTATTGATTCGGTCACTGTATTTTTGGAAAAAAAAGTCGATGTTAATATTTGCTTCTCTCAAAGAGAGCTAAATGAAAACCACAGTGGATTCTAATTAAGGTTTTACTGCATTTCTTCTCGAGGTTTTAGTCAAAATCGTGCAAAAGAAGTACCATACAAATGAGCCTAAAATTAAAATTGGATGCGACCAACCAGTATTAAATGAGTATTGTGAAATCAACTACAGTCTTCAAAAACTTTAACTCTGGATGCAATCATGTACACTTTTGACAAATGACTACCAAATATGATGTTTTTGGTTATTTTCCTGTAGTTCTAAACCGTAGTTTAATCATCCAGTCATTTATTGCCATACAAACTTGATAGCATATTATATAATAAACTTTAATCCTCATTGATACTGCTGGTAACTTTATGTTTTATTCTTAAATTACAAGCATAAATATGTTACTGAAAAATAATTACCTAATCAAACAATACTTTACTCTCAAATTCGGGGGCGGGGGGAATTTCGAATTTCACAACATTTTATAAGCAAGAACTAATTAGTGTTCCAGTTTACTGATAGGTTTGAAAAATAGAAGAGAAAAGAAAACAGAAGTGACATATATAAACGAATATATTTAAAAGGGCAACCCTAGAAAAGATATATATATATATATATATATATATATACAGGGTGATTATAATTAAAGTTCCACTTTCAAAAGCTGTAAAAATAAAACCGCTGGTCAGAATGACGTCAAATTTGAACAGAATATTGGCGAAGACGGGGGAAAACGTATGGCAGAAGAAAAATAAATAGTTGGATTTTTAAGCAATAGATGGCGCTGTAAGCATTATAATTTAATTAAATCGGTTTTTTATTGTCCTGAGGCCAAAAACCGCAGAAAAAGCATCAGTAAAAATCAAATCGGTCTTTAATTTTCGTGAGACTGGCGCAAAAGATGTTCAATATGCTGTCCCCCGCCTGATTTCTGAAACAAGTTGAAATCGAGAAACAGCATGTTCCACAACTGATCGAATCTTTTCCGGGGTCACGTTTAGAATGTATTGCGCAATGCGCGACTTCAGCTCAGCAAAGTTTGCAATCGAAACATTGAACACAACAGCTTTCAGATAGCCCCATAGCCTGAAGTCATACGAGTTAAGATCAGGTGATCGGGATGGCCAGGCTGCAGGTAAATGGCAACTTCAATGAGTCGTGCGCATGACAGGCGTTTTGATTTACATATTTTGACACCTGCAGAGCCATCTATTGCTAAAAATGTCAACTATTTATTTTTCCTCTGCCATTCGTTTTCCCCCTTCTTCAATAATATTTCGTTGAAGTTTGACGTCATTCTGACCAGTGACTTTATTTTTACAGCGTTTTGAAACTGGAACTTTAATTATAATCACCCTGTATATAATACTCAAAATACTCAAGAAAACCGTCTTCGGCGAACGAAGCTCCGGTTAGAAGAATTTCGGATATTCGAGATTCTAACGCATTATACTACTACTCTTCATAATGTAAAATCTAGCTCACATTACTACAATGTCCGCAGCTGAATTTCTCCCAACAAAGAAAGCACTAGCGTCTATTAATTTCCATTTCAACATTTCTCTCAGAGAGAAAGGTCTTTCGCTGGAGAAATGGCCTCTGCCAAAAGCCCAGGATCTCCAGAGCGTCACTGTGCTATTTTAAAGGAGAGGGCTCCCAATTCCGGTAAATGGCGACCGTAAACGTCAACTTGAAGAGAATTTACGTCAACGAAGATGCAGTTATCACTTTCATTAGACCAGAGATCTTGTTATTGGATCTCGTCTGCGCTTTTCTAGTGTCCCTGGAATGGACAGTGAATGGGATACTTATTAGCGATAATATCTTCCTTCTAATATCTTCCGTAAAGTGTATGGAATTTTGTACAGAGTCGAGTGTTTGTAGGCAAACCCCTGTTTATGGAGATGCGCAGGATGGTCTTTTCAGTTTTACTTAAGAGGATCTATTTATTAATGATATTTAGGGTGAACAAATTTTAATGAGCCTCGTTATTGTTTTATTTTTGTTTAAAACATGTTTAATTTTTCGTCAATGAGTTTAGTATCATTCTTTTAGTTTTTGTTTGTCTAATTGTTTAATTTCTTTCTTTCTTTTTTTTTCTGGATTGCATATTGCTTTCATTTGACTGTTTTGATGTGCTATCATTTTATTTTCCCGCCAGCACCCTCTGCAGCATAACCGTCTACCGGCTCCTCACGTGCTGCTCCTCAAGCGAAAGCCATCTCCAGATTGCGTCAATATCCTACACACACGCGCATACATACACAACTACACACACACACACGCACACACACAAATACCTACACCTACACACACAAACACATACACACACTCAAACACATACAGACACCTACACATACACACATCTACCCACACACTCATCACACTCATGCCTGCACACAGATACAAACACATATGCCTACATACACATACACATTCCCCGCCACACACAAACACTCATACATACAACTATCCACACACTCATACCTGCACAAAGACACAAACACACATATCTACACACACATACACATACCCCCTACACACAAACACACATACCCCCCACACACATAAACACATGCCTACATAAACACACACACACTCGTGATTGCGAAAAACATAATTTGAATTCAAGAGGTCAAAATTCAATTTTTTTTTTCAATTACTTTGTGTGCGTGTTTAATTATTTTTGTTTGTTTAAAAGAACTGCATCGCAGAATTTTCAATTTTCATGATACCTAAACCAAGAACAAAAGTCTCAATTCCTAATTTTTATTTTCATGCCACATTTACTCTATTTTTTATTATTTAATGTGAAATGATAACTGCTCCCACAGTTTATAATTGAAAAATACTTGCGATGATCCTGAACGAAATGTTTTGCAAGTAAATAATATTCGTTGGATGATTTAGAACTAAGTATGAAAATATCTCACTTTTTTGAAATAAAAGTTCTCCACTGTTTCAGTTCCTTACTTATGAAGCCTGCCGACATATGAAGAAAGTTATGGCGCTCTCACAAATAACACCTTCGAGAAAAAATCTATGTTGTTTAGCAGTATGTTACCGCCCCTAAGCCAGGGTTAAGGCAAAACTATACTGCCGTGGGCAGGTAAAGAGCAGTAACTGTAAATTTTTCATTTTTCACTTTTTTGCATTTTTATCGTCTTTTGCACATTAGCCTTAGTGTACAATAGGGTGTACCAAAAAAGGCCGAATTTAATTTTTTTTTTAAATTTGAATTTCCAATAGTGCGGGAAAGTTGTCTTATGTTATTGTTAGTATGTGTGCAAAATTTTGTTGATCTGAGTTAATATCTTCAGTTGCCTCTGGGGCCGTTCATCATACAAAATTCGTTAATTCTATCGTTTTTTCAGTGTTTGTTAAAAAAAATAAGAAATAGGAATCTTTACTTCCAATAGTGCGGAAAAGTTACCTTATGTTATTATTAGTATGTGTGCAAAATTTTGTTGATCTGAAGTAATATTTTCAGTTGCCTCTGGGACCATTAATTATGCAAAATTCACTAATTTTATCGTTTTTTTCAATATTTGTTAAAAATATCGTCACCAGATGTCGCTGTGCTCTGCAGCTACGCTGCTAGGAAACCACCACTTTTGTTGTTGTTTGGCTGTCTTCGTATTCGTGTCGCAGACCAAGAATTTATGTTGTCAAAACTTGTAAATTAACGTTCATGGCTATTATAGAAAAATATTCAAAAGATTACAAGGATCCTAAAGATTACAAAGATTCAAAGTAAGTACTTTTTATAATGATTCTATTCTTAGCTATTTTGTTGTTTCAAGATGGCGGCTTCCATAGAGACCACGTGCTTTGTGTTCGCCCGCTGCCTTTTGCTAAGATCGAAGCGTAGCCTGAGCCATGACTGAAATGGTTCCTACTACCTACTCTACATTTCATAATACTATATGCATTATTTGCCTTAACTTACTGTACCATTTTTACTTTACAGTAATGGCAAGCAAAACCATAAGGAAGACAAGAAAACTGTCTACTTGTCCTATCTTTGGATTTCCAAATGACTTGAAAAGTAATGTCTTGCCAACATACCAGGACGTTATGAAGTGTTACCTTTACTTTATACAAAAGTTTAGAGAAAAGAACAATGGCAAACAACCCTCTTTAAAAGAAATATCAGAAATGTTATCAATAAAGATTGAAGACTTATGAAAAAAGGCTTCCATTCCCAGTGTGTCTCACGAGCGAGTTCGTAAAATGTTTCACGATTATCACAGTAAATATAGAAACCTTGCAAAAAACATGAAACCAAAGATGACAAATGTGTTCAAAGCTAAGGTAGAGGCTTTCAAAGAAAATGCAACCAAAACCCTGTTTGATTTTTCTACGTGTAAATGTTCCGATTTTATTGGATGTATTTGTCCGAAAATTAAAAAGATGCCTATAAAAGAGCAGGAATTTCTAACAGACCAGAGAACCATCAGAAAAATGTACATGAGTGCTATTGATATCAAAACAAGTCTACAACTCCAGGCACGAGAACAGAGAAAGAGCAAAGTAATTTGTTCTAAAGGCGAAGAAATCGGTGCTGCTGCTTTACATAAACAAAATTTTGAGCTACTGGAAAACTTAACAACATCCTCGCAATCGGATGATTCTGAAGCCGACTATGCTACAGATACAAGTGTAGTTGAAGATCCAAATTTTCTCAAGGTACGTCATAGCCGCAAACGAAAAAATAACGCTAACTCAAAACAAATGAGGCTATCTTTGCCGTCATTAGCAATGGCCTGTGACAGGACAGGGGTTTCGAACAGAGGGGCTGCAATATTAGCAAGCGCTGTTTTGGAGGATTTAAAAATAATCACAAAAGAAGATAAGTCAAAAGTAATAGACAAAACTAAAATACAAAGAGAAAAGAAAAAACTTCGATTAGAGATAAATATACAAGAAAAAGAAAAAGCATCAGTACTTGAAGGTTTGTACTTTGATGGTCGTAAAGACACCACAATCGTGATGGATAAAGTCAAAGGTAAATGTAGCAAAAGCACTATAAAAGAAGAACATGTGGTTTTAATAAGTGAGCCAGGATCAAATTACATGGGACACATTAGTCCTGCATCTGGGCACGGTCACGTTATTATGTCGAGCATTATCAGTTGGCTGAACTCCAAAGACATATCAACTTCAGAACTTGTAGCAGTGGGATGCGATGGGACTAATGTTAACGTTGGGGCAAGTAATGGAGTTATTGCTCTAATTGAAAAGGAACTTGAAAGCCAGTCCAATGGTTAATTTGTCTATTACATTCCAACGAACTACCTCTTCGACACCTGATTAAGCACCTGGACGGACCGAATTCAGGACCTCATGGATTCACTGGTCCGATTGGAAAGCAATTAAAGTTCTGTGAGAATTTCGAGGTAGTAAAGTTTACTCCTGTGGAAGTGGAATTACCCGAAGTTGACAAAGAGTACCGCTCAGCCTGCCTTAGCACTGATCAAACGTATCTGATTAATATATGCGAAGCAGTAGCAAGCGGAAACTATTCCCAATCTTTGGCAAGAATGAATCCAGGAAAATTATCCCATGCACGTTGGTTAACCACAGCCAACAGAATATTACGCTACTATGTGGGATGTAGTGAGCCAACGGAAAATTTGCGAACATTAGTAGAGTACATAATGAGAGTCTACTGTAAAATGTGGTTTAAGATAAAAGTTGAGTCGTTGTGCACAAATGGTGCTCGCCACTTGTGAAACACAATAAAGTTGTCACGTTATCTCTCCAGCGAACTTAAGGCAGTTATTGATCCAATACTTCAGAGAAACGGCTTTTACGGTCAACATGAGAATATTATTTTATCAATGATCTCTGACAAACGTCCGCATGTGAGGAAACTAGGCTTTCTTCGTATAATGAAAGCTAGAGGAATGAAGTCCAATTCATCCACTAAAGAAGTAATTCCGTAAGAATCATCCGTAAAGAAGTATCCGTAAATTCAAGATCCCTTTACTAAACTTTGATTCATCTGATTACATAGATATGATAGATTGGCAAACGTGCAAGCTGACTGAACCACCAATTACAAAAAAAATTTCTGAAGAAGCTCTAAAGAACATAGTTGAAACAGGTGAACTTCATGTAGTTGGAAAATTTCCATGTCACACTCAGACGGTAGAGAGACGCATTAAACTGGTTACAGAGGCATCCTCTGCGGTGTGTAGTACTGAAACTAGAGATGGTTATATCCGATCTAAACTAGCATCTCGAAAACTAATACCCAGTTTCAATACCAAATCTGATTATAACACTCAGCAAGACTAAAGGGAATGCATTTTAAACTGTATTTGATCCATACTTCAATTGTATTCTATTGTTTGCATTTTAATTAAACGCTTGTTAAATTAGTAATTGTGGATTCTGTTTCATTATGTACGCGTTGCACATTTTTACAATTTGTTCGACCAAAAAAATGCTAAAATAAATAACCCTAATTAAAAGAATTACAGTCGTAGAAGTGTTGAAGGAAAATCATTGAAATGAGCGAATTTGGCCAGATAAGCAACCCCTAGAGACAACTGAAGCCACTAACCATCATCAATAAAAATTTGAACACGCTCTAAAGATGTAAAATGGCAATTATTTGGCACTATTGGAACTTCAAAAATTAATACCTTAGTTTTTTTTAAAAAATATTTTTAAAAAAATAAAATTAGTGAATTTTGCATAATGAACGGTCCCAGAGGCAACTGAAGATATTAACTCAGATCAATAAAAATTTTCATACATACTAACAACAACATAAGGCAACTTTTCCGCACTATTGGACATTTGATATCAAAAATTTTTTTTTTCGATACACCCTAGTGTACAAGCTTGCTTATTTAGTTTCTGCTGAAAAAGAGGCTCGAAAAGAACGTCTAATTCCAACAGTTCCCTATTGTTATTATTATTGATTCCAAAACGCGTTTCTTCAAATATCTCGAAAACTCATTTCTACAGATACTGCCGTTTACCTGCTCGCGGTAGTATATCTTTACTAATAATAACGCTGAAAGTCTCTCTGTCTGGATGTCCGGAGGATGTCTGGATCTCTGTGACGCGCATAGCGCCTAGACCGTTCGGCCGATTTTCATGAAATCTGGCACAAAGTTAGTTTGTAGCATGGGAGTGTGTACCTCGAAGCGATTTTTTGAAAATTCGATGTGGTTCCTTTTCTATTCCAATTTTAAGAGCAAAAATATCATAAGATGGACGAGTAAATTACGAAATTATCATAACGTGGAACCGAAACATGGGCACAAGCCAATTGGCGAGATACGAAATTATCGTAACGTGGAACCGTAACATGGATATAAGCCAATTGGCGAGAAAATTCACCATACATTATTTACGAAATTATCATAACGTGGAACCGTAACATGGGCACAAGCCAATTGGCGAGATACGAAATTATCATAGCGTGGAACCGCAACATGGGTACAAGCCAACTGGCGAGAAAATTCACCATACATTATTTGTAAATATGCAGGCGAACCAAAAGACCTTTTAATTTTTCTATTAAGGGCAAAGCCGTGCGGGTACCGCTAGTTATATTATAAATTA